>NC_140990.1:249904312-250286143 GCF_052327205.1 Somniosus microcephalus | reverse complement strand
CTGTGGCCTAATTAGTGTTTTGTACAGTTCAAGCATAACCTCCCTGCTCTTATATTCTATACCTCGGCTAATAAAGGAAAGTATGCCGTATGCCTTCTTAACTACCATATCGACCTGTCCTGTTACCTTCAGGGATCTGTGGACATGCACTCCAAGGTCCCTCTGTTACTCTACGCTTCTCAGTATCCTACCATTTATTGTGCATCCCCTTGCCTTGTTAGCCCTCCCCAAATGCATTAGATCACACTTCTCCGGATTGAATTCCATTTGCCACTTTTCTGCCCACCTGACCAGTCCATTGATATCTTCCTGCAGTCTACTGTTTTCTTCCTCACTATCAACCACTCTACAGCTTTCTTCCTCACTATCAACCATGATAGATATAAGGCAGTGTGAGTCAACTCCTATTAACATAAGATTGCCAGACCACTTAGGGGTGTGACTGCTGCCACTGAACCCAAGCAGATATCTACAGCAGACTGAAATTTGTAATTGCAGCAGAAGTTCCTATATTACAATAGCAGTTTGATACAAACAAACTTGCATCTCTGTGAAACATTGTGGAAAAAGGGATCATTCCAGTCACCCAAATGCAACTTTACACACGATAGACACTTATAATGATAAAAACTACAGTAATCTACTTTAAGCTTATTCATGCATATATGTAAGATAGAGTCAAGAGTTTATAGATGAGGTATCAATGAACACTAAATTATTTCAAAATGTATGTTAGCTTTCCTGGTTTCACTTACTGCAAGGGGAAGCAATCGTGTATTTAGTGCCTTTTGGATAAAATATAGGTATTTCAGAAAAGGCACAGGTTATTTAAAGTTTCTTGCAATAGCTGATGATAATAGGTTAATAATAGAAGAATTATAGAGGTTTATCTGTTTTGTCAAGTATCAGATTTTGAGCAGAATGTTCAAATTAAATGAAACAATTGGACACCTGGGTGAAACCTTTTGGGGCAAAATTGGGTCACGCCCCCTTTGGGGCGCTAACTTCACTGGGGCGCTACTCCCGAAAAAGTTAGTGACCCCGCGCCCAAAATTCACTGGTAGCGCCCCAAGAGGGAGGCAGGGCGCTACTGGAAGCATCCTGCCTCCCTCTTGGGGTGCTGCGAATGAATACCGCGGTGCTACGTGCCACAGTACTGCAGGCCTTCCTCCCCTTATTAAAGGGGAGGGGCCTAGCGCAGCACAACCCGGGGCCCAGCTAGGCCAGCAGGGATCGGAGTGCCAGCAAAAGAGCCCAGCACTAAAGAGGAGTTCCAGGCTCACGGAGCGCAGTCGGCACCCTGCGGCAGGGCTTCACAGGAGGCCGGGGACAGCAATGGGGGCAGGTGCTGGCAGGCGGCCAGCAATAAAAATGGGCGCCCAGCACCTCCCCTTTAATTTGTGCCGCCCCGGACGCACGTATGCCCTCCTGACCCTGTCGAACATAGAAACATAGAAATATAGAAGACAGGAGCAGGAGTAGGCCATTCGGCCCCTCGAGCCTGCTCCGCCATTCAATGCGATCATGGCTGATCATCCAAATTCAGTACCCTGTCCTTGCTTTCTCCCCATACCCCTTGATCCCTTTAGCCTTAAGAAATATATCCAACTCCTTCTTGAATATATTTAATGAATTGGCCTCGACTGCCTTCTGTGGTAGAGAATTCCACAGGTTCACCACTCTCTGGGTGAAGAAATTCCTCCTCATTTCTGTCCTAAATGGCTTACCCCTTATCCTTAGACTGTGACCCCTGGTTCTGGACTCTCCGACCATCGGGAACATCCTTCCTGCATTTAGTCTGTCCAGTCCTGTCAGAATTTTATAAGTTTCAATGAGATCCCCTCTCATTCTTCTAAACTCCAGTGAATACAAGCCCAATCGACCCAATCTCTCCTCATACGTCATTCCTGCCATCCCAGGTATGAGCCTAGTGAATCTTCGCTGAACTCCTTCCATGGCAAGAACATCCTTCCTCAGATAAGGCGACCAAAACTGCACACAATACTCAAGATGTGGTCTCACCAAGGCCCTGTACAACTGCAGCAAGACATCCTTGTTCCTGTACTCAAACCCTATCGCTACGAAGGCCAACATACCATTTGCCATCTTAACCGCCTGCTGCACCTGCATGCTTACCTTCAGTGACTGGTGCATAAGGACGCCCAGGTCTCGAACATAGCAGCTGGCGGTAAATCAGGAGGCACTACTGAAGATCGCGGCCGGGGTGTGAGCGGGGTGCTGCGCACAGCGATGACGGTTACCACTGCCGCTAACCTCCCACTGAATTTCGTGGGAGGCGTTAGCGGCGCTGCACCCGGGCGCTAGTTGCTTTGCGCCCTCTTGGGGCGCTAACAGGAGGCGCAAATCAATCGAATTTTTCCCCCTTTGTGCCTTACAAAAAAATGTTACTTTTACTTCAATTCAGCACCAACTGCCTCAGTGTAGAATAGCACTGACCAATTCAAACCTATTTAAATGTCTTCCTCAGCACAAAGGAAAAATGCAGAAAAATGTGATACAGGTGAATTTTGGCAGCAAAAAATGTTACAGGAAGTGACGAGTTTTCACAATGCAGCTCTTGCAAAGCACAAGTAGCCGCTGAGATGAGATGTAGAAAATTTAAATTATCCTGTTTGGTAGAAAGAAAATCTACTCCTTGCACACCGCAACTTGAGTAAACAGGACTGGGGATTAATACAAATCTTAATATTCCCAGGCATGCATGAAGATGTAGGGCACAGTAAGAGTTCTCCATCTCCTTCTGTAAGAGGTGATCTCCTTCCTCTGCCACAAGCAAGAATAAGTAAGTTTTTTCTAAGAATAAACCACCTCCAGAAAATGGTGGGCAGGAAGGACAAAGCTAATAACATTAGTACACATACCTGCTAATACCAGACGGAACACAAGCATAAACATAGTTAACGGAACTTCCATAAAATAGTTACCTATGGATGAAAGGCAACTAGAAACATAGGAATTGCTAGACGAAAAAAGACCAAGTTCCATCTAGTTTGCCTTTTACCATCCTGATAGTCGCATGATACAACGGTAATGGAGTTGTTGACTAATCATAGCAATCAATCGCGATCAATTAGTTTATAACAGACCCAGACATGACGCAATGAAAACTCCAGTGGTGGGGAGCTTTGTGAACTCAAAGCTTAGGGAGGACCAGGGTTCACAGTCTCAATTTACGTAAGGCCAGAACTAGGTTAGATGTTAGGAGGTGATTCTTTTCCCAGAGCATAGTACACCTGTAGAACAGGCTGCTGGCTCATAGGTGAATGATGATTCACTGAATTCCTACAGGCTAGAGCTGGACCTGTTTCTAGCTAGTGCGAAGATCACTTCGCACAAAAGGTAGGTACTGTATGACATTGATCAGGACCAGAGTAGTCTCCTGGACAAATTTTGATTGCCTAAGGGGGTTAGAGTGGAATTTTCCAGATTTTTTCCCCCCAATTGACCTGGGTTTTTATCTGTTTTATTTTTCTCTCCCAGGAGAATACATGGCTTTTATTTTCGGCGGTGGCGGGGGGCGGGGTGGGTGGGATAGTGTGTATATTGTGACGTGCAAGGCATCGCAGATGTGTGGGACAGGCTGGATGGACCAGTGATTCTTTTCTTGTCCGTCATTGTTCGTATGTTCGTAACCCTAGGTCCAAAATCACCTGTTCCTCCCAAGCATGCTACATTTACCACATGTCATGTCTCAAACCACACATATACTGTATCCCACTGTATCCACTCTCAAGTACCCACTTCTTCTCCCATTTGTCCTTTCCCTTTACTCTTGACCTCCCACCTTCAGCTTCCCTTCTCTACCAACCAGCACTCCAAAGCCTGTACTCAGCGCTAACCCAGCTCTTTGTAGTTTTAAATGCCTTTTGTGTTTGCCTGAAAGGGAGAAATGTGATGAAATATTCCATTCATCACTCATCAGTATTTCTCTGCCTGTGACTGTGGTTGGTTTCAGTTTCATTTCCATTGTATTGTACTGTGTGTAGGGCTCCGCCCATACCTGGCTCCTATGTAAGCTGGCCCAGCCTGCAGCACATCCAGTATGGCAGACCTCTGGATGGAAGATACATTCTCCTCTGTGTGTTACCTTCTAAGTCAATAAAAGCCTTGTTTTGTTTCGCTAACATCGAGTCTCGGATTTATTGAGGCACATCAATTTTATTGACTTAATTTTCAACACAATGGATCAACTCTTGAAACCCGAACGTTTGGATTTGGACCAGCATGCTTCGGACGCATCGGCACGCTTCGGACACTGGTTTATGTGTATGGAATTCTTCCTGGGCAATTCCGCAGCCATCAAAGACGCTACGGACGCTGCGAGTATGAAACTCGGAATTCTGCGGAATTGGGTAAGCCACCGGGTTTACCCCCTCATCCAAGACGCCGACACGTACCCGGCCGCCTGCGACATCTTAAAGGCGCATTACCAGCAGCCTACGAATGAGGTGTATGCTAGGCACCTGCTCGCTACTCGCGCACAGCGACCTGGGGAATCGGTGGAGGAGTTCCTAGGCACCCTGAAAACGCTTGGCAAAGACTGCAAGTGCCAAGATGTAAAAGCCGCAGTGTACACTGACGAGCTTGTTCGCGATGCCTTTATCACAGGCCTCAGCTCCACTTACATCCGGCAGAGACTGCTGGAAAAAACGGGCTTGGACCTGAAACAGGCTGCGGACACAGCGCGATCCCTGGATGTGGCCCAGAGAAACTCGGACGCCTACTCTTCAGCCCGCGCCGTCCACGCCGCCACGTGCGCACCAAGGGCGCCGCCATCTTGGAAGGCATCTTCCCCGCCCGGCAGCCCAACACCGTCGGGGCCCCGCTCTCCCCCCAGAAGCCCTACGACAGCCGCGACGCGTCGGGGACCCAACTGCTACTTCTGCGGGCAGCCGAAGCACACCAGAAACCTGTGCCCGGCGAAAGGCACCACCTGCTTTAAGTGCGGTAAGAAGGGGCACTTCGGGAAGGTGTGCAGAGGGAACCCCACCGGAAAACCCGCCACCGCCGCGTGTGCGCCGTGGGAGCGGCCATCTTGGACGCCATCTTGCCCGGCCTCGTGGGGTCCACCATCTTGTGAGCAGACAGCGTGGATGCCATCTTGTCTCGATCAGGGCCCTACAGTGGCATCGGTCACAGTGGACCAGACCAGGCCGCACCCGCTATCCAAATCAATGGTGGACATCGAGGTAAACGGGTGCTGGGTTAAATGTTTAATTGACAGTGGAAGCACGGAGAGTTTTATCCACCCTGAACTGGTACAACAACTCTCCCTAAAGGTGGTCCCTACTCGGGGTACCATCTCCATGGCTGATAAAACCCAGACATCGACCATTATGGGTTACTGCACGGTACAATTGTCCGTTAACGGAACTGTATACGATAATTTTAAAGTATTAATCATGAAGAATCTATGTGCGAGCGTGATCTTGGGCCTGGATTTCCAGTGCTACCACCAAAGCATCACGCTCAATTACGGTGGGTCCCAGCCGCCCCTCACAGTGTGCGGTCTGGCTACCCTGAAGGTAAAGCCGCCTTCGCTATTCGCGAACCTTACCCCTAACTGCCGGCCAATAGCGACCAAAAGCAGGAGGTACAGCTGGGAGGACAGGCGGTTTATCGCGACCGAGGTAGACAGGCTCCTGAAAGAGCGCATTATTGAACGCAGCAATAGCCCGTGGCGCGCCCAAGTGGTGGTGGTAAGGGGTAGCGAGAAGAAACGGATGGTGATCGACTATAGCCAAACGATCAACAGGTACACCCAACTAGACGCCTACCCGCTACCCCGCATATCAGAAATGGTGAACCAAATCGCCCAATACCGGGTGTTCTCCACCATCGACCTCAAGTCAGCGTACCACCAGCTCCCTATCAGACCAGAGGACCGCCCGTACACTGCCTTCGAGGCGAACGGACGCCTCTACCAATTCCTCAGAGTCCCCTTTGGGGTGACGAATGGGGTCTCGGTCTTCCAGAGGGAGATGGACCGCATGGTCGATGACCACCACTTGCAGGCAACCTTCCCCTACCTCGACAACGTCACCATCTGCGGTCACAACCAGCAGGATCACGACTCGAACCTCGAGAGGTTCCTGAAAACCGCACAAAAACTCAACCTCACCTACAACGAGGACAAGTGCGTTTACAACACCACGCGCCTCTGCATACTAGGCAGCGTGGTGGAGAATGGGGAAATCGGACCAGATCCCGACCGATTGCGCCCCCTACGGGAGCTGCCCCTGCCCAACACTCCCAAAGCCCTGAAAAGGTGCCTGAGGTTATTTTCTTATTATTCTCAATGGGTCCCCAACTACTCCGACAAAGCCCGCCCCCTCTTGAAAGCATCCTCTTTTCCGCTCTCTGCTGAGGCCCATGCCGCCTTCAAAAGCATTAAGCAGGATATTGAGCAGGCCACGCTACAGGCAGTGGACGAGAACACTCCCTTTCAAGTGGAAAGTGATGCGTCTGACTTTGCCTTGGCGGCCACCCTCAACCAGGCGTGGCGGCCCGTAGCTTTCTTCTCGAGGACCCTCCAAGGGCCCGAGATCAGACACTCCTCCGTAGAAAAGGAGGCCCAAGCCATCGTGGAGGCAGTGCGCCACTGGCGCCACTACCTAGCCGGCAAACGCTTCACCCTACTTACCGACCAGCGGTCGGTAGCGTTTATGTTCAATAATAAACAGAGGGGGAAGATTAAAAATGATAAGATTCTTAGGTGGCGGATCGAGCTCTCCACCTTCGATTATGACATCATTTACCGGCCAGGGGCCCTTAACGAATCCCCCGACGCCCTCTCACGAGGGATGTGTGCCAGCGCCACCGGGGATCGGCTACAGACCCTCCACAATGACCTCTGCCACCCAGGGGTCACGCGGCTGTTCCACTTCATAAAGTCCCGCAACTTACCCTACCCGATTGAGGAAGTTCGGTCCCTGACCAGGAACTGTCGCACTTGCGCTGAGTGCAAGCCTCGGTTCTACCGCCCAGATAGAGCCCACTTAATCAAAGCTACACAGCCCTTTGAGCGGCTCAGCTTAGATTTCAAGGGGCCCCTCCCGTCCGTCGACCGCAATGTTTACTTCCTGAACATTGTGGACGAATACTCCCGGTTCCCATTCGCCTTCCCCTGCCCAGACATGACCAGCGCCACAGTCATTAAATGCCTCAACAGCCTGTTCTGCCTGTTCGGTATGCCGAGCTACATCCATACGGATAGGGGGGCGTCCTTCATGAGTGAAGAGCTACGCCAGTACATGCTGTCCAGGGGGATCGCCATGAGCCGTACCACCAGCTACAACCCCCAGGGTAACGGTCAAGTGGAGCGAGAGAACGGGACAGTATGGAAAGCAGTCACTCTAGCTCTAAGGACCAAAGGCCTCCCTATCTCCCGCTGGCAGGAAGTCCTCCCAGATGTGCTCCATTCGATACGGTCGCTATTGTGTACTGCCACTAATGCCACGCCTCATGAGCGAATATTTGTCTTTCCCCGGAAATCCACCTCAGGCGTATCCATGCCGTCATGGCTCTCCACCCCAGGTCCGGTATTCGTGCGAAGGCATGTGAGGGGCCACAAGACGGACCCTCTCGTGGAGTCAGTGCACCTACTCCACGCCAACCCCCAATACGCGTATGTCCGGCACGTCGACGGAAGGGAGGACACCGTGTCCATAAAAGACGTCGCCCCAGCCGGTAACGACAACAACCACGACAACAGCAGCAACAACGACCACAGCAACTCTTACCCACCCACTACTCTTTCATCACCCCCGGAAGAACATCGACCAACGGTACCCCCACCAACTACCCCTTCAACAACCCTGGCGGCACCCCCGGCAGAGACCCAGGAGGCCACCGTGGACACCCAGCCGACACCCGCGGCACCACAACAGCCACGTCGGTCGCAGAGGACTATCAAACCCCCGAACAGACTAAATCTATAGAAGGGGTGAATGTGATGAAATATTCCATTCATCACTCATCAGTATTTCTCTGCCTGTGACTGTGGTTGGTTTCAGTTTCATTTCCATTGTATTGTACTGTGTGTTTAGCTCCGCCCATACCTGGCTCCTATGTAAGTTGGCCCAGCCTGCAGCACATCCAGTACGGCAGACCTCTGGATGGAAGATACATTCTCCTCTGTGTGTTACCTTCTAAGTCAATAAAAGCCTTGTTTTGTTTCGCTAACATCGAGTCTCGGATTTATTGAGGCACATCAAGAAATAAGGGTGATGATCATCAGTGGGAACCAGTTAAGGGGCGTGGGGGCGGGTAGGCTGGTAGGATTGGGAGCGTGTTGGGAATGAATGGGGGATAATGTAAACTAGGACTGACTCCATTGATGCTGGGATCAGATAGGGGCCCTGTTGAAATAATAAATAATTTATTAAAATCATTTTAAATATAAGTTGAAAAAAACTTGCCTGAAGGCTGTAAAAGCTTTAGGCTGGTCACTGCAGTGCCACCTTTTTTTTTAATTCATTGATGGGATGTGGGCGTCGCTGGCTAGGCCTGCATTTAGTGCCCATCCCTAATTGCCCTTGAGAAGATGGTGGTGAGCCGCCTTCTTGAACCGCTGCAGTCCATATGGTGTAGGTATACCCACAATGCTGTTAGGAAGGGAGTTCCAGGATTTTGGCCCAGCGACAGTGAAGGAACGGCGATACAGGTCCAAGTCAGGATGGTGTGTGGCTTGGAGGGGAACTTGTAGGTGGTGATGTTCCCATGCGTCTGCTGCCCTTGTCCTTCTAAGTGGTAGAGGTCGCGGGTTTGGAAGGTGCTGTTGAAGGAGCTTTGGCGAGTTGCTGCAGTGCATCTTGTAGATGGTACACACTGCAGCCACAGTGCGCCGGTGGTGGAGGGAGTGAATGTTGAAGGTGGTGGATGGAGTGCCAATCAAGCGGGCTGCTTTATCCTGAATGGTGTCGAGCTTCTTGAGCGTTGTTGGAGCTGCACTCATCGAGGCAAGTGGAGAGTATTCCATCACACTCCTGACTTGTGCCTTGTAAATAGTGGAAAGGCTTTGGGGAGTCAGGAGGTGAGACACTTGCCGCAGAATTCCCAGCCTCTGGCCTGCTCTTGTAGCCACAGTATTTATATGGCTGGTCCAGTTCAGTTTCTGATCAATGGTAACCCCCAGGATGTTGATAGTGGGGGATTCAGCGATGGTAATGCCATTGAATGTCAAGGGGCTATAAACACAGCTAGCAGATCTCAGAGGTAAGGAGTCAACAGCGTCAACTACTTGGAGACTAACGGCGCAAAATTCAGATCCATAGCGCCCGTTTTTTTGGCGTTACGAGTGCGAATAGCGTCTGTGATGCGCGGGCTCACTTATGGAGCGAATCGCACGGACGCCATATTGGTGAGGGTGTTAGCGCACGTGCTGTGAACGTCTGCCGGAAGTATGCAGAGCTGTGCTGATTTGACGCCAGCGCTCCCATTTTGGAGCTCAATGCTCCAGCTAACGCCCTCTCTTAACCTCGCGCAGCTCAACACATGTTCAGCATCTTGAAGGACCCCCCAGCAGCGCTATTTAAATGGATCATCAACTACTTACAGATGAGTTGCTGGTTGATTTCTTCTGGCTGTTGCCATGATTCTACAAGAATTTGGTGCTTTCTACAGTTGTTTCAAGTTGTCAAAGTCTACAGGGAGTCATGTGGCAGGTGCTGAAGGACCTTTTCCTGACTTCAAGGCTTCTGCACAAATCATTTGCTACCAAACATGGTTGCACTAGTAGGAGTTCTCCTTGGAATACAGCATGATTTGGAGAATGAACAGAGGCCACGAAGCGCATGACAAGCTTCAAGAAGAGGGAAGAGGAGGGCGAGAAGGGCTCTCAGCAAGAGGCCATATCCGCCGAGGCTGTTCAGGTTGCAATTAAGAACATAAGAAATAGGAGCAGGAGTCAGCCAATCGGCCCTTCGAGCCTGCTCCACCATTGAATAAGATCATGGCTGAAATTCTACCTCACCACTACTTTCCTGCACTATTCCTATATCTCTTGATTCCCTTAATATCCAAAAATCTATCGCTCTCTGTCTTGAATATACTCAACGACTGAGCCTCCAAACCACTCTGGGGTAGAGATTTCCAAAGATTCACCACCCTCTGAGTGAAGAAATTTCTCCTCATCTCAGTCCTAAATGGCCGACCCCTTATTCTGAGACTGTGACCCCTGTTTCTAGACTTCCCAGCCAGGGGAAACATCCTCCCTGCATCTACCAGTCAAGCCCTGTACAAATTTTGTATGTTTCAATGAGATCACCTCTCATTCTTCTAAACTCTAAAGAATATAGGCCTAGTCTACTCAATCTCTCCTCATAGGACAAACACCCCCATCCCAGGAACCAGTCTGGTGAACCTTCATTGCACTCTCTCTATGGCAAGTATATCCTTCCTTAGGTAAGGAGACCAAAACTGTACACAATACTCCAGGTGTGGTCTCACCAGGCCCCTATATAATTGCAGTAAGACATCTTTATTCTTATACTCAAATCCTCCTGTAATAAAGGCCAACATACCATTTGCTTTCTTAATTGCTTGCTGTACCTGCATGTTAACTTTCAGTGATCGTGTACAAGGACTCCCGGGTCCCTCTGAACACCAACATTTCCCAATCTGTCACCATTTAATAAAAATACTCTGCTTTTCTATTTTTCCTACCAAAGTGGATAACTTCACATTTCTCCACATTAGATTCCACTTGCCATGTTCTTGCCCACTCACTTAGCCTGTCTATATCCCCTTGAAGCCTCTTTGCATCCTCCTCACAATTTACATTCCCACCTAGCTTTGTATCATCAGCAAACTTGGATATATTATTCTCCTACCTGAACCTCAGCGAGGAACTATGTGTGTGACATCTGCACTTCAGTAAGAACCTCCTCGCTGAAATCTTCTAGCTGCTACTGAAGGGATAATTACGTCCTAGCCCTATTCGGGCTACTCCGGATCAGGTCTATTCCCCAGACGTTCACCTTCAACTAAAGTGAGAGATAGCCGAATCCTATAAGAAGCTTAATTGGGTCTAAAGGTCCAGACTATCTCTCCCTAAAGGAAAGGAATGACTTGAAGATGTTACCGTCCTCCAGATAGCACTTTTAATAAGTTTAACTAGACTGTAACCTTCCGGATATTATGAGGGTCTGGAAAACTCCCGCAGAATTCTGCAACTCCTCATCAAAGAGTGTACAGAGATTGAGTTCGCGAGTTTGATACAGAAGTACTATGTGAGACAATTCTAAAAATATATAGGTTTATCAAAGAACCAACATGTAGTTAACAGCTGGTGATTCAGTCGCAACATTAACAGTTCAAAATACAAATAGCTACAATTCTTATTCTCAGAGGTCCTTATTCTCAAATCTTAACTTCATTACATTTTTACATTTCTTACTTATTTCTAATCCAGGATATCCACCAAAATCAAATAAAAGTACCTTTTTGATCCCCGAGACTCAGAGTTAAAAACTTACAGAGCCTGCCCCTGAAGAGTGAGAGAATCGCTTTGCCCCTTTCAGCGACTTCTGACTTCCTATTTGAAAGTTCTATATTTTATACCCTTTTTTTAGTGGTATATCCTTTGAAGTTTTCTGCTGATGTAAGCTAATTATCTCTAGTCATCTTTCTGTTGACTTCTTTCTATTCTTACTGTCAATTCAGCTGTTAGCTTGCAGAATTCTGTCTGCTGTGTAGGTGTTCAAAACTTATTATAAAAAACGGTTATAACAGATATATCTATTTGATGCCATTTTTACAAAGGACTTCAATTCTTAAATCACCTTAGCTGGTTGTAAGCAGACTTTACATCTCCTATGTGTTCTAAGTTCAATACAAAAACCATGTGATTGCTTGGTGCATCTATTGATGTCGTATTTACAAAGCCTTCTGTTTGTATCTTTTACAATATATAAATCAAAAACACTTCAACCGAGTACTTGATTGTCTTCCTAGCTACCTCAATTGGTTGTATTATAGACTTATATCTCCTGTCTTTCATTTGATGTCATATTTATGAAGGCATATGGTTCTTTAATTTTATGTGTTTCGTTTCAAAGTGTTGGTTTATGACACCTTTAACTGGGTATTCTTATTGTGTTCTTTCCAAAGCTCAGACTTTCTGGAAGCTCCAACCTGCTGGTTCAATAGGGCCATTGTTTCAGTGTCAACAACTGATTCTCATTTCAAAAGCTTGTATGGTGTTTACAGCTTTGTGTTAACAACTCATCTTATCTTAGAAGCCTGTATTTACAGCTTTGTGTGGTTGAGGCTTTTAGATTTTTAAACCCAGTTTTTCATGTTTTAATAAAGTCAAAATTCTGCTCATAGGGTGGTGTATCTCTTGGAATATGGCTATTCCTTTACACCCACCTCTTGACCAAAAAATGAACTCAAAACATCAGGGCAGAGTTTGGTCAATAATACTAATAAGGTTACAATAGCATATTAATTTCACGAGATTCACAATCATGTGCTACATGAAAATTCCTTTTAAGTCATCCTAGGACAATGTTTTGCCTTATTTTAAATTGAACACAATTTAAAAGGATGATAAGTACATAGTCATGCAATTAGCGAAACAACATGTACTTAGAATGTCCAATCGGCAGATGTACGTTCCATAGAGGTGAGTTATTCATACGAGTCAAGGAGACGTCATTTGAAACTAGTTCCTTCGATCTGGCGTGTGTACTGATTCTTGTTTTCGTAAAGGCCTTGCCAGGCACTCAGTTGATTCCTTCTTCATCCGCTGTGTCTTCCTCCTTCATTGAAGTAACTCGTTGATCTTTCCTTGTTTCGGTTGTTGTTTTTCGCGAATCCAATTCCTGATGCGTTGCCAAGCAATGTGTGGGGGAGCCAGTGACACCGTCTGACTGACCACAACTGCAAGCTCAGGGCAGGGCAAGGACAACATTGCCAGTGGCTGTGAAGGTTACCATGACAATGGACTTTTATGCATTTGGCTCCTCCCAGGCTGGAGCTGAGGATATTTGCAACTTCTCACAGTTTGCCAGTTACTGAGGATTTCTATTCAAAAAGAGCTGACTACATTTCATTCTGTCTTACCAGAGACCAGCAGGAGGAGTGAGCACATGGCTTTGCTAGGGTTGCAAGCTCCTCATGGTGCAGGTTGGCATTGACTGCATGTACATTGCTTTGCGGGCACTGCATGTCAACTCTGCCATCTACCGGAACTGAAAGGGATTCCACACCCTCAACCTCCAGCTGTTGTGCGACCATAGGCAGCGAATCATGCAGGTCAATGCCCGTTATCCTGGCAGCAGTCATGATGCCTTCATTCTGCGGCAGTCCACTGTGCCATCTGCATTTAAGCCACCATGACAAACCAAAGGGTGGCTACTGGGGGATAAGGGCCATCCGCTGACGACATGGCTGATGACTCCTGTGCGCAATCCACACATACATGCACAGCATGCATACAATGAAAGCTATGCTGCCACATGAAATGTGACAGAGAAGACCATTGGCATGATGAAAAAATGCGTCCACTGCCTGGGCCGCTCTGGAGGAGCCCTGCAGTACTTGGCAGAGTGGGTGTCAAGATTTGTTGTGGTCTGCTGCATGCTGTACAACCTCGCCATCATGAGGGCACTGCCCTTGCCACCAGCTATACGGCAAGCAGCTGAGGAGGAGGAGGAAGAGGAAGAGAGATGGCAACCTAGACAGCCCCTTTCTGCCTGGGCTGTCTGGCAACAACTCATCCGAGTGCAATACTGGTAACCGCAACCCCAATTCTCAATTCACCAACCACACCTTACCTTCCCTCTATCACTGACCTTCACAGTGTCCGCTTGGCCTCAATGCCAAAATAAAACTGTCCACAAAATAAACATTCCAAACCAAATGTATAAATCAAATACCATTTTGCAAAGAAATCTAAACGAATCACTTTTGTCTATTCCCTTAGTGCCTGTCCTCTGTGTGCCTTTGCCTGTCCTAGTGCTCCTACGCAGTGCTACCCCAGTGGCTGCAGCATGGCTGGTGGAAGGCTGCTGACTTTCGGTGGAAGAGACTACAAATGGCCTTGGAGGACGACCTCGAGCAGCTCTGCTGCTGACTGCACCATCTCAGTATGAGCTGCAGCAGTCTGGGCTGGCTGACTGACGGGCAACAGCAAGGGCACTAGTGGAGTGGCAGTGGTGAGAGGATGCATGCTGTCATCCTGAGAGAGGACAGCAGGTTCATGCTGCATGGAGCCACTGCCACTCCCCTGTGGTGGCGCCTCAGCAATCCTAGTAATCTGTTGGAGGACTGATTGCTGGACTGCTGTGACACTCTACAAGTCTCTTTGAACACTGTAATCCAGAGTCATCATGGCAGCAAGCTGATCTTGCATGACATTGTGCTGCAATGGAAGCTGAGACATCAGCCATCAGACGCTGCATCATGTTTAGGTCCATAAGTGTGATAATGGAGTTGGCCACCACTTCCATGCAGAAAGGACGGGCTCCAAGCTCTGCACAAAGCCCTGTGCCAAGTTAGTGCTGGACTCCTCCATGCTCCTTGACATTGCACACAGACTTTCTGGCAGGCTTCCCAGTACACCAAACATTTCATGGTGCATACCCATCAGCCTTCTTCTGTAGCCTGCCCCATCGAAGTCCTCATCTGAGTCCTCAGCAGCAGAACTCGTGTACGACCTCTCCCTTCAGTGAGCTGGCACCTGCACTATTCTTCCCCCCTGCTCTGGCTGCAGGCCACTTGTGCCTCTATGCTATCCTCTAAATTTGGCGCAGTGTCAATATCTGAGCTAGTGGCTGTGAGTGTCAAAGCGAGTGATGGTGTGTCTTAAGAACATAAGAACATAAGAAATAGGAGCAGGAGTAGGCCATACGGCCCCTCGGGCCTGCTCCGCCATTCAATAGGATCATGGCTGATCTGAATCTAGACTCACGTCCACTTCCCTGCCCTCTCCCCGTAACCCCTAATTCCCTTATCTGCTAGGACAATGTCTATCTCCATTTTAAATTTATTTAATGTTGCAGCTTCCACAGCTCTCTGGGGTAGCAACTTCCATAGATTTACTACCCTCTGAGTGAAGAAGTTTCTCCTCATCTCAGTTTTGAAAGGGCAGCCCCTTATTCTAAGATTATGCCCCCTAGTTCTAGTCTCACCCATCAGTGGAAACATCCTCACCGCATCCACCCGATCAAGCCCCCTCACAATCTTATATGTTTCGATAAGATCGCCTCTCATTCTTCTGAACTCCAATGAGTAGAGTTCCAACCGATTCAACTTTTCCTCATACGTCAACCCCCTCTTCCCTGGAATCAACCGAGTGAACCTTCTCTGAACCGCCTCGAGAGCAAATATATCTTTTAAATATGGAAACCAAAACTGCACGCAGTATTCCAGGTGTGGCCTCACCAATACCCTGTATAACTGCAGCAAGGCTTCCCTGTTTTTATACTCCATCCCCCTTGCAATAAAAGCCAAGATTCCATTGGCCTTCCTGATCACCTGCTGCACCTACACTTTTTGTGTTTCATGCACCAGGACCCCCAGATCCCTTTGTACTGTAGCACTTTGCAGTTTCTCTCCATTTAGATAATAACTTGCTCTTTGATTTTTTCTGCCAAAGTGCATAACCTCACACTTTCCAACATTATATTGCATCTGCCAAATCTCTGCCCACTCACTTAGCCTGTCTATGTCCTTTTGCAGGTTTTTTATGTCCTCCTCACTCACTGCTTTCCCACCCATCTTTGTATCGTCGGCAAATTTGGATATGTTGCACTCGGTCCCTTCCTCCAAATCGTTAATATAGATTGTAAAGAGTTGGGGTCCCAGCACTGATCCCTGTGGGACACCACTAGTTACTGATTGCCAGCCCGAGAACGAACCATTTATCCCAACTCTTTGTTTTCTGTTAGCTAGCCAATCTTCCACCCATGCCAGTATATTACCCCCAATCCCGTGATTTTTTATCTTGATCAGTAATCTTTTGTGTGGAACCTTGTCAAATGCCTTTTGGAAGTCCAAATACACTACATCCACTGGTTCCCCTTTATCCACCCTGTATGTTACATCCTCAAAGAATTCGAGCAAATTTGTCAAACATGACTTCCCCTTCGTAAAACCATGCTGACTCTGTCCTATTAAATTATGTTTATCCAAATACTCTGATACTGTTTCCTTAATAATGGACTCCAACATTTTGCCAACCACAGATGTTAGGCTAACTGGTCTATAGTTTCCAGCTTTTTGTCTACTTCCGTTCTTAAATAAGGGTGTTACATTAGCAGTTTTCCAATCTGCCGGGACCTTTCCTGAGTCCAGGGAGTTCTGGAAAATGATCACCAATGCATCCGCACTCCCTACCGCCACTTCTCTCAAGACCCTAGGATGTAGGCCATCAGGTCCGGGGGATTTATCCGCCTTAAGTCCCATTATTTTACTGAGTACCATCTCTTTAGTGATTTTAATCGTGTTTAGCTCCTCCCCCCCAATTGCCCCCTGTTTGTCCAGTGTTGGGATATTTTTAGTGTCCTCTACTGTAAAGACTGATACAAAATATTTGTTCAGCGTCTTTGCCATCTCCATGTTCCCCACCACTAGTTTCCCGGTCCCATCCTCTAAGGGACCAACGTTCACTTTAGCCACCCTTTTTCTTTTTATATAGCTGTAGAAACTCTTGCTATCTGTTTTTATATTTTTTGCTAGTTTACTTTCATAATCTATCTTCCCTTTCTTAATTAATCTTTTAGTTATTGTTTGCTGGCTTTTAAATGCTTCCCAATCTTCTATCCTCCCACTAGATTTGGCTAATTTATATGCCCTTGTTTTCAGTCGAATACTATCCCTTATTACTTTACTAAACCACGGATGGCTGTCTTTTCTTTTACTCCCCTTTTTCCTCAGTGGAATATATTTATCTTGAAAGATGTGAAATATCTCCTTGAATGTAGACCACTGCTCTTGTACCGTCTTACACTTTAATCTGTTTTCCCAGTCCACTTTAGTCAATTCTACTCTCATACCTTCATAATCTCCTTTATTTAAGCTTAGTATGCTGGTTTGAGATCCAACTCTCTCACCCTCAAACTGAATTTGGAATTCAACCATATTATGGTCACTCATTCCAAGGGGATCCTTTACTAGGACATTTTTTATTAATCCTGTCTCATTACACAGGACCAGATCTAAGATTGCCTGCCCCCTGGTTGGTTCAGTTACATACTGCTCAAGGAACCCATCCCTAATGCACTCTATGAACTCGTCCTCAATGCTGCCATGCCCAATTTGATTAGTCCAGTCAATGGGAAAGTTAAAATCCCCCATGATTATAGCTGTTCCCTTATTACAAGCCCCAACTATTTCCTGATTTATACTCCGACCAACAGAGTTGCAACTGTTAGGAGGCCTATAGACTACGCCCACTAGTGACTTTTTCCCCTTATTATTCCTTATCTCCACCCAAACTGTTTCACTATCCTGATCCTTTGACCCAATATCATTTCTGACTATTGCAGTGATTCCATCCTTGATTAACACAGCAACCCCACCTCCCTTTCCTTCCTGTCTGTCCTTCCTAATTGTCAAATACCCTTGTATGTTTAGTTCCCAGTCATGATTATCTTGCAGCCATGTTTCCATAATGGCCACCAGATCATACCCATGTGTAGTTATTTGCACCGTCAACTCGTCAATTTTGTTATGAATGCTGCGTGCATTCAGATAAAGAACTTTCAAATATGTTTTCTGACAATTTATTCCTGCTTTTACCCCTTTTACTACTTTACCTTTATCATTATACATTCTGTCCCTTCCTGACACGCTCTGGTTTTTAATTCCCCCACTGCTACCTTGCTCTATTGCCTTCTCCGCTGTCATTTTTATTTTTCGCTCTCTTAAAACCTCCCCCCCACTAATTAGTTTAAAGCCCTCTCTACAGCCCTAGTTATTCGATTCGCCAGGGCTCTAGTCCCAGCACTGGCCAAGTGAAGTCAGTCCCAACGGAACAGCTCTCTCCTGTCCCAGTACTGATGCCAGTGTCCCAGGAAGCAAAACCCATTTCTCCCACACCAGTCTTTGAGCCACGCATTTAACTCTCTAATTTTATTTACCCTAGCCAAATTTGCACGTGGCTCAGGTAGTAATCCAGAGATTATTACCCTTGTGGTTCTGCTTTTTAATTTGGCCCCTAGCTGCTCAAACTCCCTCAGCAGAACCTCCTTCCTTGTCCTATCTATGTCGTTGGTACCAACATGGACCACGACAACTGGATCCTCCCCCTCCCACTCCAAGTTTCTCTCCAGCCCAAAGGAGATGTCCTTAACCCTGGCACCGGGCAGGCAACACAGCCTTCGGGACTCTTGCTCTCGGCTGCAAAGAACTCTATCTATCCCCCTAATGATACTATCCCCTACCACTACAACATTTCTTTTAACTCCCCCCACTTGAATGGCCCCCCACTCCACGGTACTGTGGCCAGGTTGCTCATCCTCCCCGCAGTCCCTGTTCCCATCCTCACAGGGAGTAAGAGCCTCAAACCTGTTGGACAAGAGCAAGGGCTGCGGCTCCTCCAACACTACCTCCTGGATCCCCGTACCTGCCTCACTTCTAGTCACACCATCCTGACCCTGGCCACGGACTACATCTGAATTAATTAATCTAATTGGTGTGACTACCTCGTGATACACAGAGTCCAGGTAACCCTCCCCCTCCCTGATGTGTCTCAGTGTTTGAAGCTCGGACTCCAGCTCTTCAACACGGAGCCGGAATTCCTCGAGCAGCCAACACTTACTGCAAATGTGATCACCGTGAGCATCAATGGTGTCCACCAGCTCCCACATATTGCAGCAGCAACACATCACCTGATCTCCCATTCTATGTAATTAATTAAATTTATTGATATTATTTTTAAATACCCTCTGCCCCGATTCTAGATGATGAATATCGCACCTTAGAAACTATAAACCAAAGAGTTTAAGCTTAAAAAAAAGAGAAATTCTTACCAACCAATCACTTACCCGCTTTCTGGTGACGTCACACTTGGATTACTTTTTACCTCTCTCCTTCCCTCCGAGTTCAGAGACTGCTCTGAGGACTTACCTGGTCTCTGGAGCCTTTTATAGCCCCGCTGCTGCCGCTGAATTCCCGCCGATGCTGTGAGGCCTTACCTGGTCTCGGGGGCCTTTTATAGCCCCGCTCTGCCGCTCGAGATTCCCGCCGACGCTGTGAGGCCTTACCTGGTCTCTGGGGCCTTTTATAGCCCCGCTGCTGCCGCTGAATTCCCGCCGATGCTGTGAGGCCTTACCTGGTCTCTGGGGTCTTTTATAGCCCCGCTGCTGCCGTTGAATTCCCGCCGACGCTGTGAGGCCTTACCTGGTCTCGGGGGCCTTTTATAGCCCCACTGCTGCCACTGAATTCCCGCCGACACTGTGAGGCCTTACCTGGTCTCGGGGGCCTTTTATAGCCCCGCTGCTGCCACTGAATTCCCGCCGACGCTGTGAGGCCTTACCTGGTCTCTGGGACTTTTATAGCCCCGCTGCTGCTGCTGAATTCCTGCCGACGCTGTGAGGCCTTACCTGGTCTCTGGGGCCTTTTATAGCCCCGTTGCTGCCGCTGAATTCCTGCCGACGCTGTGAGGCCTTACCTGGTCTCTGGGGCCTTTTATAGCCCCGCTGCTGCCGCTGAATTCCCGCCGACGCTGCCTTCACTGTCTTCTTGATCTTCCACCACTGCCTGGTCAGATTGCAGTTCTTGGGTATCTGAAAGGAGAAAGGCACAAGGGTAAAGTTGTGGGGAGGGGAGGCGGGGAAAGTAAGAGGTGCATGCTTACACCCTGTGCAGCTTGTAAATCAGAAGAGATTGTGGGATGAGGGGGAAGTGGGATGTGAGAAGGAGGATTAGGTATGAGGATACCATCATCTTCTATGGTTTCAGCCCCACCGCTGGCCACGGCCTCAGCAACCG
Source organism: Somniosus microcephalus (assembly GCF_052327205.1). Classification (NCBI taxonomy): domain Eukaryota; kingdom Metazoa; phylum Chordata; class Chondrichthyes; order Squaliformes; family Somniosidae; genus Somniosus; species Somniosus microcephalus. The sequence goes on along the minus strand of NC_140990.1, from coordinate 250,266,181 downwards.
CCATTCCAATAATGGCCAGCACTGACTCCTCCATGGGGGGTAGGGCATGCAGGCGTGCCTGTTCCCCACCGGTTAGCTCCTGCTGCCTCCCATTGTGCAACACCTTGCCCAGCAAGAGAGAAGCAAGTGTGTCAGTGAATGTCATGCAATTTGATTGGGTGATGTGGCTGTCATGATTGAATAGCTGGCAGTGTTTGCAAGCTCAGAGATGTGGGTCTGAGGCTTGCAGCAATGCTATGTGTGTGAGGGTAAGGTGAAGCTATGAATGTTAGGTATGTGTCTTGATTGATAGAGATTATTGGTAGGTGAGTGATGTGGGTGTGGTGCATTAAGCTATGGCTGAGGCTAGGGGTGCACTTGGTAGGATATGGCATTTGAAGATGCATTCACTGACCTTGATCACTCATGTGAGGTCATTGAACTTCTTGCGGCACTGCATCCAGGACCTCGGGGCTTGACTACTGGCATTGACCCTCCCACAGCTATCTGCTCCTTCTGCCTTCTGAACATGTATCTGGAACATGTGCAAGAAACACAGAAAGCTAGCATGCAGGTACAGCAAGCAATAAGGAAGGCAAATGGCATGTTGGCCTTTATTGCAAGGGGGTTGGAGTATAAGAGTAAGGAACTCTTGCTACAGTTGTACAGGGCCTTGGTGAGACCACACCTGGAGTATTGTGCACAGTTTTGGTCTCCTTATCTAAGGAAGGATATACTTGCCTTGGAGGCAGTGCAACAAAGGTTCACTAGATTGATTCCTGGGAAGAGAGGGCTGTCCTATGATGAGAGATTGTGTAGAATGGGCCTATACTCTCTGGAGTTTAGAAGAATGAGAGGTGATCTCATTGAAACATACAAGATTCTAAAGGGGATTAACAGGGTAAATGCTGAGAGGTTGTTTCCTCTGGCTGGAGTGTCTAGAACTAGGGGGCATAGTCTCAGGATGAGGTAGGCCATTTAAGACTGAAATGAGGAGGAATTTCTTCACTCAGAGGGTTGTGAATCTTTGGAATTCTCTGCCCCAGAGGGCTGTGGATGATGAATCGTTGAGTATATTCAAAGCTGAGATAGATAGATTTTTGGACTGTAGGGGAATCAAGGGATATGGAGACCGGGGGGAAAGTGGAGTTGAGGTCGATGATCAGCCATGATCTTATTGAATGGCGGAGCAGGCTCAAGGGGCCGTATGGCCTACTCCTGCTCTTATTTCTTATGTTCTTATGGAGGACCTCCTGGCCCCCTGCGGATACAGGACATCTCTTCTCCTTTCCACCTCCTCTACCAAGGCCTCCAGTGCAGTGCCTGAAAACCTTGGAGCCCGCTCTCTCCCATGTTGTGCCAGTCTTCACTGTGTCCCAGGTCAGATTCACTTCCTGAATGACTGCCAGCACATGCTCCAGCCACAATGTACCTCCCCTTTAAGAGGTGCAGGCTAGCTTTAAGCAGTGCAGGCTAGCTTTAACTGGTGTTAGCAAGTAACAATTTTGGGCCCCCTGCTGATGCATGCAGCCAATCAACAGTGCAATTAGCACTGCTGCATGCTGAAATCATTGAAATGAGCAGGCAGTACACAGTTGGCATGCTGCCTGCATTGCATTGATCGGTCGTGGGTTAATTGTGCATTGTGATCCCCGCACCCATTTTCGGGGGCTGTGTAATTTAGCCCCCTAAGTGTGGAGGACTCAGTCAGAAATAAGGAAAGCTAATAGTGTGACAGAAATAGCATGATGGAAATAGAATCATTTAAAAAGTATTACAGGAAGTAAGAGTTACACTTACAGAAAGGGCACACTATACAGAAAACCTCTAACATTGATTTTTTGAGAGATTCGGTTTGTTGCCATATATTCATTGGTAACTTTTTGCTGGTAAATGAAATTTATTTGTAAAGAATTTTTATAAATTTGTAATTTTATAATTTTTTTTACTGATTGCAGTTTTTTCATTATTTGTTTTTACACATCAGTACTCAGTATAACCAGGGTGACGAGCAACAAATTAACATTCAGGACAGGTGCAGGGGACATAGCAGATTTGCATTAAGGGCTTGGCAGGGCAAGGCATTTTTACAAATACGTTTGGAGGCATGCTAGGCTGTAGCCTCTTAATAGTTGTGATCCAGTTCTTTGGCACAATTATAGCCACTTGGAACAGCTATTTTCTTAACAGACACTTTCACAGCCAGGGTTAGGAACCAGGGTCAGGGCTGCATGACATTGTTGGAATTTGGAATGTGTATGCTTACACTGTAGTTAGTTTTATGTGTTTATTATGATACAAATTTTATTTTATTTTTGTAGTATACAGTGGGTTGAGTCGGATGCAACTTGGCTGCTCAAGACCCTTGGATGTCGTTTGAGGGATTTGATCGATTACTTTTTTGATCATTGGTAGCCTTTTGATAGTGAATGAAAATTTTTATTTAAAAAATGTAGGGTTTTTTTTACAGATGGTGGTTTTAAGTGTGACAGTGTGAGTCACAAAGCCAACAGCTGCTAGTCCTGAAGTGGGTCTGCACACAGTCAGTGAGACTGGGTGGGGCTGTAAGATACAGGATTTTTTGTTTCATGGTGACCATGGACAACAACAAAAACAAAACAACAACTTGTATTTATATAGCGCCTTTAACGTAGTAAAATGTCACAAGAGTATTAATAGACAACAAAAATTTTTTGACACTGAGCCACATAAGGAGAAATTAGGGCAGGTGACCAAAAGCTTGGTCAAAGAGGTAGGTTTTAAGGAGCATCTTAAAGGAGGAAAGAGAGGTAGCGAGGTGGAGAGGTTTAGACAGGGAATTCCAGAACTTAGGGCCTAGGCAACAGAAGGCACGGCCACCAACAGTTAAGTGATTATAATCAGGGACGCTCAAGAGGCCAGAATTAGAGGAGCGCAGTTATCTCGGGGGGTTGTGGGGCTGAAGGAGATGACAGAGATAGGGAGGGGTGAGGCCACGGGGGGATTTGAAAACAAGGATGAGAATTTTGAAATTGAGGTGTTGCTTAACCGGGAGCCAATGCAGGTCAGCGAGCACAGGAGTGATGGGTGAACGGGACTTGGTGTGAGTTAGGACACGGGCAGCCGAGTTTTAGATCACCTCAAGTTGATGTAGGGTAGAATGTGGGAGGCCAGCCAGGAGTACGTTGGAATAGTCAAGTCTAGAGGTAACAAAGGCATGGATGAGGGTTTCAGCAATGGATGAGCTGAGGCAAGGGCGGAGACGGGCAATGTTACGGAGGTGGAAGTAGGCATTCTTAGTTAAGCTGCGGATTTGTGGTCGGAAGCTCATTTCATAGAAACATAGAAGATAGGAGCAGGAGTAGGTCATTCGGCCCCTTGAGCCTGCTCCGCCATTCAATGAGATCATGGCTGATCATTCAAACTCAGTACCCTGTCCCTGCCTTCTCCCCATATCCCTTGATCCCTTTAGCCTTAAGAAATATATCTAACTCCTTCTTGAATATATTTAATGAATTGGCCTCAACTGCCTTCTGTGGTAGAGAATTCCACAGGTTCACCACTCTCTGGGTGAAGAAATTCCTCCTCATCTCGGTCCTAAATGGCTTACCCCTTATCCTTAGACTGTGACCCCTGGTTCTGGACTCCCCCGCCATCGGGAACATCCTTCCTGCATCTAGTCTGTCTAGTCCTGTTAGAATTTTATAAGTTTCAATGAGATCCCCTCTCATTCTTCTAAACTCCAGCGAGTATAAGCCCAATCAACCCAATCTCTCCTCATATGTCATTCCTGCCATCCCAGGTATCAGTCTGGTGAATCTTCGCTGCACTCCCTCCATGGCAAGAACATCCTTCCTCAGATCAGGGTCAAATATGACACCCAGGTTGCAAACCGTTTGGTTCAGCCTCAGACAGATGTTAGGGAGAGGGATGGAGTCAGTGGCTAGGGAACGGAGTTTGTGGCAGGGACCAAAAACAATGGCTTTGGTCTTCCCAATATTTGATTAGAGAAAATTTCTGCTCATCCAGAACTGGACGTCGGTCAAGCAGTCAGACAATTGAGAGTCCATGGAGGGGTTGAGAAAAGAGGTAGTGAGGTAGAGCTGGATGTCATCAGTGTACATGTGGAAACTGACGCTGTGTTTTTGGATGACGTTGCCAAGGGACAGCATGTAGATGACAAACAGGAGGGGACCAAGGATAGATCCTTGTGGGACATCAGAGGTAATGATGAGGGAGTGGGAAGAGAAGCCATTGCAGGTGATTCTCTGGCTACGATTAGATAGATAAGAATGGAACCAGGCGAGTGCTGTCCCACCCAGCTGAACAACGGCGGAGAAGGCTGGAGTGGTCAACCATGTCATGAGCTGCAGACAAGTCAAGAAGGACGAGGAGGGATAGTTTACCTTTGTCACAGTCACTAAGGATGTCATTTGTGATTTGATGAGAGCCGTTTCGGTACTGTGGCAAGGGCCTGATTAGAGGGATTGAAACATGGAATTGCAGAAAAGGTGGGCACAGATTTGGGAGGCGACAACACGTTCAAGGGCTTTGGAGAGGAAAGGGAGGTTGGAGATGGGGCGGTAGTTTGCAATGACGGAGGGGTCAAGGTTTATTTTTTTGAGGAGAGGGGTGACGACGGCAGATTTGAGGGAGAGGGGTACAGTTCCTGAGGAGGAGACAATGACAATAAACACCAACTTTGGATTGGCCAGTTCTGACGAAAGGCCATCAACCTGAAATGTTAACTTTGTTTTTCTCCACAGATGCTGCCTGACTGCTGAGTATTTCCAGCATTTTCTGTTTTTATTTCAGATATCCAGCATCTGCAGTATTTTGCTTTTGGATTTATAGTGTCTTTAATGTAGAAAATGTCCCAAGGGGCTTCACAGAAGTGCAATCAAACAAAAATCAGACAGTGAACCCGATTATAACTCAGGTTCAGTTTTCAGCAGGTGAGCAGAGGTATGAGTTAGAAATTCACCAGCTGCTCCAGAAACGAGGCTCGGTGTATTTTAACTCCCAGGTTTCATTTAAATCCCGAACTAATAATCCGGAGACATGAGTCCAAATCCCACCACAGCAGGTGGGGAATTTAAATTCAATTAATTCATAAATCTGGAATAAAAAAAGCTAGTATCAGTAACGGTGACCATGAAACTATCGGATTGTCGTAAAAACCCATTTGGTTCACTAATGTCCTTTAGGAAAGGAAATTTGCTGTCCTTACCTGGTCTGGCCTATATGTGACTCCAGACGCACAGCAATGTGGTTGGCTCTTAATTGCCCTCTGAAATGGCCTAGCAAACCACTCAGTTAAGAGAAATTAGGGATGGGCAATAAATGCTGGCCTTGTCAGCGACGCCCACATCCCGTGAATGAATAAAATAAATTGGAGGTGGATGAGGGGAAAGAACCACAAGCTCCCTTGACAGCTATTTAAGGTATCTACCTGATCCTCTCCTGAGACACTAACAAGTGTTTCCTTACCACACAGCAAAACATTCCTTTTCCCCCTTGACTAAGTAACTACTTCATCCCACCTGGAATAAAAAGGGAAGCATCATAATCAGACCAGCACCTTCCTCCTATTCTTGCACTATCATTCTTCACGTCTACACTTGATTTCCTGCTTTATCACTACTGCTTGGCATCTTAGTGCTGCCCCTTTATCATCTCTCTCCAAGGCAGATTGTAGAGGTAACCAGAGTTCTGCTACGGGTGCTGCTGTCATTATAGTCATAGCAGCACAAAAATATTCACAGGGGTAGGTACATTAAAATAAACCAGCAAAGACCTTCAAAGGAGTGCTGGAGGACTGGGGTGTTGCTAATGTTATACCACTATTCCAGAAAGGGGAGAGGGATAAACCAGGAAACTACAGGCCAATCAGCCTAATATCGATGGTGGGGAAGTTATTGGAAATCATTATCAGGGACAAAATAAACTTTCATTTGGAAAGGCATGGGTTAAACAAGGAGTGCCAGCATGAATGTTAAATGTAAATCATGTCTGATGTACTTGATTGAATTCTTTGACGAGGTAACAGTGAAGGTTGATCAAGGTAGTGCAGCAGATGTTGTATATATGGACTTTCAGAAGGCATTCGATAAAATGCCACACAGGAGGCTTATTAAGAAGATGGAAGCCCATGGAATTAAGAGGAAACTGGTGGTATGGATACAAAATTGGTACAGTGGCAGGAAGCAAAGGGTGGTGGTGGATGGATGTTTTTCAGACTGGGAGATGGTTTGCAGTGGTGTTCCCCAAGGGTCAGTTTTGGGTCCATTACCCCAAGGGTCGGTTTTGTATCCATTACTCTTTGCAATTTTTATAAACAACCTAGACTCGGGTGTAAATAGGGGAAAAAATTCCCTCTGGCGAGTGGGTCAACAACTAGAGGTCGTAAATTCAAAATCATTGGAAAAAGATCTAGAGGGGAGATGAGGACATTTTTTCACTTCGAGAGTTGTCGGGATCTGGAACACTCTACCTGAAAAGATGGTGGCTGCTGATTCCATAAATAATTTTAAAACAGAGTTGGATAGGTACTTGAGGATGAGCAACTTACAGGGTAACTGACAAAAAGCAGGGATGCAGGACTAAGCACGACTGCTCTTTCAAAGAGCCAGCACAGGCATGACAGGCCAAATGGCCTCCTTCTGTGCTGTAAGTTTCTATGGTTCTATGAAGTTTTGTTTCTTGCTGACATAATAGATTACAACACTTTCAATTATTCAAAGACACATGTCAATATAAAATAATCTTCAATAAACAGTTAAAAAAGTAGATAGATCTATTTCTGGCATGGGTCTTTTACTGTACTTGTCTCTTTAATGGTGCTAGTGCCTTTAAGGTCCCGGACTTCTTTTCCTCTCTGGCCCTGCACTTCCACGTATGCCCAGTGTATGTGATTCATATTTAAATTAGGCCTGATGAGAAGTTCAGGTGCTAAGGTTGTGCTTCCAGCGCTGTGCCCAGATTGCTGCTGGATAATATCAGAGGAATAATGCCCCTCTAATTTAAGTGGAGGTGGTCTTCGATTCATGTTCTCAGTACAGAAATGCCTTAGTTTAGTTAATGTGTACAATATAACAACTTAATGATATGACTTCTAATCATGAATTTTATTTTCTTCTGTAATGCTTTTTGCCCTTCTAGCGCCATTTTCACTTTTTTAAAAGCTGAACTTTTTTCTTAAATGGGAAAATCTTCTTGTGGATGTTGTCAGGATTGTGAAAATTAATTGTCGACCTTGAATTTAAATTCAGAGCAGAGATTGGTTAAGAACATAAGAAATATGAGCAGGAGTAGGCCATACGGCCCCTCGAGCCTGCTCCGCCATTCAATAAGGTTAAATTTGCATTATACTATCTGGTAGTTAAACGACGAATTCCACTGTCTGTAGAATCAAATTACTTCATAAATAGGTAACATAAAATAACGTAACTCTTGTTACAAGGCATTGCAAAACCTGTGTAATCATACCAGTGCTTAATATATACACGCTAATTACCCTTGGATGTTGCTTTGCTAAATTTACCTTTTTTCTTTTCCATATAAATGTGACCTACATTAAGTAGAGTACTGGGAATTTTTTTGATGCAGGCCTCTTTCTCTGTAATAAATCACGTTGAAGCGATGCCGTCTTGTCATTGCCGTATAATTTTCCAACTGTAGGCTGTGAAGAGATGCTGCATTGTGCACTGTAACCTATTTTCACTTTCCAGTGGTTTGTATTTCTTCCAGTAACAAACTTGTTGAGCACTTGATGTATACTTTTGTAAAGTGCATAGTATATTGTTATTCAATCAGTACTACATTAAAGCTATACGATTCCATTATTTTATTTTTTTATTTTCAGAATATAAACCGCATTTATATAATGATCCAGTTGAAAGTTTTTTTTGAAAATTCTTCAGTTTCATTTTGAAGGTAATAAAATAACATTAACATTTAGAATTTTATAATTTATACTGTATGTGCTGTTTTCTTCCAATCAACTATGGATTTTTATCCAATAAATGTGGGGGTAGATTTCCAAGTTACCACCCAGGCATAAAACTGGTGTTGCGGATTGGCCACCTGTTATTGATTTCAATAGAAATGAAAATTGGGAGGTTTTTTAAATGGGTGGCCGATCCATAACACCAGTTATCTACTTGGGTAGTAAATTACAAATCTACCCCGTGCAGTCTTACATAAGAACACCTATTGTGGGTATTGTCACACATTATCTGCAGCAGTTTGTATTACTGTTGCCATGATGTAGTAGCTTAGGCATGGTATCAGTACAATATTGATAATAAATATATTTGAGAATGTTAAAATATAAGCAAAGTCAGGGATGAGAAAAGGTCATTCAGCCCACCAAAGCTTACCCTTGAATATATTAACTATCCCATCATGAAATCTACTGCTCACAAAGGGTAGAGAGCCAAGAATCTGATGAATTTCACATATGATGTTAAGTTTTAGGGAACGGATGTATATTAATATTAAATTTAGCAGTGTGTAGCTTCTGAGACAAAGCAGTATGCTTACAGGATATGAATTGCATGAAACAGAAATATTATTTTGATTTAAATTACCTTGCTTAAATGTGTACAGAATATAGTTGACTGAAACAAGCCTAATTATGTGCATCATTCAGAAGGTGCTCAGCATGGTGGAGCTGAATGGTCAGCAACATAACATATAGTTTGCATTTTTAACAATTTCAACTGCTTCTGTTGTGCATCACTAAAATGCCTTTGCATCATTCCAACTGTATCAAGTACTCCATTCCAATCTGGTATTAATAAGGGATTAGGACCTGACTTGTACGCAAGTTAGAGAGGACCCTTAGCACGACATTCACGTTCAGTAAACATAACAGACACATAGCAAAGCAAAATTGTCCTGCTGCCATCACCCCCCCACCCACAAATTACATAATAGTGTAATTAAATAAGTAAAAGACAGATGGCTTCAACAACAACAACCTGCATTTATATGGCAACTTTAATGCACAAAAATGTCCCAAAGTACATCACAGAAACATAATCAGACAAACGTTGACACTGAGCCAAAGAAGGAGGTATTAGGAGGGGTGACCAAAACTTTAGTCAGAGGTGAATTTTAACGAGGATCTTGAAGAGATGGAAGTGGAGAGAAAGAGGCATTTAGGGAGGGAATTCCAAAGCATGTGACCGGACAGTTGAAGACACAGCCACCAAAGGTGGTGCAAGGGGTTGGGGTAACATGCACAAAAGGCCGTAAGTCAGAGGAATGGAGAGCTCTTGGGTGGGAGGGGGTTTGGTGGTTGTAGGGCTGGAAGAATTTAAGGATTTATGGAGAGGCGAGGCAATGAAGGGAGAAAAAAGGCAGATAAAAAAATCAGAAAACATTTTGAACGATTGTGGGAACACTGGCAGATTGTGGAATCACAGGACAATATTCTCTCGCTATAAAATAGCAACTATTGTGTGTCACGCAGCATGACATCTTTAAGTTTACAAAAAGGCTTTCACATCACCACTTACAGGACTAACAGATACTTATAATGGGTTTAACATGCGCCCCCATGTACTGAATTTAATATATAATACACCTGTAACTTCTTACAAACTTGATATTGCAGATAAGAGTGATGGTCTGACCCCAATGAACCCACCTCTCTGACTGAATAAAAAAAATTGTTTTTAACCACACACTGTGCCATTGAGGGTAAGGCAGTGATATGGAGAGATGTGCTTACAACAGTGTAACTTCTGACTTTCTGAGTAACCTACAGGAGATCTGCATATAATTTCCACACTTAGCACCAGTTGGGAGCAGAGCGAATGGCTGAACCACTCAGTTATTTTAAAAACAATGAATGTTTGAAATAAATTATCTATGTAAAAGTCTTGGTCCCAAAATTCCACGGTGAAAATTATTTAGAAAAAGGGAGCGGATTTACTTATTTAAATACACTGAAAAATATTTTTATCTCAGAAAATAATTTTCTGGTTTTAATTAATTATTTAATATTTATTTTGAGGAAAGACTATTTGATTTTTTTAATTTGTGGTATTCTAGATCAAACAGTAATGACTAAATATTAATTGGATTGTAACAGGACATCAATAGTTCTGCTTCCATTCTGTACAGTGCAATATATTAAAAGTATCATAGCTAACCATGACCTTGTGCCTTGTTGTACATCAGAAATGGAAAAACCATGAAACTCAAACAATCATAATAATTATGATTCATTGCTAAATTTACATCAACAATTTAAAACCATAGTCCGTTTGATAAATGGAAACTTGCAGTTTACTTATTATCTGAACGAATGACTGCTGCATGTAAACACCATTTTATGAATCATGTTGCAACATGTAGGCATAATCGTACTTTTCCTTATAAGGAATCATTAGGACTGGTATGGACTGTATTTTTTCAAGGGTAAAAACATTCAGAAGCACTTGGCCAAATTGAGTAATGACATAATTTCCATATCTAGCACCAGTTGGGAGCAGAGCGAATGGCTGAACCACTCAGTTATTATCAAAACAATGAATGTTTGAGATAAATTATGTATTCAAATTAAGATCAAGAATGTAAACACTGATGTCATAAATATTACAACATCTACCATCACAAAGCACTTCTTAAACATAACAGATGTGACCAATGGATAACAAGTGATTCATTTCTGTAGTTTTGAAATCAAAGTACAGAAGCAGGCCTTTCAAACTTAAGGACTCAATGTAAAAGTCCGATATCAAATGAATTTGGGAAATTTCAGCTCAGTTTTAGTGAATGTGCCTCCACAACACAAAACAATTCAGTACAATTGGCAATTTCACTCACATAGGCCACAAATTTAGCCTCCTCAGGCCCCCCCCCACCCCCGAGATATCTGCGCTCCTGTGGCAACACGCCACCATTGGGCATAATCCGCTCACGGCGGCACGGACAGTTTAAGCAGACGCTCCAGCCGGGGGCCCTTTCCTCCAGCAACTTGTTTCCCGCAGGGACAGGCTGCCGGGAGCACTTCCTGTCTGGGAAGTATTTAAGTGGATGCGCGGGCTTTTCCAGTTCCTCTTTGTCATGAGGTAGAATAAAAGCAGTTGTGTTTTACTAGCTCTGGTCTCGACTCCCACGTTTGCCGCGGTATCTCAACACTGGTGACCCCGACGCTCAGGACGAATCCTAAGCTAGCATGGCGGATACAAACGCAATCACGGTTAAATTACCGGACTTTTGGGAGAACCTGGCCGAAGCCTGGTTCGTTCAAGCTGAGTCCAGATTCCGGCTGAAACACATTACAGTCGGTGCCACAAAGTACGACTACCTCGTCTCCGCTCTCACCTACGCCACAGTCCCCAAGGTTTGGGCAGCGCTGCAGAATCCACCACCGGACGGCAAGTACGAACATCTGAAGGCTGCGCTCCTTAAAAAATTTCAAACGTCCTCTTACCAGCGCCACTGCCAACTCCTTGACCTCCCCGGCCTTGGTGACGCTTCACCATCAGACCTGCTTTCCCACATGCTGTCCCTCTCGGACGACAAAAACCCCGGCGCCCTCTTTCGCACGCTTTTCATTCGGCAGCTCCCCGCCAGCATCCGCCCGCTCATTGTGGAGTCTGGCTCCACGGACCTGAATGACATAGCCGAAAAGGTCGACCGGCTGCTCTCTGCACAGTCCGCTCGCGACGTCGTGCCCGACCTCACGGCAACGACCACACGGTCTTCCCGGCCCACTAGGCCCGACCGCCCTACCACTCCGGGTCACTGCTACTACCACACCCGTTTTGGCGCTAGGGCCCAACGCTGCACGCCACCATGTACTTTCAAACCCCCCCCGCACCGGCCCCCGCGATGGCCGTGGGGCAAAAGGGGCCTCTACTGTACGTCACCGACGACAGAACCAACCGCCAATTTCTGTGCGACACAGGGGCCCAGCACAGCATCACCCCCACCTCCGCCCTCGAAATCCAACGCGGCACACGGGGTATCACGCTGGCCGCAGCCAATGGCTCTGACATCCGCACATATGGCACCCGCATGGTCACGCTCGACCTCGCGGGCCGCCGCTACCGCTGGGAGTTCCTCACAGCCAAGGTCCTCTGCCCACTCCTCGGCGCAGACTTCCTACGCGCCCGCGGCCTCCTTGTCGACATTCCGAGGCACCGCCTCGTCGACATCAACACTATGGCCCCCATCCCCGGCGCATTTACCCCGGCCCGTTCGGCCGGCCTGATGACCTACTGCCTCGCCAGAGCCACGGACGACTACTCGGCACTCCTAGCCGAGTTTCCCGCCCTCACTAACCCGACCTTTTCGGCAAAAGCCGCCAAACACGGTGTGGAGCACTATATCCCCACCACCGGCCCCCCAGTTTCTGCCCACGCCCGCAGACTCAACCTGGCCAAGCTGGAAATCGCGCGGGCCGAGTTCACCACCGTGGAACAACTCGGCATCATCCGCCGCTCCAGCAGCCCTTGGGCCTCGCCCCTCCACATCGCCCCCAAGCCCGGCGGAGGCTGGCGCCCTTGCGGGGACTACCGCCGCCTTAACGACGCCACCACCCCCGACCGATACCCGGTGCCACACATCCAGGACTTCTCGGCCTGACTGGCCGGACAAACCGTCTTTTCCAAAGTCGACCTGGTGCGCGGTTACCACCAAGTCCCCGTACACCCCGCGGACATCCCCAAAACGGCCGTCATCACCCCATTCGGCCTGTTCGAGTTCCTGAGGATGCCCTTCGGCCTCAAGAATGCAGCCCAGGCTTTCCAGCGCCTGATGGACTCAGTCCTCCGGGGCCTAAACTTCCTATTCGTCTATCTAAATGACATTCTCGTGGCCAGCTCCTCCAAACAGGAACACCTCGAACACCTTCGCATCTTGTTCGGGCGCCTAGCCCAACACGGGCTCATCCTCAGCCCGGCGAAGTGCCAATTCGGCCTAACCGAGATCGATTTTCTCAGTCACCACATCACCCCTGCTGGGGCCGTCCCCCTGCCCAACAGGGTGCAGGCCATCCAGCAATTCCCCCGCCCCACAACCATCAAGGGCCTCCAGGAGTTCCTCGGGATGGTGAACTTCTACAACAGGTTCATTCCCAGAGTGGCAGCCCTCATGAAGCCCCTATACGACTCCCTCCGAGGTAAATCCGGCAAGATGGACGTAGCCTGGACCACTGACACGTCAGCCGCCTTCGACGCCACCAAAAACGCGCTCGCCGACGCCACCCTGCTCACGCACCCGAGGGCCGATGCCCGGGTCGCGCTCACCACCGACGCCTCCGACCACGTGGTCGGCGCCGTGTTCGAGCAGTGGGTCAATGGCGCGTGGCAGCCACTTGCCTTCTACAGCCGCCAACTGCGCCCCCCGGAGGTCAAATACTCCACTTTCGACCGCGAGCTTCTCGCGCTCCACCTGTCGGTCCGCCATTTCAGGTTCCTCCTGGAAGGCCGCCCCTTCACCGCGTACGTGGACCACAAGCCGCTCACATATGCGATGGCCAAGCACACCGAACCCTGGTCCACTAGGCAGCAACGCCAGCTCGCGGCCGTGTCCGAGTTTACTACGGACATCCAGCACGTCTCCGGTAGAGACAACGTTGTCACCGACTGCCTTTCCCGTCCCGCCATCTGCGCGAATCACCTCGCGGTCGACTACGCGCAACTAGCAGCGGCCCAGCTCACGGACCCAGACCTCCTCTCGGTGGCTACCAGCCTGCCAGGGCTACGCCTAGTCAAGGTCGCGCACGGGCCCGAAGCCACGGCAGTCACTTGCGACGTCTCACTCGGCCAACCCAGGCCGGTCGTCCCTGCAACCTGGCGCCGCCGCATCTTCGACGCGCTCCATGGGCTCTCCCACCCGGGTTCCCGCGCATCCGTCAAACTCCTCTCCCAGCGTTTCGTCTGGCGCGGCCTCAGCAGAGATGTTCGGACTTGGGCCACCTCCTGCCTCGCCTGCCAATGGGCTAAGGTACAGCTGCACACAAAAGCACCCCTGGGAGACTTCGAGGTACCCAGCCGCCGCTTCGACCACGTACACGTCGACATCGTCGGTCCCCTGCCGCCATCGCAAGGCCAAACTTATCTCCTCACGATGGTCGACCGCTACACACGCTGGCCTGAGGCAGTGCCGCTGACCTCCACCACCACAGCCGACATCGCCAGGGCATTCGTTAACACCTGGGTTGCGAGGTTCAGCGTACCGGCCGACATAACCTCCGACAGAGGCGCCCAGTTCACCTCCGACCTCTGGACGGCCACAGCACGCAACCTCGGGGTGACGCTCCACCGAACCATGGCGTACCACCCGCAGGCCAACGGGCTTTGTGAATGCTTCCACAGGTCACTCAAGGCCTCACTCCGCGCCAGCCTGCAGGACAGTACCTGGACTGACCGCCTACCGTGGGTGCTACTAGGCCTACGCACCGCGGTCAAGGAAGACCTCTAGTCCTCGGCAGCGGAGTTAGTCTACGGACAACCGCTGCGCGTCCCAGGCGAATTCCTTCCGGAGGCTACCACGCCTTGGTCGGCCGAACAGCAGCGGCTCAACTCTTTCTCTTCCGCTCAGCAGTTCGCCCCACTTCCGGTCAACCGACACGGCGAACTCGCACCTCACGTCCCGCCAAATTTACAGCAGGCGCGCTTCGTCTTCGTGCGACACGACGCGCACCGCGGGCCCCTGCGACCCCCGTACGACGGACCGTACGAGGTGCTACAAACCGGGGACAAGGTCTTCAAGCTGCGACTCGGCGACAGGGTCGACACAGTCTCCATCGACCGGCTCAAACCAGCACACACAGAACCAGGGGAACAGGTCCCCGTGGCACGGCCTCCAACTAGAGGCCGTCCCGCCAGCAAGCCAGCACAGCCGGCGGCGAACCGCCCGGCCCCACCAACTAGACCGGCGACCACTTAGAGCCGCTGCGGCAGAACCATCAGACCACCGTCGTGACTCGTCCACTCCTCCTAAGCGGATTCTGGGGGGAGCTCTGTGGCGACACGCCACCACTGGACATAATCCGCTCACGGCAGCACGGACAGTTTAAGCAGACGCCCCAGCCGGGGGCCCTTTCCTCCAGCAACTTGTTTCCCGCAGGGACAGGCTGCCGGGAGCACTTCCTGTCTGGGAAGTATTTAAGTGGATGCGCGGGCTTTTCCAGTTCCTCTTTGTCATGAGGTAGAATAAAAGCAGTTGTGTTTTACTAGCTCTGGTCTCGACTCCCACATTTGCCGCAGTATCTCAACACTCCACTCATTCTGCCCTCTTGAGCATCCCTGATTATAATCGCTCAACCATCGGTGGCCCTGCCTTCTGTTGCCAAGGCCCTAAGCTCTGAAATTCCCTCCCTAAACCTCTCTGCCTCTCTACCTCTCTTTCTTCCTCTAAGACGCTCCTTAAAACTTACCGCTTTGACCAAGCTTTTGGTCATTTGCCCTAATTTCTCCTTATGTAGCTCGGTGTCAAATTTTTTGTCTTATAATGCTCCTGTGAAGCACCTTGGGACGTTTTACGACATTAAATGCGCTACATAAATACAAGTTGTTGTTGTTGTAGCCGTAGGTGACTAAAGTAGGAGAGCATTCCTTTTCCCAGTACTGGCATCCCTCACCTTTATGAGCAGCAAAGTATAAATTTATTAAGTTTCATAGTTCGTGCTAAGTATAAGTGCAATAACTACTGTTGTACACATATAATATACAACTAAAAAAAAAAGGCAATCTTAATTAAGAAGGTTAGAACATCAACATATGACCCTTCAAGCATGAGGATAGAGCCATTATAGTGGTCTTTTTCTCTGCTGAATTCAGCTGTTCGTGTTAATGCACCCACATGCCTTCTGATTTTATGCATGCCTGCTATTCAGGTAAACACAAACCACAGTTTTTAAGTATGCCTTCTCCTTCAGGCAAAGGAAAGGCATGCCAACACATTGTTTACATGTCACAACTATTCACAAATATGCAGTGATCACTATGGAGTCAGCACAGCCATGCAGATCATTACCTTCTCTGTAGCTCAGTGCTGAGCCTTGTTCAGGCACCAGTGTGGGTGGATTGCTGGTTCACTATAAAGGTGCAGGTCAGATGGGTTTCATATTTAATGCTTAATAATTATGATTGTATTTTGCTTACTTGTGCAATAAAAAAAATTGACCTTTTGCTTCACACCTGTGCCTGCTTGATTGTTCCTGGCAGTGTTCAAAAAGTACCACTTGATGTGAAATGAAGTGCTTATTGGCCTTAGTATATTCTGTTGTTTTTAGATATTCAGATAGTATTTAAACAGTGATTGTGTATGCTACAAGCGAAAGGATCATTCAGATCAAGATTATTCAGAATTACACATCAGGTCTCTTTAGCTTGTATAATACCATCTAAATACGTCTCCAGTCTATGCATAGATAGCAAGCACTTCAATGCTTCGTGAATCCCTTTCAGCACAAAGAAGTGAAATCCACACAAGACGTTATTAAACAAAATTAGGGCTCATGGGATTGGGGGTAATATACTAGCATGGATTGAGGATTGGTTGACGGACAGAAAACAAAGAGTAGGAATAAACTGGTCATTTTTGGGTTGGCAAACTGTAACTAGTGGGGTATCGCAAGGAACAGAGCTTGGGCCTCAGCTATTCACAATCTATATCAATGATTTGGATGAGGGGACCAAATGTAATATATCCAAGTTTGCTGATGATACAAAGCTAGGTGGGAATGTAAGTTATGAGGAGGATGCAAAGAGGCTTCAAGGGGATATAGACAGGCTAAGTGAGTGGGCAAGAACATGGCAAATGGAATATAATGTGGACAAATGTGAAGTTATCCACTTTGGTAGGAAAAATAGAAAAGCAGAGTACTTTTTAAATGGTGAGAGATTGGGAAATGTTGGTGTTCAGAGGGACCTGGGTGTCCTTGTACACGAATCACTGAAAGTTAACATGCAGGTACAGCAAGCAATTAGGAAAGCAAATGTTATGTTGGCCTTTATTACAAGAGGATTTGAGTATAAGAGTAAAGACGTCTTACTGCAATTATATAGGGCCCTGGTGAGACCACACCTGGAGTATTGTGTATAATTTTGGGGCTGGATTTTGATACTGGGGCGGGCTGGGGTCGTGTAATCCACATTTCGTGTTAGCCACCCGATTCTAAATCGATGTGGGACAATGATGCCATTTTAACTTAATTGGCCAATTGATTTCCAACATGTGGGACCCATGGCCAATGAGTTTTTCCAGTCTGAAAGTCGCCTCTGATGACGTCATCATTGCTGCTGCATTTAAGGTCTGCAACAAGCCTTGCTTCTTCTGCAGACTGCCAAGCTTTTGCCCTTGCATGTTAGAGGCACCTGCAGGAAGAATGGCCAGCCAGAGACCTAGGTCTGCACCCCGCTTTGATGACGTTGCCCTGCAGGCTTTAGTAGAGGGAGCAAGAGCAAATAAAGAGGTGCTCTTCCCTTCTTCAGGGAGGAAGAAGCCTCCCCAGCAAACTAAGGCTGTGTGGATCCAGGTGGCAGAGGAGGTCAACTCTTTGTCAGTAACCCGCAGAACCTGTCTTCAGTGCAGGAAGAGGTTTCATGACCTTCTGCGCACTGGAAAAGTGAGTATGAATTTCCCATCACCCTCAATCTGATCCCCATTGCCTCTCCTCACCAGCACTCAGCTTTAGCAATTTCTTCCTCCACATCCCACTTGACACTGACATCCATGCACCCTTACCCATTCCCTCTCTCTCTATGGTCACATTCACCTAACTATTCGACTATGCAGCCCTCACACTCCCTATCGCTCTGATGCAATTACAACTTACAACACACAGGGAGGACCCTTGCTTTTGCCACCTCACTCCATCTTTGTCTCCTTCTAAGCATCTATGCTATGGATTCTCTACACTCACTCCTTCATTCTCACTCAAACTCCACTTGTCTCCCTCATTGCAGGAAAAGAGAGCTCACAATAAGAGGGAAAGAGCGAGGACAGGAGGAGGGCCACCCTCAGTAGCCCACCTCACCCCCTGGGAGGAGGCGGTCCTGGAGATCGTGGGAGTGGAGGACGATGCGCAAGTGGGGGACGGACAGGCGGGTGCATCACAGCAAGCTGGTGACAGAATAGTTTTCCATCTCTCTCATTGACATTGCATGAGTTGCTGATAATGATTCTGAAGCTCTAACAGATGGACTTATGATCATCTGCAATATGCAATGTGCATGTAACCTTGGCATCATATCTCTGACTCTTTCCTTTACTCCCCCACAGGACCATCGAAAGCACCCGTCCCCACTAGCCAGGAGGAAGAGCCTGAGCATCCAGACTCCTCAAAGGAAGCTGCAACCTCTGAGGGCGCAGCGTCAGCAGAATTAAGCGCACCCAGCACCAGTGCAGACACTCACACCTTGGTGGGACCTTCGTGAGATAGAGTAGTGTTGTCATCTGGTGTATCACAGCTCACAGGTGAGCATCAGCAGATTGTGGAGACAGGGACAGCAGTGGAGGGTGCTAGTCGGAGGGCGCAGGACTCTGCCAGCTCGGCTCAGCTGCATGTCGACCCTGTGCCTCTGGGTCCATCCACAAGATCAGCGGTGCTGGAACTCCAGGAACAGATGGAGGAGTCTCTGGCAGGTTTTGTCTCCAGGGTCGCTGCGAGTGTGGAGCAAATGGAGGAGTCCATTGCGAACATGAGCAGAGCCTTTGTGGAGTCTGTAGTGTATGTACTTTGCAGAAGGAACTATATTCTGCAGCCCCTGTATACTGCAGTACCAGTAGTGGCCACCCCTGTATATAAGCCTGTGTAGTAACTTTTGCATAGTAGTTCCAGTTTGTCTCCACTCAGTAAAGACCTGTTATAACCAACTCCTGCAGTCCGTGTCTCAATTACACACGAACATAATACTGGCGACGAGCAGATCCGAACATACCTACAGTCTGCACCACCTCAAGGGGATCCATCCCTGAAGCGAAGTTGTCAGAGGTCGAGGCCAGAAGGAAGAAAGAAAAAATAAATAAATAAAATAAAACAAACAGAAGAAACGGGCGTCGACCATGGGCAACCGCCTCTGATTCATCGGAGTTGAAGATTTGCAGGAGAGGCTGTCGAGAGCGAGGCTTGGTTATCCTGTCGATGGTGTTCCAGCTAATCGGGCTGGTGGCAGGTAGTACACTGATCCTTCCTGGGCTGCGGCGGGCTAGAGCTCGAATGGGTGGCTTTTCAACGGGGCCGAGCAGCGTTGTCGGGAAGAGGAGAGAGAGAGAGAGGGTGGAGCACACAGGGCGCGGCCGGTGCTACGAAGCCGGACAGTGTACAGACCCGAGAAGAGGGAGGAAAGTGTCCCGCAGGGTTGCTCCGACGACGGGGAAATAAAAGAAATTAGAAGCGCAGAAAGCCGCGAGGAGCTGCAGTTTGCCACGGGAACCGCGGAGAGCGGCGTTAGCAGCAGCGCGGGGGGAAGTGCGCGAAGACCATAGGGCATTGCCATCAAGGCATAATACGCCAGCAACAGCGCTAGCAGCAGCGGGGAAGACGGAAAGCGTGGGAGGCGCCATTTCGTTAAATCGGGGAAGAAGGCAAAGCGTGGGAGGTGCGATCTTAGATTTCCAAGATGCCGAAGACTGGCAATATCACTGCCTTCGATAATGCAATAGAAGACTGGACCACGTATGTTGAAAGAGTCAAAGTATATTGCGAGGCAAACGAAGTAGCCGATGAGAAAAAGGCATCGGTACTACTAAACTTAATGGGCACAAGAACGTACGGCCTATTGCGGAACCTGATTACTCCAGCCAAACCGATGGCGAAGAGTTTTAACGAAATTGTTGATATCCTACAGGAACACCTAAATCCTACACCGCTGCTGATAGCAGAAAGATTTAAATTCCACAGGAGAAATCAGCATAAAGATGAGAGCAATGCTGATTACCTTACGGAACTACGCAAGCTATCAAAGCACTGCCAGTTCGGAGCAGGACTGGCAGATACCCTACGGGACAAATTTGTCTGTGAACTCCTGAGTGAAGGAACCCAGAAGAGGTTACTCTCAGAGAAAGAGCTGACGCTAGATAAGGCTTTCAGCGTGGCAGTATCGTATGAAACAGCAGCAAGGGGAGCTGCAGAAATACAGCAAAAGCCACAGGAATACGGCACCCACGAAATGACACGGGGATTTGAAAAATGTTATCGCTGCGGCAGAACAACCCATGACCAGAAGGACTGCTGGTCCAAGGACAAAATATGCAGGCAATGCGGAAAGATGGGACACATTGCACGAGTTTGCAGGTCTGGGAAGAAGATTAACGACAACAAAAAGGCTACTAAGGAACAGTACAGGAAAGTACAAAAGATGACGGACAGTAGTTCCGAAGACCAGATGAGCGATAGTGAATCCGGGAACAAGAGACTAAGCTGTCTCAAACTTCACAACGTAATCGCAAAAGAGGATCACCGAACCATTTGGGTCACCCTCACGATAGCAGGGTCCCAAGTCAAAATGGAATTGGATACAGGATCAGCCCTGACCGTCATGAATCGCCGAGACTATGAGCGGCTATTCTCACACATACCCTTGAAAGAGACATCCATTGTCTTGAAGATGTATACGGGGCAAAAAGTATACCCCAGAGGGAAAATAAGGGTGCCTGTCGAATACAACGGCAAGGAAATACAGAAATTGTATCTGTACATACTGCAAGATGGTGGACCACCGTTATTGGGACATGAATGGATCAGAAAGATAAGTTTAGACTGGCACTCCATTCAGGCATTGACGGTGGCTGGTAAAAAGGATGACGACGTCACACCTGGACGATTGTCAAAAATCTTAGCTAATGCCAAAGAGGTATTTCAACAAGAACTGGGAACTCTTAAGGGCGTAACCGCCTCGATAAAAATAGAAGAGAATGCAATTCCCAAGTTTTTCAAAGCAAGACCGGTACCATATGCAATTCGCCCAGCCGTCGAGGCAGAGCTGGAGAATGTGGAGAATGCAGGCGTGTTATCTAAGGTAGACTGGAGCGAGTGGGCGACACCCATCATTCCTGTCATGAAGAAAACGTTAAACAATAAGTCTGAGGAGCCAAGGAAGGTTCGCATCTGTGGGGACTTCAAGGTGACGGTGAACCCAGTCCTTCACACAGTACAATATCCTCTCCTGAGGATAGAAGATATTTTTGCCTCACTATCTGGAGGGAAGCGTTTTACAAAAATTGACCTAGCACAAGCATATTTGCAGATGGAGGTCGAAGAATCCTCTAGGAAGTATCTCACGATAAACACTCACAAAGGTCTTTACCAGTATAATCGACTGGTATTCGGAGTAGCATCAGCTCCGGCGATATGGCAAAGAGCGATGGAACAAGTCCTGCAAGGGATTCCAGGGACTCAGTGTTACTTGGACAAAATCCTAGTGACAGGTAAAGATGACAGTGAACACCTTGCCAACCTAGAGCAGGTGCTCACTAGACTAAGAGAACATGGGCTATGAGTCAATCGCCCCAAGTGTGAGTTTTTTAAGAAACAGATATCGTATTGTGGCCACGTGATTGATGAAGAGGGGTTACATAAGTCCCCTGACAAAATTGAAGCGGTAGTTAAGGCTCCAGCGCCTGAAAATGTGTCGCAACTGAGGTCATTCCTCGGATTGGTGAATTACTACCGTAAGTTTTTGCTGAATTTGTCCACAATTCTGCACCCACTGAACGCCCTACTACAAACTGGAGTAGCATGGAAATGGAGCGATGAATGTAAGCGGGCCTTTCAGAAGAGTAAAGACCTAATCACTTCAAGAGAAGTATTGGCTCACTACAACCCATCACTACCGATAAGACTGGCGTGTGATGCGTCTCCCTACGGCATTGGAGTGGTACTGTCACATAAATTCCTTGATGGTTCAGAGAGGCCGATAGCTTTTGCGTCACGCTCGTTAACTTCAGCCGAGCGTAACTACGCCCAGATTGACAGATAGGCCCTCAGCCTGGTGTGGGGGGTGAAGAAGTTCAATCACTATCTGCACGGTCAGACATTTACTCTACTAACTGATCATCAACCTCTTGTCTCCATTTTCAACCCTCAGAAGGGCGTCCCGATAATGACAGCACAACGGCTACAGAGGTGGTCCCTTTTCCTAGGGGCACACCAATATGACATCGAGTACAAAGGAACTAAACAGCATGGGAATGCTGATGGATTGTCGCGCCTACCGTTGCCGACAGTGGAAGAAGCACCTGCAGTGGATCCAGTGGAGATATTCCACTCGACCATAGTCAAATGTCTCCCTGTGACGAATGCAAACATAGAAAAGGAAACACGAAATGACCCGGCACTCTCCTGGGTCTATGATGTAACGGTGAAGGGATGGCCAGCACATGGCGAACCACTGTTGCCAGCATTCTCGCCAAGAAGAGAACAGCTGTCAGTGTGCAGAGGAACCTTGATGTGTGGATCCAGAGTAGTAATTCCACCCAAATGGAAGGATAGAGTGCTCAATGAGCTTCATGAGGGTCATCTGGGAGGGGTAAAAATGAAGAACTTAGCCAGAGCGTTTGTGTGGTGGCCGGGAATCGATAGAGAAATCGAAGAGATGACCAAGAGCTGTACAGGATGCCAGAAGGTCCAAAACGCCCCACCACAAGCCCCTCTACATCCATGGGAGTGGCCCTCATCTCCATGGCAAAGGGTGCACATTGATTTTGCTGGTCCATTTATGGACTCGATGTTTTTAATTGCGGTGGATGCACATTCAAAGTGGCCAGAGGTAATAAAAATGTCCTCAACCACCACAGAAAAGACTATCACAGTCTTACGAACCATATTCGCCAGGAATGGGCTGCCTGAACAGATTTGCTCCGACAATGGACCACAGTTTGTGTCTGAAGAGTTCCGGAGGTTCTTAAAGAACAATGGTGTTAAGCATTACACATCCGCCCCATATCATCCAGCCACCAATGGATTGGCTGAGAGGTTCGTTCAAACATTCAAGAAGGCTATCAAGGCAATGTGTAATGAAGACATACCCCTACAACACAAGGTGGATAACTTCTTGTTTGCCTACCGGAATGCGACACATGCGGTTACCAACCAAACTCCAGCCATGATGTTCTTCAATCGAAGACTACGATGCCGCTTGGATTTGGTTAAGCCAAACATCAGAAGAGATGTGGAGAACAGGCAGTTTCAGAATATGAATGAAAGGCCGACCAGGAGTTTTAAGATAGGTCAATCAGTTTTGGCCCAGGACTACCGCACAGAGAAATGGCAGCCAGGAACGATCAGTACACGGCAAGGACCTCTAATGTATACCGTGGACGTTGGAGAGAGCATTGTAAGACGCCATGCTGACCAGATTCTAGAGTCACTGGAAAACGTCAATTCCACACCACGATCCGATACACCTGGTGATGAAACCGAAGTACCAATTGCATCTACCTCAGAATCGGTGATATTGGAAGCAGACGAACCAAACAACGACGTTGATCCCGAATCAACTTTGCCAGAAGAACCTGATACCCCAAAGAGGCGTTATCCAGACAGAATCAGGAAGCCTCCTCAAAGACTGAACTTATAATTGCTTAACTTCAGCTAATGTATCTAGCAACTGTAATTGTAAATATGTTATTTAATTATTAATCGAATGTTATGTACTGTTTAGCTAAAAGGGGAGGAATTGTAGTGTATGTACTTTGCAGAAGGAACTATATTCTGCAGCCCCTGTATACTGCAGTACCAGTAGTGACCACCCCTGTATATAAGCCTGTGTAGTAACTTTTGCATAGTAGTTCCAGTTTGTCTCCACTCAGTAAAGACCTGTTATAACCAACTCCTGCAGTCCGTGTCTCAATTGCACATGGACATAATAGAGTCATTGGCGCATGAACGCATCACCATGGAAAGGATGGCAACCTCCATGGAGGTGATAAGTCGCCAGAGTGCAGAAAACATGGTGAGTGTTCTGAATAGAATGACATCTCTGGAGGAGCGATGGTCATCTATTGAACAGAGAAACCAAACCTTCATGGAAGGCCTTCTGAATAGGACTGCCAGTGCAGATACGGGTCCCCATGGCCCCCCTGATGTGCAGCAAGGTGCTCTCAAGCCACTTGCAAGCACTGAGGGGGACCTGACCCATGAGAGGGAAGTTGGTGGCAGACATCAAGGAAGTGGGGGCTCCTCTCCAAGCGCTCACACTTCCATGCCACTGCAGAGCCCTCGGTCAGAGCCCCACCAGAGTCCACACCCAACTGAGATCGGCGTCTCAACCCCTGCACAGCCGCAGGAGCAGCAGACTGTTAGCGAGCCCTCACAGGTTCGCAACCCCAGAGGACGCCCGCCAAAGGTGTCGAGACAGGAGCAGCAAGAAAGTGAGCAAGGGGCCTCCACATCTGCTGAAGCCACATGGGAAGCACCACGTAGGAGCACGCATAAGAGAAAGATACTGCACAAATAGTCACACGGGTAGTCACTTGGGTGAAATTTGATGTTTAATATTAAAAAGCCATCAGATGGTTACTGTAAATAAATAATCTGATGGCTACTGCTGCAGGTGTGGCGTGTGTCATTTCGCTAATGGGACTTCCACATTGAGGGCTTAGGATTACTTGATATATGCCTCAGTTGAGGAAGTGCTCAGTGAAGGTGGTGAGAGAGGTTTCCCAGGAGGTCACACTGGAGATGGGCGTCAGGCTCCAAACTTCCACAGCTGTGGTTATGCCTTCTAAAAGTTCCCCCAGACCAGAGACAACAAAGTCCTGCCACCTGTAAATGATGGCTGATCAAATCTCCTATTTAATGGTTCAGCTGCAGCTGATAGTCAGCAATCCAACTGTGCTCCCGCCAGGTTTCACCATAGTGATTCAGAGCAGGCGTGCTTCACGTGGGAAAAGGGTTAAAATCACAAAGTCCTATCAAAATGGCATTATAGAGGCAATTTAGTGCTTGTTAAGGGCCTTAACGGCCTATCCCGCCTCTTGGAGGCGGGACAGAGACGGGATCAGTAGACACGAATTAATGAAAATTGCTTGGAGGCGGGATGGAGGCGGGGTTGGGCCCGCCCGCCAGTTTTTGCAATTTGAACCCCCCACACGCCTCCAATCCCGCCTCAATGGCCCGATGAAAATCGAGCCCTTGGTCTCCTTACCTAAGGAAGGATATACTTGCCATAGAGGGAGTGCAACGAAGGTTCACCAGACTGATTCCTGGCATGGGGGATTGTCCTATGAGGAGCGATTGAGTAGACGAGGCCTATATTCTCTTGAGTTTAGAAGAATGATAGGTGATCTCATTGAAACATACAAAATTCTTACAGGGCTTGACAGGGTGGATGCAGGGAGGATTTTTCCCCTGGCTGTGGAGTCTAGAATCAGGGGTGAGATGAGGAGAAATTTCTTCATAGAGTTCACTCAGAGGGTGGTGAATCTTTGGAATTCTCTACCCCAGAGGGCTGTGGAGGCTCAGTTGTTGAGTAGAAGATTAGCAATGATCTTATTGAATGGCAGAGCAGGCTCGAGGGGTCGAATCACCGACTCCTTCTCCTATTTCTTATTTTCTTACACAGTTCAAGCATAACCTCCCTGCCCTTCTAATCTATGTAAGAAGTCACACAACACCAGGTTCTAATCTATGCCTTGGCTAATAAAGGAAAGTATCCAGTATGCCTTCTTAACTACCTTGTTGTTCTGCTACCTTCAGGGATCTGTGGACATGCACTCCACGGTCCCTCTGTTCCTTTACACTTTTCAGTATCCTACCATTTAGTGTGTAGTCCCTTGCCTTGTTAGCCCTCCCCAAAGGCATTAGCTCACACTTCTCTGGATTGAATTCCATTTGCTACTTTTCTGCCCACCTGACCAGTCTATTGATATCTTACTGCCGTCTACAGCTATCTTCCTCACTGTCAACCACACGGCCAATTTTTGTAACATCTGCAAACTTCTTAATCATGCCCCCTACATTGAAGTCTAAATCACTGATATATACCACAAAAAGCAAGGGACCTAGTACCAATTCCTGCGGAACCCCACCGGAAACAGCCTTCCAGTCGCACAAACACCCGTCGACCATTACCCTTTGCTTCCTGCAACTGAGCCAATTTTGGATACAACTTGCCACTTTCCCTTCGATCCCATGGGCTTTTACTTTTCTAACCAGTCTGCCAGTGGGACCTTGTCAAAGGCCTTGCTAAATTCCATGTAGACTACATCAAAAGCGCTACCCTCATCGACCCTCCTCGTTAACTCCTCAAAAAATTCAATCAAGTTAGTCAGACACGACCTTCCCTTAACAAATCCATGCTGACTGTCCTTGATTAATCCGTGCCTTTCTAAATGACCATTAATACTGTCCCTCAGAATTCTTTCCAGTAATTTGCCCACCACCGAGGTTAGGCCGACTGATCTGTAATTACTCAGTCTATCCCTTTCTCCCTTTTTAAAGAACGGTACAATGTTAGCAGTCCTCTGGCACCACACTTGTAGCCAGAGAGGATTGGAAAATGATGGTCAGAGCCTTTGCTATTTCCTCCCTTACTTCTCTTAACAGCCTGGGATACATTTCATCCAGGCCTGGTGATTTATCTACTTTCAAAAATGCTAAACCTCTTAATACTTCTTCTCTCTCTATGTTTATCCCATCTAATATTTCACACTCCTCCTTAACTACAATGTCTCTCTCTTCTGTGAAGACAGACGCAAAGTATTCATTAAGAACCATACCCACGTCTTCCACCTCCACACACAGGTTACCTTTTTGGTCTCTAATAGGCCCTACTCTTTCCTTAGTTACCCTCTTGCTCTTTACGTATTTATAAAACATCTTCGGGTTTTCCTTGATTTTACTGACCAATATTTTTTCATGCCCTCTCTTTGCTTTCCTAATTTCCTTTTTAATTTCACCCCTGCACTTTCTATATGCCTCTGGGCTTTCTGTAGTATTTAACTCTCAGTATCTGACATAAGCTTCCCTTTTTTGCCTTATCCTATCCTATGTCCCATGACATGCAAGGGGCTCTAGATTTGGGAGTCCCACCCTTTTTCTTTGTGGGAACATATTTGCTCTGAACCCTCACTATCTGCTCCTTGAATGCCTCCCACTGCTCTGACATTGATTTACCTTCAAGTAGCTGTTTTCAGTCCACTTTTGCTAAATCAAATCTCAGCTTAGTAAAATTGGCCTTTCCCCAATTACTCCTGATCTATCTTTGTCCTTTTCCATAACGACGCCAAATCTAACAGCATTGTGATCACTACCACCATAATGCTCTCCCACTCATACCCCTTCCATCTGCCCAGCTTCATTCCTGAACACTCGTGTCCAGAATCGCCCTCTCTCTTGTTCTAACAACCCTCTACATGAAAACAATTCTCCTAACCTCTCCTTTCATTCTTGCCATTGTGATCTTAAATTTATGTCCTCTATTTACTGACTCACTGACCAGTAGAAATAGTTTTTCAATTTACCTTATCAAACCCCTCATAATTTTGAGCATGTCTATCAGATCTCTTTCTGATGAAGAGCCCCACTTTCTCGGTTTTCTCCTTATAACTAAAGCCTCTCATCCCTAGTAACATAGAATCATAGAATGATACAGCACAGAAGGAGGCCATTCAGTCCATTGTGCCTGTGCCTGCTCTTTGGTAGAGCTATCCAATTAGTCCCACTACCCTGCTCTTCCCTCATAGCCCTGTAATTTATTTACCTTCAAGTATTTATCCAATTCCCTTTTGAAAGTTACTATTGAAATCAATTTCCACCATCCTTTCAGGCAGTGCATTCCAGATCACAACAACTCATAGGGTAAAAATGTTTCTCATGTCATCTCTGGTTCCTTTGCCTATCACCTTAAATCTGTGTCCTCTGGTTACAGACCCTTCTGCCACTGGAAACAGTTTCTCCTTATTTATTCTATCAAAACCATTCATGATTTTGAACACCTCTATCAAATCTCCTCTTAATACCTTCTCTGCTCTAAGGAGAACAACCCCAGCTTCACCAATCTCTCCACACAATTGAAGTCCCTCATCCTTGGTAACATTTTAGTAAATCTCTTTCAACTTTTTAAGGCCTTGACATTCTTCCTAAAGTGTGGTGCCCAGAATTGACCACAGTACTCCAGCTGAGGCCTAACCAGTGTTTTATAAAGGTTTAACATAACTTCCTTGCTTTTGTACATATGCCTCTACTAATAAAGCCAAGGATCCCATTTGCTTTCTTAACAGCCTTCTCAACTTGTCCTACCACCTTCAAAGGTTTGTGAACATACACCCCAAGGTCTCGCTGTTTCTGCACCCTCTTTAAAATTGTACCATTTAGTTTATATTGCCTCTTCTCATTCTTAACAAAATGTATCACTTCACACTTCTCTCTGTTAGTTTCATCTGCCATGTGTCTGCCCATTTCACCAGTCTGACTATGTCTTACTGAAGTCTGTTACGATCCTTATCACTGTTTACTACATTTTCGAGTTTCGTGTCATCTGCAAACTTTGAAAATATGCCTTGTCCAAGTCCAGATCATTATTGTATATCAAAAAGAGCAGTGGTCCTAATACCAACTCCAGGGGAACACCACTGTATACTTCCCTCCAGTCTGAAAAACAACTATTCACCACTACTCTCTGCTTTCTATCCACGCTGCCAATATCCCTTCAATTCCATGGGCTTTAATTTTGCTAACAAGTCTGTTATGTGGAAGTCAATAAAGTTAGTCAAACACAATTTGCCTTTAACAAATCCTTGCTGACTTTCATTTAGTCCATACTTTTCCAAGTGCCAATTAATTTTGTCCTGGATTATTGTCTCTAAAAGTTTCCCCACCACCGATGTTACGCTGACTGTAATTGCTGGGTTTATCCCTCTCCCTTTTTTGAGCAGGGATGTAACATTTGTAATCCCCCAGTCCTCTGGCACCACTCCGATATCCAAGGAGAACCGGAAGTTGAGCCTCCGCAAATTGCACCCTTACTTCGCTCAGTAACCTAAGATGCGTCCTATCTGGACCGGGTGATTTTTCTACTTTAAGTACCTCCTCTATCTATTTTTATCCTACCCAATATCACTACAAACTCCTCCTTTACTGCTACATTGGCATCATCCTCTTCTCTAGTGAAGACAGGTGCAAAATACTCATTTAGTATCTCAGCTATGCCCTTAGCCTCCACAAGATCTCCTTTTTGGTCCCTAATTGGCCCTACCTTTCCTTTGACAACCCTTTTACTGTCAATATGTTTATAAAAGACTTTTGGGTTCCTTTTTATGTTAGCCGCTAATCTATTCTCATATACTCTCTCTTTGCCCCTCTTATTCTCTTTCTTAGATCTCCTGTGTACTTTCTGTATTCAGCTTGGTGCTCTACTGTATCATGAATGTTACATTTGTCATAAGCCTCCTTTTTATGTTTCATATCTCTATATCTTTAATCATCTAGGGAGCTCTAGCTTTTCCCCCTTTTGGGAATGTGTCTACTCTGTACCCAACCATCTCCTCTTTGTCCTTTACAATGTTACTATCCCAGTTTATATTAGGATAATTGAAGTCCCCCATTATCACTACTCTATAGTTTTTGCATCTTTCTGTAACTTGCCTGGAAATTTGCTCCTCTATCTCCTTCCTACGATTTGGTACCCTATAGTATACACACAGTCAAGGTTCCCTTTAATTTTTTTTGGGGTGCGCGGCCTCTTTAACGGGCTGCACGGCCCATTCAAATTACCGCGCATGCGCGGTTTTTCCTTTTATAAATCCGGCAAGCAGCCTGCATGGGAGCTCCAGATAGTTGCGCGACTGCGCAGCTTAAAGGGAACATTGCATACAGTAGCGTAATAGCTCCTCTATTGTTCCTTAATTCTAACCAAATAGATTCTCTCTTTGACCCCTCAACTACATCATCCCTTTCCAGTGCTATAAGTTTATTTGATCAATACTGCCAACCACACTCCTTTATTTCCTTCCCCATCTTTCCTGAATACCTTGTAGCAGGAATATTAAGTTCCTAATCCTCCCCTTTTTTGAGCCAAGTCTATGTTATTGACACCATATCATAGTCTCATGTGGTGACTTGTGCCTGCAGTTCACCAACCTTATTTACCACACCCCGTACATTTACACACATGCAGTCCAAACCCATCTTAGACTGCCTCGCATTTGCCCCTGGTCTGATCTCTCATATTTCGGAACTATTCTTTACTCTAGTGCTATTTGTCTCTCCCAGTCCTCTGTGCAACTCGATTCTCCTCTCTAATGTTTCATCCTGGTGCCCATCCCCCTACAAAATTAATTTAAACTCACCCCCACAGCACTAGTTAACCTTCCCGTGAGGACATTGGTCCCTGCTCTGTTGAGTTGAACCAGTCCATCTTGTACAGGTCCCATCTGAGTGAACTTATGGGAATGTGTCTACTCTGTACCCAACCATCTCCTCTTTGTCCTTTACAATGTTACTATCCCAGTTCATATTAGGATAATTGAAGTCCCCCATTATCACTACTCTATAGTTTTTGCATCTTTCTCTAACTTGCCTGGAAATTTGCTCCTCTATCTCCTTCCTACTACTTGGTACCCTATAGTATACACATAGTCAATGTTCCCTTTGATTTTTTGGGGGTGCGCGGCCCCTTTAACGGGCTGATCCCATCTGAGTGAACTTCTTCTGAACCCTTTCAATGGCCTTTGTAGAGGTTTAGCATTAGCTCTTTATTTTTGTAGTCTTTGATCCTACTTATTAAACCTAGGATCCCATATTCTTTATTTACAGCTTTGTGTTCCAACTTATAAAGATCTGTATATCTGAGCCTCTAGGTCTCTCTGCTCCTCTACTCTTGTTAAAGTTTTAATGCAGGACTGAAGGAGTGCTGCACTATCAGAGAGGAGGTGTTTTGGATGAGACGTTGGCCCAGTAATTCGGGTCCCAACGCGTGAGTACGGACGGGGTACTCACGCGTGGGCCCGATGGAATTGCAGGTTTTCAGCATGCGCAGCGCGGAAAACCGACATTTCCTTTCCTCTGAACCAAGGGGTTCAGAGGTCGAATGTGTGTGCGCAGGAGTCTGTGCGTGCGCGCTGAAATTCCTTTATTTTTAAAGGTTTGCCCGTGCGTGAAGGCCTCAACTTTTTACGAATGAAAAAAGCAGATGTAAGGACTTAGTTTTCAAAGGTAAGTGGTCTAATAATTAAAGTTAGAAATTTTTTTCCACAGGTTTATTATTTTTAAAGACTTTACAGTAAGGTAAGTGTATTTTTAGACCCGATTTCTTTAAAAAAAAAAATTTTCAGAAATTTGAATAATTGTTTAAAATAGTTTTTTTAGTTATTAATAGTTCATTTAATTAGTGGGATTTAAAAAAACAACTTTTATTTGAAGTTTAAGTACTGTTTTGGGTGCCCGGAGTTTTCATGAGTTTGACAGTTCTTACTATCAAACTCATGAATGAACTTTTGCAACCTCCGATTGGTTGCCCAGTGCTCACGTGATCCCAGCCGGCTCATCGAACTAACTACGCCGCTGGATCATGCAAGCACAGTGCGCCGGGAGCTGAACCGGGCCACTGACAGGAAATCCACGCAGGGCCAGGCTTCAACTGTCGGTGCGCTAGGTAAGTGTAGGTCGGGGGCTTGCACCCGCGGGAAGCCCCCGACACCAATTTCTGGGCCGTTAAACCAAGGCCTCAACTGCCCTTCCAGTGGACATAGAAGATCCCAAGGCACTATTCAAAGAGGAGCAGAGGAGTTCTCCTAGCTTCCTGGCCAACATTTATTCCTCAGTCAGCACTGCTAAAACAGTTTAATTGGTCATTTATCTCATTGCTGTTTGTGGGATCATGCTGTGCACAAATTGGCTGCCGCGTTGCCCTACATTACAAAAGTAACTATACTTCAAAAGTACTTCATTGGCTGTGAAGCACTTTGGTATATTTTGAGATCACGAAAGGCGCTATATAAATGCAAGTTGTTGTTTCTTTTTTACCATTTTGAGTATATGTTGTCCCTTAGTCTTCTTCCCAAAATTTATCACCTCATATTTCTCTGAATTAAATTTCATCCGATTTCTGCCAGGTCAACTAACTTATCTATGTTCACCTTAAAACTGCTTACAGTCCTCTTCACAATTAATTACACTCTATTTTAGTGCCATCTGCAAATTTTGATATTGGGCCCCATACTCAAGTTCAGATCACATATATATTGAGCAAGAGTCCCAGCACTTACCCTTCGGGGACACTACTGTTCACATTGATCCAGTCTAAAAAAAACACTGATTAACCACTTGTCTGTTTTCTGTCCTTTAATCAACTTCCTATCTATGCTGCCACATTCCCTTTAATACCATGTACCTTGATTTTTAGAACAAGCCTAATATGAAGCACTTTACCAAATGTTTTTCAAAATCTATAGACACAACATTCACAGTATTTCCTTTATCAATACACTCCATTATTTGTTCAAGGAATTCTATTAAATTTATCAAAGACATGACTTGCCTTTTACAAACCCATGCTAGCTGTGCTCGATTAATCGATGGCTTTCTAAATGAATATTATTTCATCCCATATTATGGCGTGTAGAATCTTACCCTCTACCCGTGTTAGGTTGATTGGCTTATAGTTGCCTGGCTTACCCCTTTTTGAAAAGTAATATGACTTTGGTAACCCTCAAGTCTTCTAGCAAAACCTCCATATCCAAGAGGTTGTAGGAGTCTACGTACTCCTAGCAAAAAATACTGAACTCGTAGAGGTTCAACAGAAAAGGTTTAATTGTTGAGACTGCATGTTGAACACAAAAATGGCGTCAGAGACTACACCAAGTCCGACTGCCTTTTATCAGTCCACAGCTTCGACTGCTCCTCCCCCGCTCTGGGCTTAACTATGTTGCAGATCGAGTTTCTTAAAGGTGTGATCCTTCTTAAAGGCATGACGCCTGATTTATAGTCTACGGACCGAAAAGCGGATTGTGTCCTTTCTGTGATTGGTACGCCACACAGCTCCCCCCAGAATCTGCTAGTAGGGAGTGTACGAACCGGCGTGGCGGCTTGATGGCACGGCCGGAATGGCTCTTGGCGGTTGGTGTTGGGAGCGGGGCGGTCGGACGCATCGGGCTCTTAGGCGGTCTGCCCCACGGTGGGGTTTGGCCCACTTGAACGGGTTCGTCGGGCTCTAGGTGCGCCAGCTTGAGCCGGTCGACCGACACCTTGTCAGTTCTCCCGCCCACTTCGAGGAGGAAGAACTTGTTCCCCATCTGGAGTACCTTGTAGGGTCCGTCGTATGGGGGCCGTAGAGGTCCTCGGTGGGCGTCATGGCGCATGAAAACAAATTTGGCCATGTGCAGGCTAGGTGGTACGCGGGTTGCTGGTTCGCCGTGCCGGCCGGTGGGTACCGGAGCGAACTGTTGTGCTCGGTTGGCGAAAGCGCGGCGTTGCTGGTCAGCCGACCAGGGGGTCGTGGCGGTGGGCAGGAACTCTCCAGGTATGCGCAGCGGCTGGCCGTACACGAGTTCCGCTGCCGAGGCTTGCAGGTCTTCCTTGACCGCGGAGCGTAGGCCAAGTAGCACCCACGGGAGGCGGTCGATCCAAGCCTCGTCCTCGAGGCTGGCACGGAGGGACGCCTTCATGGACCTGTGGAATCGCTCACACAGTCCGTTGGCTTGGGGGTGGTAAGCCGTGGTGTGCTGAACGGCCACCCCGAGGTTTCGGGCGACGGCGGCCCACAGATCAGAGGTGAACTGCGGGCCTCTATCCGACGTCATGTCGGAGGGGACGCCGAACCGAACGACCCAGGTACCGATGAACGCCCTCGCGATGTCGGCGTTGTGGTGGACGTCAGTGGAATGGCCTCGGGCCAGTGGGTGGTACAGTCCACGATTGTCAGCAGGTGCGTGTGACCTTGTGATGGCGGCAGGGGGCCGACGAGGTCGATGTGGACGTGGTCAAACCTTCTTTCTGGCACGGTGAACTCCTCGAGTGGGGCTTTGACGTGCTGGTGGATTTTGGCACGCTGGCAAGCTATGCAGGATCTGGACCAGACGCGCACATCTTTGCGCAGGCCGCGCCAGACAAATCGGTTGGCCACCAGTCTAATGGACGCGCGGGTGCCGGGGCGTGAGAGGCCGTGGACGATGTCGAACACCCGTTTACGCCAGGACGCCGGGACTACAGGGCGGGGTTGTGCCAAGGAGGTGTCGCATTTGACTGTGACGGCGGACGGGCCGCAGGCGACGTCGGTCAGTCGCAGCCCTGGGAGGATTGTGGGCGCGGAGAGCAGGTCGGGGTTGGTGCGTTGCTCCGCTGCCAGTTGAGCATAGTCCATTGCCAGGTGGGCGCCGTGGACGGCGGGGCAGGATAGGCAGTAGGCCACCACATTGTCTCGACCGGAGACGTGCCGGGTGTCCGTGGTGAATTCGGACACCGCGGCGAGCTGGCGTTGTTGCCTGGCTGACCACGGGTCCACAGATTTTGCCATCGCGAATGTCAGGGGTTTGTGGTCGACAAACGCAGTGAAGGGGCGGCCCTCCAGAAGAAATCTAAAATGGCGGACTGCCAGGTACAGTGCGAGGAGCTCGCAGTCAAAGGCGCTGTATTTGGCCTCCGGGGGGCGCAGTTGGCGGCTGAAAAAGGCCAGCGGTTGCCAGGCCCCGTCGACCCACTGTTCGTACACGGCGCCGACCGCGTGGTCGGAGGCGTCCGTGGTGAGGGCCACCCTGGCTTTGGGCTGTGGGTGAGCGAGCATGGTGGCATTGGCGAGCGCCTTTTTGGGCGAGTCGAAAGTGGTCAACATGTCCGCCGACCACTCGATCGCCATTCTGTCTTTCTTACCCTGGAGGGCTTCATATAGGGGCCGCATGAGGGAGGCTGCTCCGGGAATGAAGCGGTTGTAAAAGTTGATCATCCCCAAGAACTCCTGGAGGCCTTTGATGGTGGTAGGCCGGGGGAACTGCTGGACGGCTTGCACCTTGACGGGCAGGGGAATGGCTCCGTCCTGTGTGATGTGGTGGCCGAGGAATTCAATCCTGCTGAGGCCGAATTGGCACTTGGCTGGGCTGATGATGAGCCCGTGCTCACTGAGCCGCTGGAACAGGGTGTGGAGGTGCTCGATGTGTTCCTGCTTGGAGGAACTAGCTACCAGGATGCCATCCAGGTAGACAAAGAGGAACTTCAGGTCCCGGAGGACCGAGTCCATGAGCCGCTGGAAGGCCTGGGCCGCGTTTTTGAGGCCGAAGGGCATTCGGAGGAACTCGAATAGCCCAAAAGGGGTGATTATGGCCGTCTTGGGAACGTCCGTGGGGTGGACTGGCACCTGATGGTAACCGCGCACCAGGTCGACTTTGGAGAAGACTGAGCGGCCGGCCAGTCTAGCCGAGAAGTCTTGAATGTGTGGTATGGGGTACCGATCCGGCGTGGTGGCGTCGTTTAGGCGCCGGTAGTCCCCGCAGGGGCGCCATCCCCCGTCGGGTTTGGTGACGATGTGGAGTGGGGAGGCCCAGGGGCTGTTGGAGCGGCGGATGATGCCGAGCTGTTCCATTGTGGCGAACTCGGCCCGCGCGATCTCCAGCTTGGCCGGGTCCAGCCTGCGGGCGTGGGCATACACCGGTGGGCCTGTGGTGGGGATGAAGTGTTCTACCCCGTGCTTAGCAACTTTCACGGAGAAGGTCGGGTTGGTGAGGGCTGGGAACTCAGCCAGGAGTGCTGAGTAGTCGTCCGTTGAGCGGGCGCGGCACTGCCATGCCATTTTGGCGGGTTGTGGGGGGGCCATGGCACCCGGGATAGGTGACATGGTGTTCATGTCCACGAGGCGGCGCCGAGGCATGTCGACCAACAGGCCATGGGTGCACAGGAAATCCGCACCGAGGAGCGGGGAGAGCACCTTGGCGGTGATAAACTCCCAGTGGTAGCGGCGGCCTGCGAGGTCGATGGTGACGGTGCGGGTGCCGTACGTCCGGATGTCGGTGCCGTTGGCGGTAGCCAGCACAGGGCCGCGGCCGCCTCGCCGGATCTCGAGGGCGGACGCGGGGATGATGCTGCGCTGCGCGCCCGTGTCGCATAGGAAACGGCATCCGGAGGCGCTGTCCGTAACGTACAGCAGTGCGCCTGCTTGCCCCACGGCCATCGTGTAGGCCGGTGTGGGGGCGGTTGGAAATGTGCAGGGATGGCTGCAGTGGCGTGCCCGTGCGCCGAACCGGGTATGGAAGTAGCAGTAGCCCTGGGTCGGAGGGCTTGGGGGACGTGGGGGCCTGGGGGGCCTCGTGGCCGAGCTGTGTGGCCGCGCGATAGAGGGTGGAGCGCGCACCGATGCTGCGGTGCCAGGTCGGGGGTGACGGCGTGGTTGGAGCCGGCGGACAGGAGCTTATCGGCTTCGTCGGCCAGGGCCTCAAGGTCCGTGAGGCTGGACGCCACGATCGCCAGGCGGATGCTGGGAGGTAGTTGGCGGATAAAGAGCGTGCGGAAGAGGGAGCCGGGCGGTTTCTTGCCGGTCGGAGCAAGCATGTGTGAGAGCAAGTCTGACGGTGTGGAGTCACCGAGGCCTGGGAGGTCGAGGAGGTGGCAGTTGCGCAAAAATTGGGAGGCTGTGAATTTTTTAAGGAGCGCGGCCTTGAGATGTGCATACTTGCCTTCCTCCGAAGGGTTTTGTAGTGTTGTCCAGACTTTCGTGATTGTGGAGCTGCCCAGGGAGGCGAGGAGGTAGTCGTACATCGTTGCGTCGGCGGTGAAGCCGCGGAGTCGGAATTGCGATTCGGCTTGAAGGAACCAGGCGGTGGCTAGGTTCTCCCAGAACTCCGGCAGCTTCACAGAAACTGCGTTTGTGTCAGCCATGGTTATGCTTAGGAGTCGTCCTGAACATCAGGGTCACCAATGTAGGAGTCTACGTAATCCTAGCAAAAAATACTAAGCTCGGAGAGGTTCAACAGAAAAGGTTTAATTGTTGAGACTGCATGTTGAACACAAAAATGGCGTCAGAGACTACACCAAGTCCGACTGCCTTTCATCAGTCCACAGCTTCGACTGCTCCTCCCCCGCTCTGGGCTTAACTATGTTGCAGATCGAGTTTCTTAAAGGTGTGATCCTTCTTAAAGGCATGACGCCTGATTTATAGTCTACAGACCGAAAAGCGGATTGTGTCCTTTCTATGATCGGTACGCCACAAGGTCATCTCAAAATGGTTTGAGTTTGTAATGGGCGCAGTATAGCTTCAGCTTGATTTAAAAGTACCCAGGCAGTTGGTTAGACCAGCTAGGAATTGTTAAAACGTTGTATGAAACTTTAGTTAAAATGTTATATAGGAGAAAGTGCTTATTATTGCTGTGCTCTCTCAACAGTAGCAATGAGATGCCCAGGAAGAAGAGCTCCCCAACTGCATCCAAGCATGCAGACAGAGACCTCCCTTGTTGTGAATCTCAGTGCCAAACTGTGGGAAGACAGAGTCAGGTCTGGTCCGAGACTGGAAGCAGCAGTAAAAATGCAGCCTTAAACAGGAGAAAAAAAGTACAGACCAATCTAAAGAAAAGCAAAACAAACCAAGAAAAGCAAACAAGAAAATCAAAAGAATCTCACTAGAAATATGAAACTATATTTCATATTTAGTCTAAATCTATCTTAGGTCAAGATCATTCCTTAAATAAATGTGTTAACACAATTTTGTATAACAACAATTTTTTTTATTTTAGCTTGTGTGAAATAGAAACTTTGAGTACAAAATATACCTACTACTCCTAGGTTTCATTATCAATTGCTGTTCACTCAAACATGAAAAGGTGTGCTAGTTCCATGTATACATAGCTTCTCACAAAGAATTATGATCTTTAAAATGGTACTGCATGCTCTGAATTACAATCAATGTACTATTTTCAGCCAATATTACTGCTAGTCACTGCTTTACTATATACAGTAAAATTTGGAACAAATTCATTTGGAGTCT
The DNA here is from genome assembly GCF_052327205.1 of Somniosus microcephalus. Taxonomy (NCBI): domain Eukaryota; kingdom Metazoa; phylum Chordata; class Chondrichthyes; order Squaliformes; family Somniosidae; genus Somniosus; species Somniosus microcephalus. Next base: position 250,228,349 of record NC_140990.1, on the reverse strand, counting down.
TCTGCAATGAACACTTTATTTTAAGCTAACAACTGGATGCCACTTCTTAAAAGTGAATATCATTAATAACTGAATTTACTTCCTGCCCTCCTCAAAATGTCAGTGGCCAAAACTACAAGATTGTCATAGCAACCAAGCTAAGGAATGTGACTCCTCCCATAACCTCTTGACAGATAATTGCTTACTGCAAAGAAGCCATAAAGCTCTTACATTTATTTAGACAGGTGTACCAGAGGTCAAATAATAAAACCACACATAAAACAATCTTCAAGACCCCAATACCTTCTCTTGCTACCCCTGTACCTGAATATGCTCTTAAGTGCTATCCACCAATGATACCAATGCCTGAATAAAAACAAGGGGTTAATGGGATAGAGAGTAAAAAGGGAACTGGATAAATATTTGAAAAAGTATTAAAAAAGAATAAGATGAAGCAGGAAAATGACAGTAGAATAGATAGCCCCAGTTGAGGAATAGCTTCTTCATTACTGTCATTTCTACAATTCTATGAGTGAATGAGGTAGGTATATACCATTTACCTAAACCTCGATCACTGATAAACACTGCCGCAGGTTAAAAAAATGTGTATTATTAGAAACGTTATGGGAATAAAATTCCATAACTTCAATTTTTTTCTTACAGTAGGACACCTGGAAGCTGCCATGTTGCAAGGCCATCCATCAAGGACAGATGGTAGAATTTGGCAATGTTTGTTTCCGATATTGGAGATGGGCGCTGAGGCTCCTGGAAAAAGACCAATCAAGCTCATTAACTTGGGGACCGATTCAGTTAATGCTCCATTTTTCAAATATTTGAAAGGCTTGTCATCCAAAAGTCCATCTAAGAGCTGGTGCTAAGCTGGATGTAGTATTTGCCAAACCCATAGCATAGTAACAATAAAGTTTGTTCTGTTACAGCTGCTACCATCCTTTCAGATAACTTGGAGAAAAGAAAGACTTGCATTTATGTAGCACCTTTCATAACCAACAGACATCCCAAAGTGCTTTACAGCCATTGAAGTACTTTTAGAAACATAGAACAGGAGTAGGCCATTCGGCCCCTTGAGCCTGCTCCGCCATTTAATGAGATCATGGCTGATCATCCAAATTCAGTACCCTGTTCCTGCTTTCTCCCCATATCCCTTGATCGCTTTAGCCTTAAGAAATATATCTAACTTCTTCTTGAATATATTTAATGAATTGGCCTCAACTGCCTTAGAAACATAGAAACATAGAAGATAGGCGCAGGAGTAGGCCATTCGGCCCCTCGAGCCTGCTCCGCCATTCAATGAGATCATGGCTGGTCATCCAAACTCAGTACCCTGTCCCTGCCTTCTCCCCATATCCCTTTTGCCTTAAGAAATATATCTAACTCCTTCTTAATAGAAACATAGAAGATAGGAGCAGGAGTCCCCCTTATGCTGTCCCCTACCTCTAGTTTTTTTGGTAACTAGAGCTCTTGCCCCTCAGGAGTATAAACTGGTTCTGTATCACGTTAAATTCTTTTTTAAACATCTCCCACTGATCTTCTGTCATTTTACCCATTAACACGGAGTGGGCCTTTGGCATAGCGGTAGCATTCCCGCCGCTGGGCCAGAAGGTGTAGGGTTTCGAACCCCGCTCCAGATAGTCCCGGCAAGTGGAGTCGGAGCTCCGGCTCTAAATTCTGGGTTGACATCCAGCGGGATACTTGCGTCCGTGGGTGTGGGTGGCCCCCCCTCTCATATGGGTTGTGGGAGCCCGTAAAACCCTCCCACCATAGGACTAACCACCCTAATGGCTGGTACGAAGATGGTTACGGTCACGGAAGGAGCGTTAATCGCGACCAGAAATCCTTCCACCACTTCATACAGTTCCCCAAAGGGAACAGTGTGAAAACATGTATGACGACGACCCATTAACAGGTTTGCCCAGTTTACTGTGGATAGTCTCCATCTCATCCCGTTGAAAACGGCCTTACCCAAATCTAGAATCTTAGTAACTGTTTCGCGTTTCTCCCTTTCAAACACTGCATTGAATTCAATCATGTTATGATCACTATTGGATAAATGTTCACGCACAGTTAGGCTGTTAACTATATCTGGCTCATTGCTCATTATTAAATCTAAAATGGCTTGCCCCCTTGTTGCCGCTAGGACATATTGTTGTAGAAAACTATCCCGGACACACTCAAAATTCACAACCTTCGACGGGTGCAAGTCTGCTTATCCCAATCTATATGAAAGTTAAAATCTCCCATTAAAACCACACTGCCTTTGCTACACGCTTGTCTAATCTCTGCAGTTATACAATTCAACACTTCACAGCCGATACCAGGGAGCCTATACACAACTCCCACTACAGTCTTAAATCTTTTCCTATTTCTTCTGTGGTAGAGAATTCCACAGGTTCACCACTCTCTGGGTGAAGTAATTCCTCCTCATCTCTGTCCTAAATGGCTTACCCCTTATCCTTAGACTGTGACCCCTGGTTCTGGACTCCCCCGCCATCAGGAACATCCTTCCTGCATCTAGCTTGTCTAGTCCTGTTAGAATTTTATAAGTTTCAATGAGATCCTCTCTCATTCTTCTAAACTCTAGCGAATATAAGCCTAATCGACCCAATCTCTCCTCATACGTCATTCCTGCAATCCCAGGTATCAGTCTGGTGAATCTTCGCTGCACTCTCTCCATGGCAAGAACATCCTTCCTCAGATAAGGCGACCAAAACTGCACACAATACTCAAGGTGTGGTCTCACCAAGGCCCTGTACAACTGCAGCAAGACATCCTTGCTCCTGTACTGGAATCCTCTCGCTATGAAGGCCAACATGCCATTTGCCTTCTTAACCGTGTGCTGCACCTGCATGCTTACCTTCAGCGACTGGTGCACAAGACATCCAGGTCTCGTTGCACTTTCCCTTTTCCCAATCTATTGCCATTCAGATAATAATCTGTCTTCCTGTTTTTGCCACCGAAGTGGATAACCTCGCATTTATCCACATTATACTGCATTTGCCATGCTTCTGCCCAATCACCCAACCTGTCCAAATCATACTGGAGTTTCTCTGCATCCTCCTCACAGCACACACACACACCCAGCTTTGTGTCGTCTGCAAACTTGGAGATATTACATCTAGTTCCCTCGTCTAGATCATTTATATATATTGTGAATAGCTGGGGTCCTAGCACCGATCCCTGCAGTACCCCACTAGTCACTGCCTGCCACTCGGAAAAATACCTGTTTATTCCAACTCTTTGCTTCCTGTCTGCCAACCAGTTCTCTATCCAAGACAGTACCTTACCCCCAATCCGATGTGCTTTAACTTTGCACGCTAATCTCTTATGCGGGACCTTATCGAAAGCCTTCTGAAAGTCCAAATACACCACATCCACAGGTTCTCCCTTATCTATTCTACCAGTTACATCCTCAAAAAATTCCAGTAGATTAGTCAAGCATGATTTACCTTTTGTAAATCCATGTTGACTTTGTCCGATCCTGTCACTGTTTTCCAAGTGCTCTGCTATTACATCTTTTATAATGGACTCTAGCATTTTCCCCACTACTGATGTCAGGCTTACCGGTCTATAATTTCCCGTTTACTCTCTACCACCCTTTTTAAATAGTGGGGTTACATTAGCTATCCTCCAATCCATGGGAACTGTTCCAGAGCCTATAGAATCCAGGGCCACTTCCTTACGTACCCTAGGATGTAGATTATCAGGCACTGGCGATTTATCGGCCTTCAATCCCCAATTATGAAGCGTAGTCACTGTTGTAATGTTGGAGCAATGAAAGATTCAGGAAAATCTGATTTCCACCCATTTCAATTAATTAACTCACTTGTGTCTAGATACGTTTCCCTGTTTTGTACTCATGCTGACTCTTTTTGTTAAAATTAATGAAGAGAGGAACTTGCTCCGCTAGCTGCTGGTGTAAGGGACTGGTTCTTTGTTAATGTAATTTTTGCTGATATGCAAATATCTTGGAAAGGAGAAGGTGAACCAAGCAAGTCTATCCAAATACTCAAGATTTTTTGGGTTTAGTTTTCCTCTACCATTTTGTCCCATAGCTGGTTGACTACAAACTTAAAATTAGGTTTAGAAGATAATCAAAACATTAATAATTACATTTAAAACTTCACATTAAGATGATTAAAATGAACAAAATTCTTTCTGTGTCTGAGTACCTTCATTAATGTTTTTAACGTTGAGGTCCAAAACTGTCTCAAAACCCTGGGCTTGGACTTGAAAAGTTCCTCTGAGTTGTTTCAACAACAATAACTTGTACTTATATAGCACCTTTAACCAGAGTTACCAAGTACACCGATGTCTGTAGTTCTGAGGATGCCAGTCTCAGCATGTACAGTGAGTACAATTTCCCACAATACATCAGTAGGCTTCTCTCAGTACCTTGGATCTTTTTGCTCAGGATGTATAAATATATGTATCCATTCATTTTCCAAATGATTCAATGAAAACTGAAGAGTACATTTTGAAAGCTTTTTTCCAGCTATAGCTTTCACAAAACGAATATTCACTAAACAGGGAGGCTGTCTATGTGTGTGCGAGAGAAAAATAGAAGTTAGTATGATTATATTTGAATTCCAAAACAATAATTATTTACATAAAATCTCTTATTTTTTGCAGTGTAAAACTTGACATGTTTTTGCATAGGGTACAATACAATGTTTTTCCATATTATTTTAAAACATTGGAAGATGAATTTTAGAAGTTGTTTGAGGTGGTTCAACAGCCAATTATAATTAAGTGCATTTCTTTTAACTTCAGAAGATGACCTCAGAGAAATACAGACAGAGGAGTAGAAATTGACAAGTGCTACACCTGATTTCTGGGCATGAAATTAGGGTTGGGGGGCTAATTTTGGGCAAATTGGCAGCCAGTGACTTCCGAGTGCCAGCCAACCACTTAAAACAGGTGTTCGGCCCCCTGATTATGGTAATCAGCAACTAACACCTGCTTCAGGACCCTGATGCCACATTGGGCAAAAACTGAGCGGAGCATGTGTCACATATGCAGTGCTCGATTTTACTGTGCCTATGGCAGCCTAACCAGTGGTCCTTAAAGAGACTGCTGGAGGCCATTGAAGATGTAAATTTTTCTTTTTCTTACCTGAATGTGTAGCCAGGAAAAGGAGTGCTCCTCCTGGCTCCACAGGACTACTGCGAGTCACTGTTGGCCTGCACTTGCCCTCCTCCCCTTCACCTCCCTCCCCAGGACTGCAGACAGTGTCACAGTCATCCCAAATAGGTGAACTCCAAACTGGCAAGCTGCATCAGGACGCCAGATTGTTGTCCTCAGTTCGCTAGTTAAATGTAGATGAGACCTTGGTGCTGAATTTGGCATGCGACAGCACGCTGAGAGTTCACTACACTGATTTGCAGTCCAAATTGGCCACAAATCCAACTTCTAGCTCAGGGGGGAAATAGGATGATCGGAAACTTGTGACTGAATTGTTTATAGTAAAGATTTCAAAACAATTATCAGTTTGCAAAAACATAAACAAGCTTTTACACTGCAACCCAAGGTTAGATTAATGAAATCGCAGCCCAGTCGATTTGGACACTAAGGGAATAAAGGAATATGGGGATAGTGCCGGAAAGTGGAGTTGCGGTAGAAGATCAGCCATGATCTTATTGAATGGCAGAGCAAGCTCATGGGGCCGTATGGCTTACTCCTGCTTCCTGTTTCTTATGATCCTACAAAGTCCTCTGCGCTCGCCTCTGGTGCCCAGGTTAGGAGAGCTGTCTGATAGGGAAGTGGGGTGGTCCTGTCCTGTCGTGTGTCTGATTCTGTGCAAGTCGTCTGCATGCAGTTACTGGGTCTGACCACTGAGCGGCCCCGTGGAGCTCATCTCCGAGCCTGTGCCATATTCGGTGCGAGGTGAACCTTCCGGTAAGTTCAGCAATTCTGTTAAGTTTTAACTTTTTAATTTATCGTCCATAGAAGCCACTGTCTTCCCCTCCCTCTAGTTTATATTTATCTTCAACATTTACTTTTCGATCACTCTCTTCCCCACCCACCCGGCGCACATTCACGTTTTATTCCCTTCTCATTTATTTTCTCTCGGCTGTTTCCCTGGTGGTTCCCGTTCCCGCTCCCGGGGCATGCAAACCAGCACCTTCAGGCCGCTCGACCCACCTCGCCCGCGATAGGCCAGGCTCCCGTGCGTCCAACCGCCGCTTACGCCAATCCCCGGGGCGAAACTCCCGCTGGAGTTACGCCAAGATGGCGGTGGTTGGCCCACACCACACCACCCCACAGCTTCAGTTGCTGTAATAATCTGTTGACTCAGAATGCTACCACTGAGCCCAAAATGGAGATAATCAAGATTTAAACCATATTCCCCCCCCCTCCCCCTCCAAAAAAAGACTGAGCAGGTGAGTTAACTTGAAAGAGACGTTGAACTGTTATTAAACTACACCACCAGCCTGAGGCAACTCAGGAGTTAAAGCAAAAACACTGCGGATGCTAGAAATCATAAATAAAAACAGGAAATACTGGAAAACAGTCAGCAGGTTAGGCAACATCTGTGTACTCTTTTGATGCACACATAACCAAATAAACTGTAACTAAACTTAAAACATTAAAGGAAACTTAATAAATTAAAATATGGTTCCTGGTGGGGATAATGCACTCCAGTCCCTGGGGTGCCCACCGGCCGCGGAGGCCTCGAGCGTGCTGGTGGACACCGCATGCTCCATCTCCAGGGCCACCCGGGCGCGAACGTGACCGCAGAAGAGAGGCAAGCAGTCGGGCCGAACAACCCCCTCGACCGCCTGCTGCCTGCACCAGTTGATGGCCACTTTGGCCAGGCCCAGAAGCAGTCCTACAAGGAGGTCCGCCGATCTGCCTGCTCCCCTCTGCACCGGGCAGCATCTGTGTAGAGAGAAACAGAGTTAACGTTTCAGGTCAATGACTTTTCATCAGAGAATGGGGAAAAGTCAGGAGTTAGACTTTGGACTGCCTTTGGCTGGGATTCACATTGTCCACCAGGTGAGAGCTTGCACATGTGTGCTCACGCATAGGAGCAAAGATCTACTACCCCATGGCTATTTTTTAACGTAAGTATTGTGTAGACAACGGCATCAACTTGTAACATGAAAAAGATTCAATTGTGGCAGAGCCACCAAGGGTCTCAGAACAATTATTAATAACCCCTTTAACTACAGTATAGTACAACCGCGGACTGCACCTTTAAACTGCCTGTTAACTACTGTATGGTGTTTTCCTGCACTCCACATGATGACGTCATGACGCTGCTCACGTGACCACCAGTGGCGCGAAGAACGTGATGATGTCATGACGTCAGCTTCCAGAATCTTCCAGTAGTCGTCGAGTGCCCAGCAAGCTGTATAGACCTGTATACCGTTTCTCCTGTAGTTTCCCTGCTAACTTCGTTGTTCATTAAAACCTGTTGATTTGATTCATCGAGTCGAATACTTTATTCAGCTAGGAACCTCCGTTCCTACATTGGTGACCCCGATCTCGTCGGACAACTTTCGTCGAGGATGAACACGAACGCCATCGCCCTTAAACTGCCGCAGTTCTGGGAACAGCAGCCAGCAGCATGGTTTTTCCAGGCAGAAGCACAGTTCGCTCTCCGGGAGGTCACAATGGATGCGACCCGTTATTATTACGTGGTTGCCGCTCTCGACAGTGCCACGGCCTCGCGGGTCGTCAGCATCCTTGGAAGCCCACCGGAGGAGGGCAAGTACGAAGCGCTTAAAGCCCGTTTGCTACAGGTATTTGATCTTAATAAGTCGGAGCGGGCACGCAAGCTTATTTCCATGCCCGGCCTCGGGGACTCAAAACCGTCAGAGCCGATGAGTCAAATGCTCACGCCGTTGGGTGCGGAACCCCAATGCTTTTTATTCCGTGAGCTTTTCCTCTGCCAGCTACCCGAACCGGTTCAGGTGGCATTGGCCAACACAGCCATCACAGACGGTGCTGAACTCGCTGCAGAGGCAGACAAGATATTTACTGTTACTCAGCAATGTTGTGCAGCCGCGAGGCGCTTTTCCCCCACGCGAGAGAAAGCCAGCCCGCTCCCAGCAGGATGGTGCGCGTACCACGCCCGTTTTGGCGCCAAAGCTCAATGCTGCCGGCCTCCTTGCAGTTTCCCTCAAGAAAACAAAACAAAAAACTCCAACAAGCCTGCGTCCTCCCGGACGGATGACAAGGTCTAAAAAGCACAGCAAGTTAGCCATGGCGGCGGGCTCAGCGGGCAAACTCATTTATGTTACGGATTCCGTTACGGGCTGCCGGTTCCTGTGCAACACTGGCTCACAGTGCAGCATCCTCCCAGCTTCAAAGCTGGACCTACTATCCGGCAGCCAAGGGCCTTCCCTCGTGGCAGTAAATGGCGCGGCCATGCGTACGTTCGGGAAACGGACGGTAAACTTAACCTTCACCGGTCAACGTTTTGTCTGCGACTTTATTACAGCCAAGGTCTCACAGGCCATCCTGGGGGCCGATTTTTTCTGCGCCAATGGTCTGCTGGTCGACGTCCAACACTGCCGACTCATTAATGCGTCCACATTCCACGCAGTACCCTGCCACCGCAGCACCGCCGTGCCCTGGTCGGTGGCCTGCGCGGTCCCGTCGCAAGACGGCTTTACGCGCCTGCTCGGCGAATTCCCGGAGCTCACCAGGCCCACTTCTTCGGCTTCAAGCACACGGCACGGGGTGGAGCACCATATCTCCACGACCGGAGCACCAGTTTACGCTCGGGCGCGGCGATTAGAAGCCGGCAAGCTGGCAGCCGCAAAGGCTGAGTTCCAGACCATGGAGCGCCTCGGGATCATCCGGCGTTCGGACAGCCCTTGGGCTTCCCCACTGCACATAGTCCCCAAACCAGGCGGCGGATGGCAACCTTGCGGGGATTACAGACGCTTAAACGATGCCACGACACCGGACAGGTACCCAATTCCCCACATCCAAGATTTTTCGGCTCATCTGGCTGGAAACGCTATATTTTCTAAAGTGGCTCTCGTTCGTGGATATCACCAAGTTCCGGTGCACCCTCCAGACGTCCCCAAAACGGCAGTCATCACTCCGTTCGGCCTTTTTGAGTTCCTCCACATGCCATTCGGTCTGAAAAATGCTGCTCAAGCATTCCAGCGTTTGATGGACTCTGTATTACGGGACCTGCCCTTTATTTTTTCTACTTGGACGACATCCTCATAGCCAGTAAGGATTCGACAGCTCACATGGCCCACTTACGTACACTTTTCGCCCGACTCAGCCAACACGGCCTTATTGTCAATCCGGCCAAATGCACGTTCAGAGTATCCTGCATTGATTTCCTGGGACACAGGATTACCCCAGAAGGCGCCGTCCCACTAGCCACCAAGGTAGAGGCATTTACCGCATTCCCGCAGCCTCGCACGGTCAAATCCCTGCAAGGGTTCTTGGGGATGGTAAATTTTTATCATCGTTTCGTCCCCAAAGCGGCCCGGTTGATGCAACCGCTGTACGAAGCACTAAAGGGAAAGTCGGGCAAGGATGCTCTCACTTGGACACTGCAAATGGACCAGTCGTTCCGCGATACCAAGGCAGCGTTGGCAGACGCATCTATGCTGGCACACCCACGTCCGGGCGCGACTGTCGCCCTCACTACGGATGCCTCCGACTACGCCATCGGAGCAGTTCAAGAGCAATGGGTCGACGGGGGTTGGCAGCCGTTAGCCTTTTTCAGCCGCCAACTGCGCAAGAACGAGCGAAAGTATAGCACTTTTGACAGAGAGCTGCTAGCCCTGTTTTTGGCCATCAGGCATTTCCGTTTCCTCCTAGAAGGCCGCCCGTTCACTGCCTTCGTGGACCACAAGCCGCTCACCTTCGCTATGGCCAAAGCGGCGGAGCCTTGGTCAGCTCGGCAGCAGCGCCACCTCACATTTATATCCGAATTCACGACGGATTTGCGGCACGTGTCGGGCAAGGATAATCTCGTGGCAGATTGCCTTTCCCGAGTCCCAGTCCAGGCAGTCCACCTGGGCATCGATTTCGTCGGACTGGCAGGGGATCAACTGGCAGACCCAGAAGTACAAGCGTTTAGGACCACGCCTTCCAGTTGGCAGGTTGCAGACGTGCCGTTTCAAGAAGCAGGAACCACACTCCTGTGCGACACATCCATGGGAGTGCCCCGGCCCATCGTGCCGGTCGAATGGCGCAAGAAGGTATTCCAGGCAATCCACGGGTTATCTCACCCGGGAATGCGGGCTTCTCAATGGCTAATGTCCCGCAAATTCGTTTGGAAAGGCATGCATCTGGACGTCCGGGACTGGACAAACAATTGCGTCGATTGCCAAAAGTCCAAAGTTCACCGTCACGTCAAGGCCCCGCTGGCAAACTTCCTGGTGTCTGAGCGCCGTTTCGACCATGTTCACGTGGATTTAGTAGGCCCCCTTCCCGGGTCACGTGGATTCACACACCTCCTGACAGTCGTAGACCGGACCACCAGGTGGCCAGAGGCGATTCCGTTGGCCGCCACCACCGCAGCAGACGTAGCCAGGGCATTCCTTTCGTCGTGGGTAGCTCGTTTCGGGGTGCCATCGGACATCTCCGCGGTCCGCAATTCACCTCAGAGCTGTGGAACGCAGTGGCACAAGGCCTGGGTACCAAGCTGCACCGTACCATCCGCAGGCGAATGGCCTGTGCGAAAGGTTTCATCGGTCCCTCAAAGCATCCCTCCGTGCCAGCCTGCGAGGACCCAACTGGGTGGATAGGCTCCCATGGGTGATGCTAGGCCTCCGGACAGCACCAAAGGAGGATCTTCAGTCTTCATCGGCTGAGCTGGTTTATGGCCAGACACTCGGAGTGCCAGGTGACTTACTACCGCCACACACCGAACCATGGTCTGCAGCTCAACAGCTCCTACTGCATCAGGAGGCGGCTAGGAATTTCCGGCCCATCCCAACCTCGCAGCACGACCTGCAGAGGCCTCACGTTCCAACAGAGCTCATGAATTCGGACTATGTCTTTATTTGGCAAGACGGTCACAGAGACCCACTCAAGCCGCCGTATACCGGACCCTTTCGTGTCATCTCATCAGGGGAAAAGTTCTTCACAGTCGAAGTCGGTGGAAAGTCTGATACTGTTTCGGTCGACCGGCTCAAACCAGCCCACCTGGATCGGACTGAGCCTGTCGTGGCTGCCCAACCGCCTCGCCGTGGCCGACCGCCGTTAGCCACCAGACCAGCTGTGCATCAACCCACCGTCGAACAGCCCGATTCGTCCTCCGTCGCACCTGCACCTCTGACCACCGTTTCTGCCTCGCCCAAGACGCCGCTTCTGTCTCAATCCGGCACTGGTACTTCGAATAACGCCCCGTTTCCGCTGCCTGAGTTTCGCCGCCGCTCGACCAGGATCATTAAGCCTCCTACTCGGTTGACAATGTCTGTTAAAGTGGATTCTGGGGGGGCGCCTGTGGCAGAGCCACCAAGGGTCTCAGAACAATTATTAATAATCCCTTTAACTACAGTATAGTGCAACCGCGGACTGCACCTTTAAACTGTTAACTGTACTGTATGGTGTTTTCCTGCACTCCACGTGATGACGTCATAACGCTGCTCACGTGACCACCAGTGGCGCGAAGAACGTGATGACGTCATGACGTCAGCTTCCAGAATCTTCCAGTAGTCGTCGAGTGCCCAGCAAGCTGTATAGACCTGTATACCGTTTCTCCTGTAGTTTCCCTGCTAACTTCGTTGTTCATTAAAACCTGTTGATTTGATTCATCGAGTCGGATACTTTATTCAGCTAGGAACCTCCGTTCCTACACAATACTAATTTTATAAAAAAATGTCCCAAGAGTTTTTAAACCTGGTTTCACATTTGATTAGAGTTATATTCCACCTGTTGCCAAGCTCATGTAATGTGCGATGGATTCCTGGAAGCTGTTTGGCTTTAGTGCCACCCGAGTAAAACTGCGACCTGATTCCTAAGTTAGACTGCCATTTTCAGGTTGATGTGCACCTGAAACTGCTTTGCATCAATGCAAAAGTGGTAGTATAACTACAACCTAAGATGACTTGCCTAATACAATAGATCAGAAAGCTATGACAGCAAGTAGAAATATGTTGTGCTCAACATAATTCTGCAAGTATAGACCAGAAATTATTGAAATTACTTTACATGCAAAAGGAATGTATGGGTGCAGCACTCACCAAGTCTAGGCATGTTACCAATTAAAAGATTGCACTACCAGCATCTTTCATTAGACAAGAAAGGATCTAAACAATCATGTGCCATGTTTTATATGCAACTTATACATATATCTAACTGAAAATATGTGAATATTTTCTGTCCAACTAAACCACTCTCTGCTGTCACAATTTCTTGTCACTTTTTGTCAATATTTAACATTGAAACTGCCTAGGGTAATAATTTACAATTGAGAGCTCATGATTTTTTGGTGCCTCTCCCAAGTTTGCTTTTCTGCTTCTAGATAAGTAATTTAACTTTTTATGTAAAGCTTTTAGCTTTCTATATATTTTAAATACTTTTATATGCTTATATTTTAATTAATTTTGAAACTTTTTTTTGCCTCTTCTAGGTCTCCAGCTCCATTTCTTTGGTGACCTGCCCGCCTGCACTTGCACTCCTATGATACTCCACTATTGGGCTGTGTCTTGTTTCCTAGTTTCTGCCCCCTGCCTTCTCTGCAATAAGGGCTGCTCCATGCCCTCAGGGAACCTTTCTTTATGCTCCCCTGCTTGGTCCAGCCTTGCTGGTCCAGCACGATCTTCCCCCACCTGGCCTACCCCAATCTCATTTCTCCCACGACCCACCACCCTGTTGCTTCAAAGTGGCCCGCTTACAGCTCTGCCATACTCCTCCCTGCCCAAACTGTTCTTGCACGATGGCCCACTCATCGCTCGGCTGCACTTCCACCTCTACCTCCATCAGGCTTTTTTCCCTTGCTCATGGCTGCTACGGACGGAGCTCTAGTCTCCTGTTCCGGCTCTGCATGCCCCTGCTTGACAGAGCCATGGTCTCCTGCTCCTTCCTTTCCTGCTTTTAGTCTGCCCTCCCTATTTTTCCTGCCTGACGCTCTGCTATGCTCTCACCTTCCACTACTGACTCTGTCAACCTTTGGCCATTACATTTTATATTTTGCATATCTTCTGATTCTGGCCCCTTACTACTCTGATCGCATTAAATTTTGTATGTAAAATAGTTTCTCCTGCCCCATTAAATGTTATGTTTACAAAGTTTTCTGTTGTGAGCCACTTTAATTTGATAAATTATTTCCAAAAATTGTCCAGTTCACACCTCACTCTGCCCTGCTCCTGGCAATTAAAAAAAAATAGATGGCCAGGCATCTGATGCTACTTGCCTAAAGGCTTGGCCTCTCCCCATTCTCTTGGTTCTGTCTTGATGCCACGCCATCTCCTTACCCAAAAGGAAAATAGAAAAAGACACAAAAACAAATGGGCACAGAGACAAAATTGACAATAACAGTTAAGGACAGAGACCCATCAAACAAGAGTAAGGGAGCGATTGAAACAGAACAGCAACAGGAACACAACGGAGACAGAACGTCACCATGAGGGTAATTTTAACCTCCAAAAACGGAAGTTAAAATTTAAAAAATTTCAAACCTGAACCCAAGCTGTCTCGAACTCGGCCACTTCCAGTGTTATGGGAGGCGGCCAACCAATCCACTCCCAGGAGGTGGGGCAATCATTAAAACCTTTTAAGGAGGCTGCGTGCTTCCAATTTAACAAGGTTTCTATTTTTAACTCATGTCGGCCGGGCTTTCCTGGCCTTGTGAAACAGGTAGGTAAAAGGGGGCAAGAAGGGCTGGATCCATAAGGTAAGTATCTTTACAGCACAGCTTGTGGGCCAGGAGAAGCAGGAGTGTTTCCACCAGGCCCAACAAGCTAACCATGTAACCCCTTCCCCCCCCCCATCTCCTTCCAACCCAACCCCCCGCGATCACTGATCTTCTCTCTTCCCCCCCCCCAATCTCTATCCCTTCCCTCCACCCCCCCTGCAATCTGTAATTTTCCCTGTCACATGCCCCCCCCCCCCCCAAAACCGCAATCACCATTTTCCCCCTCCCCAAACTTAGCTATTCCTGCAGCCTTCTCCACCTGACAGGCTGACGGTCGGGCGGGAAACCCGGAAAAAAAATTCTAACACGCCCTGTAGTTAAAACTACATTGCAATCGGGGAAACTTGTCCGTAACTCCTCCCCTGCACGCCGCAGTAAATATCGGGGCCCATGGGGTAGATTTTCGTGCTCACTGCATGGTTGGTAATCTGATTTCAATGGAATGAAAATCAGGTGGATTGTGTAATGGGTAGGCGCTCCCTCCTCCAGATTACCTAGGCAGGAAATAGAAAAATCTACCCCTGTATATTCCAGCTTACTCTCTGCAACGCCACAGGAGATCCGCTAGCTTATATTAATAAATATGTTGCACATTTCCAGTTAACATTACTCTTAGTTTCTGTGTCATGCTATTTCAGAAGCACTTTTCGGGTCAACATTTACAATGTTGACCTTCCCTCCATCATAAGGTCAGAAGTGGGGATGTTCGCTGATGATTGCACAGTGCTCAGTTCCATTCGCAACTCCTCAGATAATGAAGCAGTCCGTGCCCGCATGCACCAAGGCCAGGACGATATCCAGGCTTGGGCTGATAAGCGGCAAGTAACATTTGCATCACACAAGTGCCACGCAATGCCTATCTCCAACAAGCGAGAGTATAACCACTGCCCCTTGACGTTGAACGGCATTACCATCGCTGAATCCCCCACGACAACATCCTGGGGGTCACCGTTGACCAGAAACTTAACTGGACCAGCCACATAAATACTGTGGCAACAAGAGCAGGTCAGAGGCTAGGTATTCTGCAGCGATTGCCTCACCACCGAGCTGCTTTGTCCTAGATGGTGTCGAGCTTCTTAAGTGTTGTTGGAGCTGCACTCATCCAGGCAAGTGGAGGCACACTCCTGACTTGTGCCTTGTAGATGGTGGAAAGGCTTTGGGGAGGCAGGCGGTGAGACACTCGCTGCAGAATACCCATCCTCTGACCTGCTCTTGTTGCCACAGTATTTATGTGGCTGGTCTAGTTAAGTTTCTGGTCAATGGTGACCCCCAGGATGTTGATGGTGGGGGATGTGGCGATGGTAATGCCATTGAATGTCAAAGAGCAGTAGTTAGACTTTCTCTTGTTGGAGATATTCATTGCCTGGCACTTGTGTAGCGCGAATGCTACCTGCCACTTATCAGCCCAAGCCTGAACGTCGTCCAGGTCTTGTTGCATGCAGGCATGGACTGCTTCATTATCTGAGGAGTTGTGAATGGCGCTGAACACTGTGCAGTCATCAGCGAACATCCCCATTTCTGACCTTATGTTGGAGGGATGGTCATTGATGAAGCAGCTGAAGATGGTTGGGCCTAGGACACTGCCCTGAGGAACTCCTGCATCGATGTCCTGAGGTGGAGATGATTGACCTTCAACCACCACAACCATCTTCCTTTGTGCTAGGTATGACTCCAGCCAGTGGAGCATTTTCCCTCCGATTCCCATTGACTTCAGTTTTACTAGGGCTCCTTGACGCCAGACTCGGTCAAATGTTGCCTTGATGTCAAGTGCAGTCACTCTCACCTCACCTCTGGAATTCAGTTACTTCATGTTTGGACCAAGGCTGTAATGAGGCCGGGAACGAGTGGTCTTGGCGGAACCCAAACTGGGCATCGGTGAGCAGGTTATCAATGAGCACTGTCGACGACACCTTACATCACTTTGCTGATGATTGAGAGTAGACTGATGGGGCGGTAATTGGCCGGGTTGGATTTGTCCTGTTTTTTGTGAACAGGACATACCTGGGCAGTTTTCCACATTGTCGGATAGATGCCGGTGTTGTAGCTGTACTGGAATAGCTTGGCTAGAGGCACGGCTAGTTCTGGAGCACAATTCTTCAGCACGATAGCCGGGATGTTGTCGGGGCCCTTAGCTGTATCCAGTGTGCTCAGCCGTTTCTTGATGTCACGTGGAGTGAATCGAATTGGCTGAAGACTGGCTTCTGTGATGCTGGGGACCTCAGGAGTAGGCCGATATGGATCATCCACTTGGCATTTTTGGCTGAAGATGATTGCAAACGCTTCAGCCTTGTCTTTTGCACTCATGTGCTGGGCTCCACCATCATTGAGGTTGGGGATATTCATGGAGCCTCCTCCTCCCGCTAGTTGTTTAATGGTCCACCACCATTCACGACTGGATGTGGCAGAACTGCAGAGCTTTGACCTGATCCGTTGATTGTGGGATCGCTTAGCCCTGTCTATAGCATGCTGCTTCTGCATTTTAGCATGCATGTAGTCCTGTGTTGCAGCTTCCCCAGGTTGGCACCTCATTTTTAGGTGTGCCTGGTGCTGCTCCTGGCATGCTCTTCTACACTCCTTATTGAACCAGGGTTGGTCCCCTGGCTTGATGGTAATGGTAGAGTGAGGGATATGCTGAGCCATGAGGTTACAGATTGTGGTGGAATACAATTCTGCTGCTGCTGATGGCCCACAGCACCTCATGGATGCCCAGTTTTGAGCTGCTAGATCTGTTCTGAATCTATCCCATTTAGCACGGTGTTAGTGCCACACAACACGATGGAGGATATCCTCAGTGTGAAGGCGGGACTTTGTCTCCACAATGACTGTGCGGTGGTCACTGCTACCAATACTGTCATGGACAGATGCATCTGCGACAGGTAGATTGGTGAGGATGAGGTCAAGTAGAATTTTCCCTCGTGTTGGTTCTCTCACCACCTGTTGCAGGCCCAGACTGGCAGTTATGTCCTTCAGGACTTGGCCAGCTCAGTCAGTAGTGGTGCAAGCGAGCCTCTCTTGATGATGGACATTGAAGTCCCCCACCCAGAGTACATTCTGTGCCCTTGCTACTCTCAGTCCTTCTTCCAAGTGGTGTTCAACATGGAGGAGTACTGATTCATCAGCTGAGGGAGGGCAGTAGGTGGTAATCAGCAGGAGGTTTCCTTGCCCATGCTTGACCTGAAGCCATGAGACTTCATGGGATCCGGAGTCAATGTTGAGGACTCCTAGGGCCACTCCTTCCTGACTGTATGCTACTGTGCCGCCACCCCTGGTGGGTATGTCCTGCCGGTGGGACAGGACATACCCAGGGATGGTGATGGAGGAGTTTGGGACATTGACTGAAAGGTATGATTCAGGCTGTTTTTTGACTAGTCTGTGGGACAGCGCTCCCAATTTTGGTACAAGTCCCCAGATGTAGGTGAGGAGGACTTTGCAGGGTCGACTGGGCTGGGTGTGCCATTGCCGTGTCCGTAGCCAGTGCCAAGGTCGATAACTGGTGTTCCGTCCAGTTTCATTCTTATTAATGTTTTTCGTAGCGGTTAGTTACAACTGAGTGACTTGCTAGGCCATTTCAGAGCGCAGTTAAGAGTCAGCAACATTTGTGTGGGTCTGGAGTCACATAGAGGCCAGATCAGGTAAGGACGGCAGATTTCCTTCTCTAAAGGACATTAGTGAACCAGATGGGTTTTTACAACAATCCGATAGTTTCATGGTTACCATTACTGATACTAGTAATTATTCCAGATTTATTTAATTAACTGAATTTAAATTCCCCAGCTGCCGTGGTGGGATTTGAACTCACGTCTCTGGATCATTAGTCCAGGCCTCTGGATTACTGAGATATCTTCACTGCTCTCCTCCCTCAGCCTCTGCACCAAATGACTTCTCATCCTCGGTGATTTCAACCTCCATCTCAATTCATCATCCTCTCTCTATCCGAGTTCACTAGCCTCCTATCCTCCCTTAATCTCTCCCTCCATGTAGACTCCCCAACCCATATTCACGGCCACCCCGTCGACCTTGCCATCTCTCGTGGCCTCGCTACTCCTATCGTGTCAATCGCAGATAAGGCCATCTCTGACCACTTCCTTGTATCGCTCTCCACCTACATCCCCCTTCCACCCACCCCCCAACCCTACTTCTGTGTCCGCCCCTGGAAGAAACTCTCCCAACTCTTACAACTGCAATTATGAAATCCCAACTGCCCAGCCTTTGGCCCTCCATTCACCATGACATTTCTGTAGCTACCGATCTGCTCAACCACACCCTCACCACCACCTTTGATGCCCTAGTCCCTACTAAAACAATTACTCTCTCACCCTTGCCATTCCCCCTGGTACAACTCTCATTTTCTCTCCCTTAAGTCCAAGTGACGCAGACTTGAATGGATATGACGGACAACTGGTTTAGCTATTCATCACCAGATCTGGCTGGCCCACATAAAGCATTATCGGGTCCTGCTCTCATCTGCCAAAATTGCTCACTATTCCAGAATCATTCTGGAATGCAAAGATAAACCCCGGCTCTTATTCTCTACTGCTAACCATCTTCTTAAACCCCTCTACCCTGTCTCCTTCACCCTCACCTCCAATAACAAGTGAGGAGCTCATGGACTTCTTTGTCTCTAAGATTGAAACCATCCATTCAGCTGCCTCTGCCACTTCCCTTCCTTCCCCATGCCCACCGGGCCATACTTCCTCTAAGGTTCCCCCCTGCCCTAGCCCTGAACTCACATCTTTCTCCAGTTTCTCTCTGATCTCCCCTCATGACCTCTCTGCGCTCATCTTGTCCATGAGACCCACCTCCTGCTCCCTCGACCCTATTCCCACCAAACTGCTGACCGCCCAACTTCCTTTTCTGGCTCCCATGTTAGCTGACATTGTTAACGGTTCTCAGGTACTGCCTCCATCTCCCTCAAATCTGCCGTCATCACCCCTCAAAAAAACAACCCTTGACCCCTCTGTCCTTGCAAACTACCACCCCATCTCCAACCTCCCTTTCCTCTCCAAAGTCCTTGAATGTGTTGTCGCCTCCCAAATCGGTGCTCATCTTTCCTGCAATTCCATGTTTCAATCCCTCCAATCAGGTTTCCGTCCTTGCCACAGTACCAAAACGGCTCTCATCAAAGTCACAAATGACATCCTTTGTGACTGTGACAAAGGTAAACTATCCCTCTTTGTCCTTCTTGACTTGTCTGCGGCCTTTGACACGGTTGACCTCTCCATCCTTCTCCAACGCTTCTCCACCTTCGTCCAGCTGGGTGGCACTGCACTCGCCTGGTTCCATTTTTATCTATCTAATCGTAGCTAGAGAATCACCTTCAACGGCTTCTCTTCCCACTCCCGCATCATTACCTCTGGTGTCCCCCAAGGATCTATCTTTGGCCCCCCTCCTATTTCTCATCTACATGTTGCCCCTCATCCGAAAACACAGCGTCAGTTTCCACATGTACGCTGACGATACCCAGCTCGACCTCTTCTTTCGACCCCTCCACGGTCTCTAAATTGTCAGACTGCTTGTCCGACATCTAGTTCTGGATGAGCAGAAATTTTCTCCAATTAAATATTGTGAAGAACGAAGCCATTGTTTTTGGTCGCCGCCACAAACTCCGTTCCCTAGTCACTCTCCCTCTCCCTAACATCTGTCTGAGGCTGAACCACACTGTTCGCAACCTTGGTGACATGTTTGACTCTGAAATGAGCTTTCGACCACATATCCGCAGCATAACAAAGACCACCTATTTCCATCTCCGTAACATCGCCCGTCTCCGCCCTTGCCTCAGCTCATCCACTGCTGAAACCCTCATCCATGCCTTTGCTACCTCTAGACTTGACTATTCCAACGCACTCCTGGCTGGTCTCCCACATTCTACCCTGTGTAAACTTGAGGTGATGCAAAACTCGGCTGCCCGTGTCCTAACTCACACCAAGTCCTGTTCACCCATCACCCCTGTGCTCGCTGACCTACATTAGCTCCCGGTGAAACAACGCCTCGATTTCAAAATTCTCATCCTTATTTTCAAATCCCTCCATGGCCTCGCCCCTCCCTATCTCTGTAATTTCCTTCAGCCCCACAAGGGCAGCACGGTGGCATAGTGGTTAGCACTGTTGCCTCACAGCGCCAGGGACCCGGGTTCGAATCCGGCCTCGGGTGACTGTGTGGAGTTTGCACATTCTCCCCGTGTTTGCGTGGGTTTTCTCTGGGTGCTCCGGTTTCCTCCCACAGTCCAAAGATGTGCGGGTTAGGTTGATTGGCTATGATAAATTGACCCTTAGTGTTAGGGGGATTAAATACGTGGGGCTACGGGGATAGGGTGGGATATGTGTTGGTGTAGGGGTTACGGGGATCGGGTGGGATATGTGTCGGTGCAGGCTCGATGGGCCGAAATGGCCTCTATCTGCACTGTGGGGTTTCTGTGATTCTGTGAACCCCCCTCAGATATCTGCGCTCCTCTAATTCTGCCCTCTTGAGCATCCCTGATTATAATCGCTCAACCTTTGGTGTCCGTGCCTTCTGTTGCCTAGGCCCTAAGCTCTGGAATTCCCTCCCTAAACCTCTCCGCCTCGCTATCTCTCTTTCCTCCTTTAAGACACTCCTTAAAACCTACCTTTTTGACCAAGCTTTTGGTCACCTGCCCTCATTTCTCCTTATGTGACTCGGTGTCAAATTTTTTGTCTTATAATACACCTGTGCAACGCCTTGGGATATTTTACTATGTTAAAGGCGCTATATAAATACAAGTTGTTGTTGTGTGTTTGTGTTCCCAAACCATCAGAGGGCACAGGCACACAAAAATCGTGCGATGCATACTAAAATAAATGACCAGCTATACACCCATTTATTGCAGACAAATACATAGTGATCAATCAGCGACATATCCCAACAAACAAATATCACTAAAAAGAAAGGAATCAACAGTTCACAATGACACACGTCACTAACAACATACCGTGACATTAGGTGTCAGCCTTGGCTCAATGATAACAGTCTTCTGAGTCAGAAGGTTGTGGTTTCAAGCCCCATTTCAACACATAATCTAGGCTGGCGCTTCAGTGCAGTACTGAGGGAGCGCTGCTCTGTCGGAGGTGCTTTCTTTTGGAGGAGATATTAAACTAAGGCCCTGTCTGCCATCCCAGGTGACAAAGCACCCGGACCAGACAGGATACAATCTAGGATCCTGAGGGAGATGAGGGTGGAAATTGCAGAGGCCACGGAATTTATATTTCAGGGCTCTATTGAGTGTGGATAATGCAGTACCCATTTTTAAAAAGGGAGACAAAGTTAATCTGAATAATTATAGACCTGTGAACAGCTGTGGCAGAGAAAATGTTAGAGTCTTTAATTAAGGATGAAATTAGTATGTATCTAAATAAAGAGAAAATAGTTAAAAGTAGACAACATGCATTTTCAAAAGGGATGAGTGTGCTTGACAAACCTCAGAATTATTTGAGGAGGTATCAGACATGGTAGATGGGGAAAATGCAGTGGATGTAGTGTACATGGACTTTAGAAAAGCCTTTGACAAGGTATAATGGTAGATTATTAGAGGCAGTTAAAGGGTATGGAATTGAAGGATAGCAAACTGGATTAAAGATTGATTAGGAGGGAGAAAACAGAGTAGGAGTTATGGGCATATTTTCAGAGTGGTTAGAAGTGGTCCAATGCTCTCTCAAATTTTTTTTTTGCACCTCACGGCCCTTTTATTGGGTTGTGTGGCCCGTTCAAAATTCCGCGCATATGCCGTTTTTCCATTTAAAAGCTGGCTCACTGGCTGCGCGGAACCTCCAGAGCGCTGCGTGGCTTAAAGCGAACATTGGTGGTGTCCCACAGGATTCAGTTCTGGGGCCACTACTGTTCACTGTATTTCAATGATTTGGATATAGGCCTAGAGGGAGTTCTGTCAAAATTTGCAAATGATACCAAAATAGGAGGTAAAGTTAATTCCTACAAAAACCAAAGGAAGCTGCAATGGGATAATGATAATATGGGGGAATGGGCTAAAAAGTAGCAGTGTCAATAAGTGTGAGGTAACAAAAATAACTAGTAATTATACTCTGAAAGGAAGTAGGCTAAGTGCTGTGGAAGAGCTGGGGGTGGGGGAAGGGGTGAAGGGTATAGGTTCACAGGACATTAAAGACAGCGCCTCAGTTAGGCCATTACAAAAAAAGCTAATAGCATTCTAGGTTTTATCATGAGGTATAGAATATAAAAGGCAAGAGGTAACGATGAGCCTATATAAAACCTTATTAAGACCTTAAAGTATTGAGTGCAGAGTTTAGCTCCACACTTTAGGAAAGACATTAAGGCTTTCGTGAGGGTACAATTCAGATTCATTAGGATGCTGCCTGGTATGAGGATAAAGAAAAACTTGAAAGCTTTTTTCATTCGAACAATGCAGATTGTGGGGTGATATAGAAGTGTTTAAAACTATGAAAGAATAGGATAGGGTAAATAGAAGCATAGTGGCAGCCGTGGCTCAGTTGGTAGCATTCTCGCTTCCGAGTCAGAAAGTTGTGGGTTCAAGGCCCACTCCAGAGACTTGCGCACAAAAATCTAGGCTGACACTCCAGTACAGTGCTGAGGGAGTGCTGCACTTTCGGAGGTGCCGTCTTTCGAATGAGACGTTAAACCGAGGGCCCATCTGCCCTTTCAGGTGGACGTAAAAGAT
This sequence comes from Somniosus microcephalus, assembly GCF_052327205.1. Taxonomy (NCBI): domain Eukaryota; kingdom Metazoa; phylum Chordata; class Chondrichthyes; order Squaliformes; family Somniosidae; genus Somniosus; species Somniosus microcephalus. The sequence continues at coordinate 250,205,847 of NC_140990.1, read as the reverse complement.
CCCATGGCACTATTTCGAAGAAGAGCAGGAGAGTTATCCCCGGTGTCCTGACCAATATTGATCCCTCAATCAACATCACTAAAAAAAAAAGATTATCTGGTCATTATCATATTGCTGTTTGTGGGAGCTTGCTGTGCGCAAATTGGCTGCCGAGTTTCCTACATTACAGCAGTGACTACACTTGAAAAAGTATTTCATTGCCTGTAAAACATTTTTGGATGTCCGGTGGTCGTGAAAGGTGCTATATAAATGCAAGTCTTTTCTTTATAGTTAAAGAGTCAAGAATGAAAGGCCATAGAAACAAGATTAAACCCAAGAGATTTAGAAGAGAGCAGGATAAACTTCTTCACACCATGTTGTGGAATTTAATTACAGGGTTAGTGGTTGAGGCAGAAACTGGTGAAGGAATAAGGGAGAAAGTGATATAGGAACAGGGTGGGTACATGTGATTAGAACTATATGCTCACATGGAGGGTAAACACCAACACAAGTTGGGCTGAATGGCCTGTTTTCATGTTGCAACTTTTATGTATTTAGCCAGTGCTGCCAAACTTGGGCACCGCCCCCCGCCCCCCACCCCCCCCCCCCCAGCCTCAGCAGTGCTTCAGACTGGGACACTCCATTCCCATCACAGTTGAAGGACAACCAAGAATTCACCATTGAGCCAAACTCCACATTTCATCCCCCAGTTCTGCCAAATCTCGGGTTCCCCCATCACAGTGATAAAAATTAAATGATCCTGCCTGTTGCTGCCAAACTCCTGGACCGTCAGTTCTGCCACACCCCAGAAACATCCTCCCAAGTGTTAACAAAACCCATGATTTCCCACAGTGCACCCCAGTGCAATTATACTCCATCTTCTTTCCCAGTACTGCCAAATACTAGGCAGTAGAATTTTGCTGGGGTTCTCTGGATCTCCCGCCGTAACTTTAGTGAAAAATCAGCAGAAACCCTGGAGAAATGGCATAAATGGCCAACTATGCCATTTCTCCAGGGTTTCCGCTGAAGTTACAGCTTGAGATCAGAAGACCCCCCAAGGAAATTCTACTCCTAGATACCTACCTCCAGCTGGTACATCTTGTGTATCCTGAACTTAAAGTTCTAATCAATAGAAATTAAATGCAGAGATAAATTAATATATAGAAGATAAAGTCCACTCATTTACAGTTTTCACAGAGTCTATTTGGGATAAGCAGATTAGAAGGTTAAATGCATTGCTAAAAGAGTGGTGTGGGAGGCAGGGGTTTTGCTTCATGGGGCACTGGCACCAGTACTGGGGAAAGAAGAAGCTGTTCTTATGGGTCTGGAACCAGTATCCTGGCAAATCGAATAACTAGGGCCGTAGACAGGGCTTTAAATAATGAATGGGGGGTGGGAGGATTCAGGAAAGAGTAAATTTAAAAGCAGCAAGAAGAATGTCAAGGCTCTAGAGCAGAGCAGAGTTTTGGGTAAAAATAAGCAGAGTGGGTCAGGAAGGGACAGAGAGAGTAACAAAGGTAATAAGGCATCAGTGACTAAGGTGACATCAGGGAAAAATAGAAATAAGTCAAAGCTAAAGGCACTATATCTGAATGCGCGAAGCATTCGCAACAAAATAGATGAATTAATAGCTCAGATAGAAATTAATAGGTTTGATCTAATAGCCATTACGGAGACGTGGTTGCAAAGTGACCAAGGTTGGGAACTAAATATTCCAGGATACTTACATTTTAGAAGAGATAGGCAAAATGGAAAAGGAGGAAGGGTAGTCCTGATAATAAAGAATGGTATAAAGACAGTAGAGAGAAAGGATCTTGGCTCCAAAAATCAAGAAGTAGAATCAATTTGGGTGGAGCTAAGAAACAGCAAGAGGCGGAAAACATTGGCGGGAGTTGTTTATAGGCCCACAAACAGTAGTTGTAATGTAGGGCAGAGTATAAATCAGGAAATTAGAGGTGCATGTAACAAGGGTGATACTGTAATCATGGGGGACTTTAATCTACATATAGACTGGGCAAACCAAATTTGCAGTAATAGTCTGGAGGACGAATTCATGCAATGTATACAACATCATTTTCTAGGTCGGTATGTTGAGGAACCAACTAGGGAACAGGCTATTTTAGATCTAGTATTGTGCATTGAGAATGGGTTAATTAATAACCTTGCAATAAAGGGGCCTTTAGGGAAGAGTGATCATAATATGATAGAATTTTATATTAAGTTCGAAAGTGATTTAGTTAAATCCAAAACTAGGGTCTTGAATCTAAACAAAGCAAACTACGTAGGTATGAGGGGCGAGTTGGCTAAGGTAGATTGGGAAACCACTTTAAAAGGTATGATGGTAGACAAGCAATGGCTAGCATTTAAAGAATTAATACATAATTTACAACAAATATACATTCCTTTAAGGCACAAAAACCCCACAGGAAAAGTGGTCCAACCATGCCTAACATGAGAAGTTAACGATAGTATTAGATCAAAGGAAGAGGCTTATAATGTTGCCAAAAAGAGTAGTAAGCCTGAGGATTGGGAGAATTTTAGAATTCAGCAAAGAAGGACCAAGAAGTTGATAAAGAAAGGGAAAATAGAATATGAGAGTAAACTAGCTTGAGACATGAAAACCAAATGTAAAAGCTTCTATAGGTATGAAAAAAGGAAAAGATTAGCAAAAGTAAACGTGGGACCCTTACAGGCTGAAACAGGAGAAATTATAACGGGGAATAAGGAAATGGCAGAGAAATTAAACAAATACTTTGTGTCTGTTTTCACGGAAGAAGACGCAAAAAACCTCCTGGAAACATGGAGGTCCAGCGAGAATGAGGAACTGAAACATAGAAGATAAGAGCAGGAGTAGGCCATTCGATCCCTCGAGCCTGTTCCGCCATTTAATGAGATCATGGCTGACCATCCAAATTCAGTACCCTGTCCCTGCTTTCTCCCCATATCCCTTGATCCCTTTAGCCTTAAGAAATATATCTAACTCCTTGAATATATTTAATGAATTGGCCTCAATGGCCTTCTGTGGCAGAGAATTCCACAGGTTCACCACTCTCTGGATGAAGAAATTCCTCCTCATCTCAGTCCTAAATGGCTTACCCCTTTAGAAAGAAATTAGTATTAGTAAAAAAAAATAGTACCGGAGAAGTTAATGGGACTGAAAGCCGATAAATCCCCTGGACCTGATGGCCTACATTCTAGGGTTTTGAAAGAGATATTGGATGCATTAGTTGTCATCTTCCAAAATTCCATAGATTCTAGAACGGTTCCCGTGGATTGGAAAGTAGCAAATGTATTGCCACTATTTAAGAAAGGAGGGAGAGAGAAAACGGGGAACTTACAGACCAGTTAGCCTGACATCAGTAGTAGGGAAAATAATAGAATCTAATGGGCCAGAAATTCGGGTCAGAGGCTTCCCGCGTGTGCAAGCCCCCGACCTGCACTTACCTAGCGCGTATCCCAGGGGCGCAGTTAGTTCGAAGCGTCCCCTGGGATCCCGTGGGCCATGGAGAGCCAATCGTAGCAGGGAATCTCTATTCATAGATTTGACAGGAAGACCTGTCAAATCTATGAATACAGTTCAGACCCAAAACATAACTAAATTTTTTTTTTAAATCACATTTTTAAAATAACCATAAATTACATAAAATAACTATTAATTTGAAAAAATTAATTAGTTTTTAACAGGGCTAAAAATAAACTTACCTTTCTTTAAAGTATTTAAAAATAATAAACCTGTGGAAAAAATGTTTTAATTTTACTTAATTCACCACTTAACTTGTTAAAAGCAGGCCTTGCGACTGCTTTTTAAAAGTGTAGCTGCTGGAGACTTACCCTCCCGGAGAAACCTGTAAAAAAAACGGAAGTTCCAGGCGTACGCACTGCCTCTCCGGCGCACGGGTTTGACCTGTGAACCCCTTCCTTTAAGGGAACGGAAGTTCCGGTTTCCTGCGCATGCGCAGTGCATGCATGAAACCGGCACTTTCGTTGGGACCCGAATTTCTGGCCCATTATTAAGGACGTGGTAACAGGGCACTTAGAAAATTGGGCAGAGTCAACACGGATTTATGAAAGGGAAATCATGTTTGATGAATCTGTTAGAATTTTTTGAAGTTGTAACTAGCAGAATAGATAAGGGGGAACCAGTGGATGTGGTGTGTTTGGATTTTTAGATGGCATTTGATGAGTTGCCACACAAGAGGTTATTAAACAAAATTAGGGCTCATGGATTTGGGGTAATATACTAGCATGGATTGAAGATTGGTTGACGGACAGAAAACAGTGGGAATAAGTGGGTCATTTTCAGGTTGGCAGGCTGTAACTAGTGGAGTACCGCAAGGATCAGTGATTGGGCCTCAGCTATTCACAAACTATATCAATGATTTGGATGAGGGGACCAAATGTAATATATCCAAGTTTCCTGATGATACGAAGCTAGGTGGGAATGTAAGTTGTGAGGAGGATGCAAAGAGGCTTCAAGGGGATATAGACAGGCTAAGTAAGTGGGCAAGAACATGGCAAATGGAATATAATGTGGAGAAATGTGAAGTTATCCACTTTGGTAGGAAAAATAGAAAAGCAGAGTATTTTTTAAATGGTGAGAGATTGGGAAATGTTGGTGTTCAGAGGGACCTGCTTGTACACGAATCAATGAAGGTACAACAAGCAATTGGGAAAGCAAATGGTATGTTTGCCTTTATTACAAGAGGATTTGAGTATAAGAGTAAAGACGTCTTACTGCAATTATATAGGGCCCTGGTGAGACCACACCTGGAGTATTGTGTACAGTTTTGATCTCCTTACCTAAAGAAGGATATACTTGCCATAGAAGGAGTGCAATGAAGGTTCACCAGACTGATTCCTGGGATGGGGGGATTGTCCTATGAGGAGAGATTGAGTAGACTAGGCCTATATTCTCTAGAGTTTAGAAGAATGAGAGGTGATCTCATTGAAACATACAAAATTCTTACAGGGCTTGACAGGGTAGATGCAGGGAGGATGTTTCCCCTGGCTGGGAGTCCAGAACCAGGGGTCACAGTCTCAGAATAAGGGGTCAGCCGTTTAGTACTGAGATGAGGAGAAATTTCTTCACTCAGTGTGCTGAATCTTTGGAATTCTCTACCCCAAAGGGCTGTGGAGGCTCAGTCATTGAGTATATTCAAGACAGAGATCGATAGATTTTTGGATATTAAGGGCATCAAGGGATATGGGGATCGGGCAGGAAGATGGAGTTGAGGTAGAAGATCAGCAATGATCTTATTGAATGGCGGAGCACGCTCGAGGGGCCAAATGGCCTACTCCTGCTCCTATTTCTTATATTCTTGTGCTCTTAAATTATGCTATTGTTGAGGTTTCCTTTCCTGAGGACTGTTTCTATCAAATTTTTAAGGGGTTTATATGCATATCCATTTTGGCAACAGTACACAAACTGATTACAAGTTTGACTGTTGAAATGACTAGATGAAGGATGTTACTAAACTAGCATGAAATAATATGAATAGTAAGTAGAGTATCTCAACATTCATTGTCTCTGATAGATAAGTGGCCAAACTTCAGGCTATGGAACGGATTGTCATATTTATCAGTTTCCTGCTGAAAACTGAGTTTGTTCACTAAAGATTAACCTTCACGTTGGTATAAGATAATATAGTTAGTTACTTATTAGTTGTGAAATAAATCTAGGTGCAAGACTTGGCACTACAGTAAGCTAGAAGTGCTGACTGAGAAGATTTGCACGAATCAGTGCACTGAAGTACTGTGGAACAAAGTTAATAAATGACAAATATTAAACAATGTAATTTAACCATACACGTCAACCGACACGACTTGGAAAGTCTGAGTTTCAAAAATGTGGCGCAGCCCCACAAAAACTGATAAGTCAAAAAACTATGTACCACTGAAAAAACAGTGCTAAATAAAGGCCTATAACCAAGGCACTACCTCAAAGCAACTGAATAATAAAATTCATTTTTTTAATTGGATTTTTATTAGTGTTTGAGGATTACATTCTGCAATTCAGTTTGTTTTTCTGTGAAACATAAAACCCACTAGCCTCATATGACATACAAAAAGTAGTTACAATAGGAATGCTGTGGGACTAGAACTTGTCATGACTTAAGCTGCAGCTATACATAACATAAGAACATAAGAAATAGGAGCAGGAGTAGGCCATTTGTATGTACACAAATCTTTGAAGGTGGCAGGACGCTGAGAATGCTGTTGAGAAAAACATATGGGACCCTTGGCTTTATTAACCGAGGCATAGAATACAAAAGCAAGGAAGTTATGCTAAACCTTTACAAAACACTGGTTAGGCCTCTAGGAAGGGTAAGAGGGTGCAGAAGAGATTTACTGTAATAGTACCAGGAATGAGGGACTTAAGTTATGTGGAGAGACTGGAGAAGCTGGGGTTGTTCTCCTTGGACCAGAGAAGGTTAAGATGAGATTTGATAGAGGTGTTCAATATCCAGAATGGTTTTGATAGAATAAATAACGAGAAACTGTTTCCAGTGGCAGATGGGTCGGTAACCAGAGGACACAGATTTAAGATGATAGGCAAAAGAACTAGAGGTGACATGAGGAAACATTGTTCTATGCGGTGAGTTGTGATTGGAATGCATTGCCTGAAAGGGAGGTGGAAGCACATTCAATAGTAACTTTCAAAAGTGAATTGGATACATACTTGAGGGAGAAAAAAATAACAGGTCTATGCAGAAAGAGCAGGGGAGTGGGACTAATTGGATAGCTCTACCAAAGCGCTGGCACAGTCGCAGGGGCCGAATGGTGGTCTTCTGTGCTGTATGATTTTAGGATTTCATTTTTGGTGGCAAAACAGCACCCTCAGAATTTTGAGGCCAGTGAGTCAAGTGATGATCTGGAATAAGATGGCCATATAAGAACAGAGCCAAACACACTTTATCCATCACTATCTTGGTTTCAGAGAACATCTTTGAATTAAGTTGACTTTGATTTTACAAGCAAAACTTTTTAAAAATAGAATTAATTGTTCATCAAATAAATTGTAGAATTGCCAGCAATCATCTGCCCTTAACAGAAATGCACCTTTTGTTCTTGCCACAGGTAATACAGTGCATTCTGTAGTCATTGCCGATGAGATTCTCCTGTATACTCGGCCATCACACACAAGCTATTGGAATTTTGTGCACGAGCGAAAATCCACATGTGCATAGTCCACGCATGCGCTTAAACAACTTGCAGAGCAATCTGGGATAAGCGTTAGCCCATGCTGCTGTAGATCACGAAAAGGCAGATTTGCAGGACCAAATGCAAACAGCACTGTAAAAATGCAGATGTTTGTAAAAACCCCAAACAGTTGGCAATTATAACTCCTAGATTCTGGACAGGGCAAAGGCTAGATAAATATACTAAGAAAACCACTGACACAAAGTTATGTTGTTTACGGCTGGAACTGATCTGTGATACTTATTTTATATCATCATCACCTACCATTGTAACTGAACTGAAATACATGCACGTACAAAACAGTGATTAAACATTCTAAAACCAATTTCAAATAAAATATGACAACAAATAGATGCCCTCCTATTCCCAAATCTTGTTGAAGTTTTATATTTGCCATAAAGTTAAAAGTGCTTTGTTTGGACACCTGACTGCTTGTTGTACTAGATGGCAATGAAAGCCTATTTAGAAGGACCTAAGGACGATATTTAATGTTGTTGGTATTTAGGCTGATGGTGAACATCTCCAAGATTATTAATTAACTAAATCTCAAATCTGTTAATATCATCTGTTCATCTAGTCTCTCCAATAGAGACAATGCTGTTAACAGTCCAAAGACCATGTCTCCTGAATTTTTATGGTCTTCCTCATTCAGTAATGAGGAATCACTGCTGGTGTTTCCAGTGCATTATGAGTGATGTGCCTGGAGTGCCAGAAAATTATGCTAACAAGCTAATGTTGCTTTATCCGGCAAGAGCAGCTCATTTGTGTGCAGGCACCTGTAGTGCCTGGACAGCACTGGTGTGGTACAGTACCATATTATTGGCCCAATATTGTCACAGCTTAGTTGTGTTGTCTCTCTGGGATTTAATTTTCTCTGAGCACAATCTTTATGTATTTCTCTCTCCACGGATGTTGCCTGGCCTGCTGAGTTTTTCCAGCATTTTCTATTGTTATTTCTTTATGTATTAAATGTGTTTTTAAAAAAAAGTTTTTTTATTGTATCTATCGGAACACAGTACACACGTTGTACATTCTGCATTACAACTGACAGACAACTGAACAGCCAGTCATAAAAGACCTGCAGTAATGGTCCTGTATCAAGTGTTAACTCCTCCTCCTTAATAATCAGGTAAGTGCTATAAATAACTAAGTTCATCAATTCAGCAGTGGAGCACACAAATTAGAATGCTGATGGGGGGAGTAATACATGGAAAGACAACTTTATTGATGAGGCTCTTCAGGTTATTGTTGACAGCCAATTGCCCTCTATGGGTCAGAAGAGCAGCCCACTGCCAGAGTTCAGCAGGTGTGGAAGGCATTCAAGAGCAGGTCAACATAGTCTCAACAACCCAAGGCACTTGGAAAGATGTGCAGAAGAAGGTATCTGATTTGCCGAAAAGTGTCAAGGTAGACAATGAGGATCACTCAAGTATCTCGCACTGCCATAGAGTGGCAATTATTTTACCTTACTGTGTATAGATCTGAGTGCCAATTATTTAACATTGGTAGAAATGCCTATCCAAAGAACATACAGATATTAGTCATATTTGACAAAATAGTTTCGCACAACAGTATTGTTAAGATGAATTTACCCAGTACTTTGCTACAAGTGGAATACATTAAGATGTTTCGTAATTATTACAAGCTAGAAAATGACATGCCTACTAACAGCGAATTATCCCTATACATAGATAGAGCTGGGTACATAAAGTACTTACCCCTCTTCCATCTTCAGCTAACAAGACATTTTGTGTTTCATTCTACTAGATCTAGCAATATATATGTATAGTGTAACCTATGTTTCCTCTGCAGAATTGCATTTCAAACAAGGTACGCTAGTCTTTACACAATGTAGCCTTTACAGGTGCCATTGTCCTGGGATTGCCAGCCGATAAACCCCTTGCCTGTAATAAGCAGGCCAGTATGGACACTCTAGGCTGGGAAGTGATGCAGACCATGTGGGATATGGAAGTTTATAAAAACAGTAGCACTCCTGGTTTATGGAATACCAATCACATACATTTACTGTGGCAATTAGTTTCACTTTCATTACATGCAAAGCAAATGCTGTTTTAAAAAAAACAATCTTTCTCAGGATGTGGGTGTTGCTGGCAAGGCTGCTATTTATTACCCATCCCTAGAAACTGAGTGGGTTGCTAGGTCACTACAGAGGGTAGTTGAGAATCAACCACATTGGTCTGAGACCGGAGTCACAGATAGACCAGAGCCGTAAGGACGGCAGGTTTCCTTCCCTAAAGGGCATTAGTGAACCAGGTGGGTTTTTACGACAATCCAACAGCTTCATAGTCACTTTTACTGAAAACAGTTTTTTATTTCCAGATTTTTTAAACCAAATTCAAATTCTCAATTTGCTATGGTGGGATTTGAAACAATAATATGCATAACAATGTCCATATGCTCGCCCTGTATCATCTTATTTTCACAGAAAGGTCACAAGCCTAGAGGAAGAATCCAGTACTCAGGAACATCACAGCCACATCACCTGAAGCAGGTGCTAGTTCGGAGGCCATTACTGAGTCTAATGAAACAACATACTGAATTACTGATTATGGGTGACGGAAGAGCAAAAGTGGTGCTTGAAAAAGGGCTAGTTATTACCTTTGCAGATGTACAGCATGTTATGGGCTTTGCAGAATCACTATATGATTCCAACTCCATGCACCCACTGATGAAACAAAGGAGCCTTCACAAGTGTGAACTGTTGAACAATCCATTGCCTAGTTACGTAAGATGAATCAAGCTGGTCTGGTTGGAGTTGTCCATGATACCACCCAGTTGGGCAGTGCGGTACAGCTGCCTGCTTTACAGAATGCTATTGAGAGGCATACAACATTAGTGGCATCTGCAGAGAGACCTCGGGCATATATGTGCAAACACAGCTGGAATATCTCAAGAAAAGGTCCTATTGGTGTTGTGATACGCAGTCCAAGATGCTGGATTTGATGATCTTGTAAATATGTTAGGGACAACCATCAAGGAGGAATTCAGCGTTCTGCATTCTCCTTCTATATCATCCAGAAATGGCATTGCATAGCTGCATTGGACTATAGTGTGCTACTTAAGGAAATGAAGGCCTAGAAATTTGTTGATGACACGCCCATTTTACAGACATATAATGGGCGCCTAAGCATCCAATATGGTGGGAAACGTGCCTGCACTCATTCCGCACTGGAAGTATGCCGCTTGCCATACTGGATTGAGCTGCTCCATAGGAGTTTAGGTTGCTCGGCTGAATTATTTAAAACACACATTAAAATATTTAGTAAGAGCCCTACGATTGTTGTAGGACCCTTTTGTGAAATTGGTCTGCCTCAGTACCTGTCTCGACGTGATAAACTTGCAGCCTGTTAGTGCCACAAGTTGCTGAGCAAGGAACTTTCAACAGTGCTATTTAAAGGGCTCATCCACTACATACAGGTTAGTTTCTGGTTTGTCCTTTTAGGTTGCTGGTTAACTTCTAGGTGTTTTTTGGCCTATTTTCTGAATTCTACAACAGAATTCTGACTTAAGTGTTTGCTGTTGCTGGACTGCTTGTGTCTGCCTTCAGAACAGTTTCACTGTAGTAATTGGTGTTCTGGTAGGTTTGCCTTGGGGCTAGAGGACAAGGAGTTGCAGCCAAGAAGATAACAGACAGCAGGAGCAGCTGGAAGGAGGAGGGCACTGCACAGAAGGCTATACCCACAGTGGGTCTTCAAGGAGCTCTTCTCCTCCCTTAACTTCACTGAGGAGCAATGTCTTGGGCACCTTCACATCACAAAGGAGGCTATCACTGAGCTTCGAACCAGGGCAAGGACAGCACTGCCTGTAACTGTCAAGGTCACCGTGACCTTTAGATTTAATGCCATTGGCTCATTCCAGGCTGCAGCAGATCTCATCTCCCAGTTTACCGTTCACTGTTCTTTCAGGGAGGTTACCGAGGCTCACTACATCAGGTGGAACACCTGCATCTCTTCCCCAATGGACAGAGAAAAGCAGGACGAGATAGCACTAGGCTTCACCCGCATTGCAGGATTCCCCAGTGTGCAAGGTGCCATAGACTGCACCCACAGTGACTTGCGGGCTCCCCATCACTATCCTGACATCTTTCTGAATAGAAAGGGATTCCAGTTCCTCAACGTCCAGCTTATTTGCGACCACAGGCAGCACATCATGCAGGTCTGTGCCTGATTTCCTGGCAGCAATCACAAGTCATTCATCTTACACCCATCCTCTGTGCCGCCTTTATTCTAACCAAGCCGTCAGGTCACATGCTGGTTACTGGGCGACATGACTCAAATCTCTTCAGAAATCTGGGCTCAGCTGCAGAACTGGCCTACATCGAGAGCCATTCTACCACCAAAAATGTAATCGAGCAGACAGTCAGTGTCCTCAAACAACGCGGCCACTGCCTGGACCGCTCAGGAGGAGCTTTCCAGTACAGCTCCTGTACTATGTAACCAGCTTTGTCATCATCTGCTGCATAACTTTGCCATCATGAGGGACCAGCCCTTACCCCACCTGGGCTGCAAGAAGTGCAGGAGGAGGAGTAGAAGGAGGAAGAGCAGCATGAAGAAGGAGGAAGAGCAGCATGAAGAAGAGGAAGAGCTTGAGCAGCATTGACCACCAGTGCTTCTAGCTGCCAGAGCACTTAGAGAGCCTCTAATTCAAGACCACTTCATCTGAACCATCCCTCCCATCCCAACTACACCAGCAGTCCTGAAAAATGTATCACCACCATCCTTACCAGCCAAGTGCCTTCCTTCAGTCCAGTCTTATTACTTTCACTACAAGTATTAACACCAACACCAAAATCAGAATAAAAGGAACATTTTCCAACAACTCAATTTCATCTGCATAACTGCTTAATGCCTATTTTGTGTGTTCATTTACCTATCCTAGTGTTCCCAGTGGCTACAGCTTGGGAGGTGGAATGCTGCTGAACTTCCATTGAGGACGCTTCAGATGGCTGTGGTGGGTGATTTTGAGCAGATCTGGGCCTTGTGGGTCCATCTTGACATGTTCCTGAGCAGTCTGGCCAGCTGGCTCTGTAGCATTAACAAGGGCACTGGCAGAGTGGGTGGCAGGAGAGCAGGCATGTTGTCATCCTGAGAGAGGACAGCAGGCACCTCTCCCATGGAGCTAAGGCCACTTTTCTGGGATTGTGCCGTAACACTCTTATGACTCAGCTCAAGAACAGTGCAGGATTGATGTGACCCTTTGGAAGCCCCTGTCAACACTGCAGCCCCCCCCCCCCCCTTCAGAGGGCAGCAAGGTGAGATGCTATGAGAGCTGTCAGCAGATGATCAATCATGGTGGGCACCACTGCCGTGTTCATGCAGCTGACCACTTGCTCCATGTTGGAGAAAATGGTCTCCATGCTCTGCGCGAAGTCCTGACACAAGTTGGAGCTGGTCTCCTCCAGGCTGTGAGCCATTGCACACAAGTTCGCTGGCAGGTTGCCCAGTGCTCCTAAAATTTCTTGGTGTATGCCCATCACCTTTCTTCAGTATCCTGGACCGTTGAAGTCAGCATCTGAGTCCTCTGCAGCAGAGCTGTTATGTGATCTCGCCCTCCAGTGCGCTGGCACCTGTGGCGCCCTGGCCCCATTCCCTATCTCCTGCACACTTGTGGCTGGTGATTCACCACGTGAAGACTCCTCCTCTAGCCTACTCTCTAAAGTATGCATGGTGCCAGTCTCTGAGCTGGTGCTTGCTGGGATCAGATGGACTGATGTTGCATCTTCAGGAAGGCTCACCTCTTATTCTTGAAGTGGAAGAGGGGCAACTGTATTTTTAGCATCTGAAATGAAAGAGAGGGAAAAGGGTTAGCTTTTAGTATGAAGTGAGATCAGAGAGAGAAATTGCTGATGAAAAAACAGCTGTTGTTTGACATGCAGAGTGTGTGGGGAACGATAGAAGTAAGAAGAGATAAAGAGGATAAGGTGTGAATAAACAGGGTGAGATGCCATGAAAGTTGTCAGATCTGTCAGCAGATGGCCCATCATTGTGGGCACCACTGTTGTTCATGGAGCTGACCACTCCATGTTGGAGAAAACATTCTCCATGCTATGCGTGATGTCCCTTCCAATGAGTAGTGCGAGCTGCGTGACTGGCTCCTGACAATGAGCTGCCAACACCAATTTAATGTGGTCTCTATGACCATGTTAACAGGTACGTGTAAAATATGTCCCTCCTCCGATCGAATTTCTAGGCCTGTGTGCCTGAATAGCTAGTTTAACAGCATTCTTGTAGGTGCATTTAGATTGGCCATGCAGTTGTTTGTCTTAAAACACCCTAAAGCACCCAAGCTTCCAGAAGCAGCACAGAGTAATTAGTGCATATATACAAATAAAGGGCAAAAATTTAACTCCTGTTTAATCCACTGTTAAATTTCACTCCCTATAAATTTAGTTGCGTAGTCTCTAGAGATTAACCATAGTCTTCATGCTTTATATTTCTCTATGAACTTTTTACAGCCCACATAAAAAGGAATAGGAAAGACAGATATTGGCCCAGATTTTGGGGTGGTAATGACGGCAAAACTGCCAACGTTTGCTGTCATTACCTCTCTGAAACTGACCGTAACTTGAGGATTTAGCACATGCGCAGATAACCGTGGAAATCCTGAAGTTGAGGTCAGTCATTCCCTTCTCCGCCACAGGCTGCGCTGTGGAACTCTCCAGAACCGGCAATCAGTGAAATCACTTGAACTGCCGAAAATGTCCCCTTTTCCACTCTAATATCGCTGTTAAACACCCCATAAAAAGTTAAGCATTGTTGAAAGAGGTATAACTGGGGTTTTAACGGCATAGTGACTGCTGAACAACCGTTCTGGCCTTGAAAAACTAATTTTATATTTGCGGAACGTCAAATTTCTCCATTATGATAAAAATTCCTTAAAAAAAATAAGATTAAAAAAAACATTTTTAAAGATTGTTTATGATATTTCAGTTTCTACCCATTCTTTATTTTGCTCTCTGTAAATTTTTTAAAAAGTGAATGATAATAGCTGTTTTTTATTTCCTGGCTTGCTATCTGAAAATTCTTCATTGTGATTGGCTGCTTAGACAGCTTGATGACATCACTGCTGCTGTATGCTGGAGATCCCCATTTGGCAGCGCTACAATCAAATTAGGGTTGAGAAAGCTAAAGTTTTTGCCACAGAGATCGCAAGATCTTTGTGGGCAGCTTTCTTTGAGGTCAGCAGCGATCGCCGTCACTTCGCCGCTGATTGCAAATTCCGGGCCAATGTTGAATAGTTCTGAGATTTTCTACCTCACAGGCATTGCTGTTTTTGTTGCAATTTTTTAAATGTGGAACATCACCATTTTCAGTGCCCCCTCTCTAGCAGAGTTTTGCTCCATTATCATCAGTTAGGAACACCGTAGAAAAAAATTGTCACTTGGAATATACAGCCAATCTAAATAGCTGCAGTCACACCACACATATCGGTTAATGTGTTTTTCCTTCCTTTGATCCTGAAGAGAGGCCATAATCAGTAAAATACTCAGAAGACAGGTGATAGAGTAACAAAAGGATTGTACAATATTTTACTGTCAGGTTGGGACCAATTATAAGATTGTTAGGAACACTAATGGCACTTGACCCAAGTAACAGGCCTACAATGAAACTTCCCATAATAAAGACTTGCTTCCATAATCTGTACAAATAAGTTGTTTTCTTTAATTGTTATACACACAGCATCCAGTAGAATGAGTACTATGTTACAAATTAAACAACTAACAGGAGGAGGAGGCTCCATGAACATCCTCATCCTCATCCTCAATGATGGTGGAGCCCAGCACGTGAGTGCAAAAGACAAGGCTGAAGCGTTTGCAACTACCTTCAGCCAGAAGTGCTGAGTGGGTGATCCATCTCGGCCTCCTCCTGAGGACCCCACCATTGCAGAAGCCAGTCAATTCAATTCACTCCATCTGATATCAAGAAATGGCGGAGCGCACTGGATACAGCAAAGCCTATGGACCCCTAAAACGTCCTGGCTGTCGTGCTGAAGACTTGTGCTCCAGAACTAGTCAAGCTGTTCCAGTACAGCTATGACATTGGTATCTATCCTACAATGTGGAAAATTGCCCAGGAAAAAGGACAAATCCAATCCGACTAATTACCACCACATCAGTTTACTCTCAATCATTAGCAAAGTGATGGAAGGTGTCTTCGACAGTGCTATCAAGCGGCACTTACTCACCAATAATCTGCTCACCCATGCTCAGTTAGGACCACTCAGCTCCAGATCTCATTACAGCCTTAGTCCAGACATGGACAAAAGAGCTGAATTCCAGAGAATGACTGCCCTTGACATCAAGGCAGCATTTGACCAAGTGTGGAATCGAGGAGCCCTAGTAAAATTGAAGTCAATGTGAATCAGGGGGAAAACTCTCCACTGGCTGGAGTCATACCTAGCACAAAGGAAGATGATTGTGGTTGTTGAAGGCCAATCATCTCAGCCCCAAGACATTGCTACAGGAGTTCCTCAGAGCAGTGCCCTAAACCCAACCATCTTCAGCTGCTTCATCAATGACCTTCCCTCCAACATAAAGTCAGAAGTGGGGATGTTTGCTGATGATTGCGCAGCGTTCAGTTCCATTCGTAATTCCTCAGATAATGAAGCAGTCCATGCCTGCATGCAGCAAGACCTGGACAACATCCAGGCTTGGGCTGATATGTGGCAAGTATCATTCATGCCAGGCAATAACCATCTCCAACAAGAGTCTAACCAACTCCCCTTGACATTCAATGACATTACCATCTTTGAATCCTCCACCATCAACATCCTGGGGGGTTGCCATAGACCAAAACCTTAATTGGACCAGCCATATAAACACTGTGGCTACAAGAGCAGGTCAGAGGTAAGGTATTTTATGGCGAGTGACTCACCTCCTGACTCCACAGAGCCTTTTCACCACCTACAAGGCACAAGTCAGGAGTGTGATGGAATACTCTCCACTTGCCTGGATGAGTGCAGTTCCAACAACATTCAAGAGATTTGACACCATCTAGGACAAAGCAGCCCACTTGTTCGAAACCCCATCCACTACCTTAAACATTCACTCCCTCCACCACTGACACAATGTGGCTGCAAGATGCACTGCAGCAACTCACCAAGGCTTCTTTGGCAGCACCTCCAAAACCCGCAATCTCTACCACCTAGAAGGACAAGGGCAGCAGGCTCATGGGAACACCATCACCTCTAAGTTCCCCTCCAAGTTACACACTATCCTGACTTGGAAATATATTGCCGTTCTTTCATCGTCGTGGGTCAAAATCCTGGAATTCCCTACTTAACAGCACTGTGGGAGTACTTCCCATATGGACTGCAGCTGTTAAGAAAGGCACCTCACCACCACCTTCTCAAGGGCAATTAGGGATGGACAATAAATGTTGGCCTTGCCAGTAATGCCGACATCCTGTGAATGAATTTAAAAAAGTCATGACAAAATATAAATTTTCTAAAGGCAGAGTTTGTTGTGTTTATAGTTTAGCTATTTACTGGATAAACTCACTGAACCATTCAAGAAGTCCAAGTACTTTATTCTTAAAGAAAGAACATGTATGGAGAGTACTTTCAATATTCACTAGATAGATAAGGTTAATTTGTTACTGACTACTGAATCCTTCTGCCTCATAGTAGACATTACTATTCTCAGAGGACCTTTCCCTCTATGTGTGAGAACCACTGTTTTGGGGTTTGACTCTCTGGAGGGAGCTGCTTGATTAAATCCATCAGTGACAGCAGCATCAGTGACAACTCCAAATGGAATTCCATGGATGCCAAACATCAGACATCTATCTGAGTGGGAAAATCCAGTACCAGTTGGATTGTGAATATATTCAGTTGGTAAGATTTTATTTTTAACTACCACGTTAGCTTGGCTCTCTATTGTGGTGTATTCTGGGTAGGCTGATATAATTGTCACCAGCTTGTGCTATGTAGTTTTGCTGTAAAACTGCCCAGAAAATTTGGCAGATAAACAAACTTTTTTTTGTGCGCCAATATTCTGTGGAACGTTCTGTAATGCACTGATATTACAGAAACCAGCTGTAGTGATGATATCCTTCCCAGAATATGTTGCATCAAAGAGAGACATTAACATATCCCTAGGGGTAACAAATTCAGTGTTACAAGATGGATTTCTCCACAGTGTGACAGCCTATGAATCAAAACATTTTGTTTGAGTAATCAATTGAAATTTAATATTTTTGATAAGATGAAGTTTCTCTTTCATGTTTTGGATTACTTTTGCCTTTAGTGGCATTTTATTGTAGAGTTGTTGCTATTCTCTCTTGTTAAAGTTAGATTTTTTTGGACAGTTACCATTCTGAACCTCATTAAGACCAGCATAATAGATGCAAAACATTTTAAGAACACTTTCATATGAATTGATCACATAGAAGAAGGAATTGCCTGATGTCTAGCTTGGTAAGGCACATGTCCCCTCATTCTTGTCTATGGCGAGAGACTGTGTTTCCTTGGCTGAGATCACATAACAAGATAACTGCAGGTGAAGAAGCTCTTCATGCTCAAGTTGATGTTTCTATTTATTCTAGGAATCAAACCTGTGGTCACAGAGACAAAAGACAGCAACCTAACTGACTTAAACCCATACTGTTCCAGTTTACCTAATTTAACGTTTATCCCATTACATTATCATATGTTTCAAATGAAATATTTTATATTATAGCTCTTGGTTTATTGAAAACTTCAAAGCTTGCCCGCAATTTGGCCTGGAATTAATTTGGTTTTGAGTTATACCGAGCTCAGGCTTTGTCTTGTCAAGTTCAGCAAGATATATCCCTTTAGCAAACATCAGAGTGTCACCTCACTTAGAATTATTAAGAGTTGTAAAGTTATACTGTCCCTTGTGAGAATGCATTGGTGGTAAAGTATTTTGTCTACAACACAAGAATTTATTTTTATAGGGAAGAGGTCAACTACATATAATCATAAGAAAAGCAACTTTTTTGAAATCTTTAAACAAAATTTAAATCATTATATTGTATTAGTGACTTGTATTCACAAACACTACTGAAAGTTTCATATCAAAACGTGTGAATGTCAAACACTTTATCTGAAATGTTTTGGGTAATTATGGCACGCAACAGCAGTATATTTAATCAATATACTCAAACCTTAGAGGGAACCAAAGTCAAGAGGTTAAAGAAATAAATAACTTGCATTTATATAGCGCCTTTCATGACCTCAGAACATCCCTAAGTGCTTTACAGCCAATGAAATACTTTTGAAGTATAGTCACTATTGTATTGTAGGAAATGTGGCAGACAATTTACGCACAGCAAGGTCCCACAAATAGCAATGTGATAATGATCAGATCATTTTTTTTAGTGCTGTTGGTTAAGGGATAAATATTGGTCAGGACTCCGGGGAGAACTCCCCTGCTCTTCTTTGAAATAGTGGCATAGGATCTTTCATGTCCACATGAGAGGGCAAATGGGGCCTTGGTTTAGCGTATCATCTGAAAGACGGCATCTCCGACCATGCAGTACTCCCTCAGTACTGTACTGGAGTGTCAGCCTAGTTTTTGTGCTCAAGTCTTTGGAGTGGGACTTGACCCACAACCTTCAGTACATACATTCAGGTGAAAATCTTCTGTTTTCTAGCTTAATGAAGCAAATTAAAATGGGCCAGAAATTCGGGTCCCCACGGGTGAGTACGCGCTGTGTACTCACACGTAGGGCCAACGAAAGTGCCGGTTTCATGCATGCGCTGGAAACCGGAACTTCTGTTCCATTGAAGGAAGGGATTCACAGGTCAAACGCGTGCGCCAGAGAGGCAGCGCGTACGCCTGGAACTTCCGATTTTTTTACAGGTTTCTCCGTGCGGGTAAGTCCCCAGCAGCTGCGCATGAAAAAAGCAGTCACAAGGCCTGCTTTTAACAAGGTAAGAGGTTAATTAAGTAAAATTAAAACATTTTTTCCACAGGTTTATCATTTAAAAATACTTTAAAGAAACGTAAGTTTATTTTTAGCCCCGTTAAAAACTTTAATTAATTTTTTCAAAAATTTAAATTTTTGTTTAAAATAGTTCATTTATGTAATTTATAGTTATTTTAAAAATGTGATGTGTTTTTTAAAATTTGTTTGAAGTTTTACTTAGGTTTTGGGGCTGATCTCTATTCATAGATTTGACAGGTCTTCCTGTCAAATCTATGAATAGAGATTCCCTGCTCCGATTGGCTCCCCATGGCCCACGTGATCCCAGGAGACGCTGCGAATGAACTGCGCCACTGGGATACGCAAGCACTGCACACCGGCAGCTGGAGGAGGCCCAGGATCGGAATCTCACGTGGCCCCACAGCACAACAGCAGGTGCGCTATGTAAGTGCAGGTCGGGGGCTTGCGCCTGCGGGAAGCCTCCGACCCGAATTTCTGGCCCTAAAATAACAAGCATGCGTTTATTACTAATATTGAGTAGCGTGATTTCAACCCACTGCTACATCGAGTGTACACCACAGGAAAAGGCTATTCGGCCCATCTGATCTATGCTGGCATTTATTCTCCACAGGAGCCTCCTCCCACCCTACTTCATTTAATCCTATCAGCATATCCTCTATTCCTTTCTCCTTCATGTGCTTATCTAGCTTTCCCTTAAATGCATCTATTTGCTACAACTACACCTTGTAGAAAGCGTGTTCCACATTCTTACCACTATTTCGGTGAAGAAGCTTCTCCTGAATTCCCTATTGGATTTATTTGTGACTATCTTATATTTATGATCCCTAGTTTTGGACTCCCCCACAAGCGAAAACATTTTCTCTACATATACCCTATCAAACCCCTTCATATTTTTTCTCAACAGATCAAAAATCAGTGAGACTTCATAGAATCAATCATAGAGACTTACAGCACAGAAGGTGGCCATTCAGCCCGTCGTGCCTGTACTAGTTCTTTGACAGAGCGGCCTGCTTTGTCCCACACCCCTGCTTTCTGTCCCTAACCCTATACGTTTCTCATCCTCAAGTACCTGTTCAACTGCCTTTTAAAATTATTTATGGAATCAGCTGCCACCACCTTTTCAGGTGGAGCATCCCAGATCCCGACAACTCTGAGTGAAAAAAATTCTCATCTTCCCTCTAGATACTTTGCCAATTATTTTAAATCTATGACCTCTGGTTATTGACACAGTCACCAGAGGGAACAACCTTTATCTACTCTATCAAAACCTCTCATCAACTTGAAAACTTCTACTCGGTACCTCTTAACCTTCTCTGTTCCAAACAGAACAGTCCTAACTTTTCCAACCTCTCCTCATAACTGAAGTCCCTCATATCACCTTGGTACACCTCCTCTGTAACTTTTCAAAGCTCACAGACTTGGCATATGATATGCCCAAATAACCTAAAATACATTAACCCCCCTGCGATATGCTCGGGTAGTTTTCATAGTTTCGAATCTATAACCTACCCAGAGAAAAGTTACTGGGCACTGCACTCAGTGTTTAACTATCTAGTAACCTAGTCTGCGTTAATTGTCATACGCCGGCCATAAACGTGTGCGTATCTCTCTGCGGTAGAATCCCCGGAGAAAATCGGTGGTGTCTAAGGTGGTCAGTTGCTCAAAACTCTTCAAGAGTTATTGACAGAAATCAAATGCCAACACGCTTTAAAAAGATAATAGTGCGAGTCGGTAGTTGACAGACAGTTATTTGGCTGTGTTTTTGGGTTGCGATAAAACTGCTTTAAATGTGGCGTTGCTGGGCGGCGGGATCCTGTGTAACTGGCGGTGACCTTGCGCGGTGAGCTGTGAGGCTGCCGGTAATTATTGACACACAAATCTACGTTTTGATACCAAGTAAATTTTTTCTGTTTTACATAATCCCGAGGTTGGCTGAACTGCCGGTCAGGGCGAGCAATGTTTACAGTTGACGACGTTTACACAACATCAGCAAGTGAGGTATTTGGTAGGGAAAGTCCTTACAGGCCGGCAATGAGAGAGTGCTTGGCAGGTCTGTCCTTCGGTATGTAGCTGCGAGCGTTCCTGTCGTTCAGCCCGTGAACAGCCAAAAAAGGCGCCTCCAACCGGATTCTGCTTTGTATGTTTGCTGCTGTTGGAGACGCACGTCGAAACCATCCATTTTGATGGTATGTGCTGCCTCCAACAGCCCAAACACCATACTTTGGTGGTGCTGTCAATGGTAAACTGAATGTAAATGCACTAAAGTTGATGTATCCTTCACTTGTCAATTCTCAACCCCAAATGTTTTCAAGTTTTTAGGTCTATACCGTTGACCTTCAAAAACCAAAGCACTGTAATAAACATTTGGGTAGGAAGACTATAGAGAGGAGCAAAGTAAATCTAATTTCAAAGTATAGATGGAAACAAGTAACTGTAACTTGCAAGCACAATATTAGGTACAGAAACTTGTTTATGCACTTGTGTTGACTTGCCTGACCATATAGCTCAGGCTTAAAAAAAGATTTATTGAAAGAAATATACAGGAAAATAAACCAGCAAAGGAGCAGCAATATTTATACTTGCACCACTACTTTAAACTAAAGAAAAAACGTTTGAATTTTTATAATCCTTTAACTGAGTCTTTCAATGATTATTGCATGGAACATCCCCAGAGTTCTCTCCTACCAATGTGACATGGAAAATAAATAGTTAAATTGCTGCCCAGATATACCCCTCAGTTCCTTTGAAGTGGCAGCCAGTTTCTTGAAGAATGCTTCTGGTTCTTTTTCAACATGCTGGTAGTTCGAATTATTACGGCCTCATCGCTGTCTGGAATGATGTATACTAGGGCAGACCTGAAACAAAGCCTTTTGAAATTTCTGTCTGACGTGGCACTGGATTACATAGAAACATAGAAACATAGAGATAGGAACAGGAGTAGGCCATTCGGCCCTTCGAGCCTGCTCCGCCATTCAATGAGATCATGGCTGATCTTCGTCTGAGATCATAGCTGATCTTACCAGTTCAGTACCCCGTCCCCGCCTTTTCTCCGTAACCCTTAATCCCCTTAGCCTTCAGAAATATATCCAATTCTCTCTTGAAAATATTTATTGAATTAGCCTTCACAGCCCTCTGTGGCAGGGAATTCCACAGGCTCACCACTCTTTGAGTGAAGAAATTCTTCCTCATCTCTGTTTTAAATGATTTGCCCGCTATTTTTAGACTGTGGCCCCTGGTTCTGTGCTCCCCGGCCATTGGAAACATTCTCTCTGAATTCAGCCTGTCCAGGCCTGCCATAATTTTATATGTTTCGATGAGATCCCCTCTCAATCTTCTAAACTCCAGTGAGTACAAGCCCAAACTATTTAATCTCTCTTCGTAGGTCATTCCCGCCATTCCAGGTATCAGCCTGGTGAATCGCCGTTGCACTCTTTCCATGGCAAGAACATCCTTCCGCAGATGGGGCGACCAAAACTGTACACAATACTCCAGATGCGGTCTCACCAGCACCTTGTACAGCTGTAGTAAGGTATCCCTATTCCTATACTCGAACCCCCTTGATATGAAGGCCAACATACCATTTGCCTTCTTAATCGCCTGTTGCACCTGCATGCTCTCCTTCAGTGACTGGTGCACAAGAACACCCAGGTCCCTCTGCACTTCCCCATCTCCCAATCTATTGCCATTTAGATAATAATCTACCCTCCTGTTTTTACCCCCAAAGTGGATAACCTCGCATTTATCCACATTATAGTGCATCTGCCACGTATCCGCCCATTCCCCCAACCTGTCCAAATCGCACTGTAGCCTCCTGACATCCTCATCAGAGCCCACCCCTCCTCCTAGTTTAGTGTCGTCAGCGAATTTGGAAATATTGCATCCAATTCCCTGATCCAGATCATTTATATATATTGTGAACAGCTGGGGTCCCAGGACAGATCCTTGCGGCACCCCGCTGGTCACTGCCTGCCACTCCGAAAACGAGCCGTTTATTCCAACTCTCTGTTTTCTATCCGCCAGCCAGTTCTCTATCCACGTTAATACTTTGCCCCCAATCCCATGAGCCTTAATTTTGCATGATAATCTTTTGTGTGGAACCTTATCGAAGGCTTTCTGGAAGTCAAGGTACACCACATCCACTGGCTCTCCCCCATCTATTTTACCAGTTACTTCCTCAAAAAATTCCAGCAGATTAGTCAAACACGATTTACCCTTTGTAAATCCATGTTGACTCTGTCCGATCCTTTCCCCATTTGTCAAGTGCTCCGCTATTTTATCCTTAATAATGGACTCTAGCATTTTGCCCACAACCGATGTAAGGCTTACTGGTCTATAATTCCCTGCTTTCTCTCTACCCCCCTTTTTAAATATTGGGGTAACATTAGCTACCCTCCAATCCACGGGTACTGTTCCCGAGTCAATGGAGTTCCGGAAGATGATCCTTAGAGCATCTGCTATCTCCAGGGCCACCTCCTTAAGTACCCTAGGATGTAGTTTATCAGGCCCCGGGGATTTGTCGGCCTTCAGTCCCCTCAACTTACCCAACACCATATCCCTAGAGATACTAATTTCTGTCAGCTCCTCCCTCTCATTAGTCCCTATGTTTGCCGATATTCCTGGGAGGTTATTTGTGTCCTCCTTTGTGAATACAGAACCAAAGTATGAGTTTAATTGGTCTGCCATTTCCTTATTCTCCATTATATATTCTCCCGAATCGGACTGCAAGGGACCGACTTGGGATTTTACCAGTCTTTTCCTCCTGATATACCGATAAAAGCTTTTGCAGTCTGTCTTTATGTTTGCTGCAAGTTTACTTTCGTATTCTATTTTCCCCTTCCTGATTAATCCCTTTGTCCTCTTTTGCTGTATCCTGTACTGCCCCCAATCTTCCGGTCTGGTGCTTTTTTTTGCCAGTTGATATGCCCTTTTTTTTGATTTTATGCTGTCCCTAATTTCCCTCGTTATCCACGGTTGAGTCACCTTTTTAGGTTTATTTTTATGCCAAACCGGTATAAACATGTTCTGGAATTCTTCCATTCTATCTTTGAATGCTTGCCATTGTCTATCCACTGTCAATCCCCCCAGAAACACCACCCAATCAATCTTACCCAATTCCCGTCTCATACCCTCGTAATTCCCTTTATTTAAGTTCTGGACCTTAGTCTCTGATTCAATTTCCTCACTCTCCATCTCGACTGAGAGCTCGATCATATTATGATCGCTCTGACCCAAGGGGCCTCGTACAAGAAGATTGCTGATAAGTCCCTTCTCATTGCACAATACCCAGTCTAAAATGGCCTGATCTCGAGTCGGCTCCTCGACATATTGGTCCAGATAACCGTCCCGAAAACATTCCAGGAATTCCTCCTCCTCAGAATTTTTACTAATTTGGGTAGTCCAATCAATATGTAAATTAAAGTCACCCATGATGACAGCTGTGCTCTTATCGCACGCTTCTCTAATTTCCCTTTTTATGCCTTCCCTCACCTCCATATTACTATTTGGAGGCCTATATATCACACCCACTAACGTTTTCCTCCCCTTGCTATTTCTCATTTCTACCCATACAGATTCCGTTTCATCCGAGTTAATATCCTTCCTTTCCATTGCATTAATCCCCTCCTTTACCAGCAATGCTACCCCACCTCCCCTACCTTTTTGCCGATCCTTCCTAAATATTGTATATCCCTGGATGTTAAGTTCCCAGCCTTGCCCACCCTGCAGCCACGTTTCTGTAATCCCAATCAAATCATACTTGTTTACCTCTATTTCCACAACTAATTCATCCACCTTGTTCCTAATGCTTCTAGCATTAAGATACAAAGCCTTCAGGCTGGATTCTTATAGCAATCCACAGGCCATGAGCTTTGTTTCTTCTCACAGTGGCAAACTTGTCTATATTAGTATTTCACAGACTGGAGGCACTAACAGGACAGCTTTGACCTGATTAGGCTTTCTTTATTGGGAATAACATAAAACAGAGGTGAGTCAGCACACCCCCCGCCGCCCCCCCCTCAGCTATTCTTCTCTGAGTATTGCATATTGCTTTACCCTCAGGCTCTGAGAAAAAGGAGATCCTTTCAGAATGCAGCTCAAGGAGTTGCATTTAAAATGTATTGTTTTTGCTAAAATTCCATATTAATATTTCTATATTACATCTTTTCATAAGGCTATGCATCCACTCTGATCTGCTTTAAATGTACTTTTCACTAAATCTACATCTTATTCTAATTCACTGACTTGACTGAGCTTAAAATTAATATTCTGAGTTCGCCTTATCCATGCCTTTTAATATTTTTTTACCTCTGTGAGTCTTCTCTCTACAGCATAATGCTTAAGCTTCCCCAAACTTTATTCATGGTTCCTCCTTGAGGTCATTTTTGTTCTCTGTCCCCTTTTCAATGCCAGAATCTCTCTCTTGCTGTGTGGGGACCAGAAGTATACACTGTATTCTAAGTGAAATCTGACTAGTGTATTGTAAAGCCTCAGCATTGCCTCTGTAACCTTATTACATAAAATTACATAGGATTTACAGCATAGAAACAGGCCACTCGGCCCAAATGGCCTATGCAAGTGTTTATGCTCCACATGAGCCTCCCATCCTACTTCATCTAACCCTTCAGCATATCCTTCTATTCCTTTCTCCCCCATGTACTTATCTAACTTTCCCTTCAATGCCTCCATGCCATTCACCTCAACTACTCTATCTGGGTAAAGAAGTTTCTCCTAAACTCCTTATTGAATTTATTAGTGACTGTCTTATATTTATGACCCCTAATTTTGGACTCCCCCACAAGCGGAAACATTTTCTCTACTTCTTCTCTGTCAAACCCCATCATAATTTTTAGAAGCTCTATTAGGTCACCCCTCAGCCTTCTCTTTTCTAGAGAAAAGAGCCCCAGCCTGTTCAGTGTTTCCTGAAAGCTATAATCTCAGTTCTGGTATCATCCTTTTTTGCACCTTCTCCAGTGCCTCTCTATCCTTTTTTGGAATATGGAAAACAGAACTGTGCACAGTACTCTGTGTGGTCTAACTAAAGTTTTAAATATGTTTAACATAACTTCTCTGCTTTTCAATTCTATTCCTCTAGAAATGAGCCCCAGTGCTTTGTTTGCATTTTAAATGGCCTTGTTAACTTGTGTTGCTACTTTTAATGATTTGTGAATCTGTACCCTGAGATCTCTTTGCTCCTCTAGCCCATTTAGACTCTTATTTTCCAAAGAGTATGTAGCCTCCTTATTTCTCCAACCAAAATGCATGACATCACACTTATCTATATTGATATAATTTGCTGTTTACATGCCGATTCTCCAAGTACTTAAGAGTATACTCCACTGTTCTGGCTATGTATCCCAACATTTTTTTTAAAAATTGCTTCTCTTCATTGTGAAAATGCTGAGTCTCATGTCGCTTATTGGTTCCTTTCAAATTCTTCCTGTGCTAATTATTTATCCTTCATTTTAGATCTGTTTATTCTTCCAATGCATAATACTTTGTATTTTGCAGTTTTAAATGAAATTTGACATTTATCCACCTTTTGCACAACTGATCTAAATATATTACAAGTTCTAACTCCATCCTCCATCCCTATTGCATTCCCTATTTTAGTATCATCTACAGATTCAACAAACTGACCACTGATTTCTGCATCTACGTCTTTTATGTAGATAAGAAATATCAGAGGTCTAAGCACTGAGCCCTGCAGTAGTCCATTTAGCAGGTCCACTATCCCTCTTCTGATTCTTATCCAGTACTATATTCTATCCTGGATTTTAGTTTAATTAGTAGTCATTCATTATCAAATGCCTTTTGGAAGTTAAAATTGCCTGAAATATACAATAGATCTGTCAACATCTGTAAAAAGAAGAAACATTAATAATTTAGGTATATATAATTTCTCTGTTCTGAGGAAGGGTATTCACCTGGTGTTAACCTGTCTTTTAATGTCACTTTGGTTCAGTGGTAGCACTCTTGTCTTTGAGTCAGAAGGTTCTGCATTCAAACTCGACTGCAGTATTTGAGCACATAGTTTAGGCAATACTGAGGGAACTATGGAAGTTTACAGCACAGGACGGGATTATTTGGCTCAGTTGTCTATGCTGACACTTTGTAGAGCAATCTAAAACTAATCCCACTGCACTACTCTCCACAGAACCCTGTATCTTCCTGTGTTCCAAAGTTTATTAACCTTTACCTTAAAAGGTGCGATGGTCGCTGGCTTAACTAATTCCTGTGCCAAAGCATTCCATGCTCTGATTACTCTCTGTAACAAAATTTGATTTTGCTCTCTGATGATTTTAAATTGATGACCTCTGGTCATTGACTTCCTAACCAGACCTTCCTTGTTCACCCAATCAAAACCCTTCATAAATTTTAAAAATTGTATTAAAACCCCTCTTAGCCTTCACCTGTTCCTGTGAAAATAGTCCCAGCATCTCAAGTCTCTCCTCCTAACGATAGTGTCTGATCCTTCTCATTCCTGATATTATCCTGGTGACTGTACACTGAACATTTTCTATGTCCTTTCTGTAATGGGGCACCCAAAACTGCACACAGTAGTCTAACCGTGGCCAATCCATTGCCGTGTATAAATTTACCTTTACCGCTTTCTCTTATACGCTGTGCTCCTATTT
Organism: Somniosus microcephalus; assembly: GCF_052327205.1. Taxonomy (NCBI): domain Eukaryota; kingdom Metazoa; phylum Chordata; class Chondrichthyes; order Squaliformes; family Somniosidae; genus Somniosus; species Somniosus microcephalus. The sequence continues at coordinate 250,178,105 of NC_140990.1, read as the reverse complement.
ATTAAATCCAAAATGCTATTGGCTTTTTATAGTTTTATATACTTGCATTTTCAAGAAATTATGTATTTGAACTCTCAGATCTCTGTGCATCCACACCCTTAAGTGTCTTTCTGTTGAGTGTATACTCCCTTTCCTTGGGCTTCCTCCCAAGATGAATTTCCTCACATTTCTCTGCATTAAGTTGCATCTGCCACCTGTCTGTGGCCCCTTGAAGTCTTTTACAGTCCTCCTAGTGGCTTATCAAACATTCTATTTATGTACTGTCGGAGAAATGCCCTAAAAATTGTCTTAAATGTGCCCTTTCCTGACACTGACACTTAGGGGTCAATTTTCATTGACCCGTGGAGTCGGGATTGAAGGCGTGCGGGGGGTTAAAGTCCCGAATTCGGGGGTCCCGACCCCATCCCGCCCCCAACCCGCCTCCATGTAAGTTTCAAAGGAGGCGGGTACCCGCCCCGCACTGGGACCCGCCTACCCGAGGCAGCAAGGGATTAGTGCCAATTAACTGCCTGTTAACAAGTAGTTAACAGGCAGTTTTTAGCCTAATCCCTATTTTAAGGTTGAAGTGTGGGATTCCCGACGGCTCCAAACCACGCCAAGTTAGAGGAGTTGGGCCGTCGGGTTGAAGGACTTGGAGGGGTCGAGATGTCGGTGTTCAGGTGAGTGATGTCTGCATGAGTGCAAAGGTAAGTGTGTTTGGTGTGTCTAAAGTATGTAAAGAAGTTTAAATTACCTGTACTTACCTTTACAGCCTCCCTTCCTTTAGGTTTCGGGAGTCCATCATCTAACCGGCACAGAAAGCAGAATGGCTGCGATCTCAAAAGTGACAGCCTGCAGCTTTCTGTGCCGGTGAGATTTCTAACTGAATCTGTGTAGAAGGACTCAGGTTAGAAATAAGACTGTCAGTGTTTGACAGCTTCAAACAGTTGTGAAATGCTGATATTTCATCTGTCAAAACGTCTTGACAGATGAAATTTCAGTCTGTGACATCACCTGTTGCCGGGTGGCCCTTAATGGGCCTGCTGAGCCCGCTGGGCGGGCTCAACAAGGTCAATCAAGTTAAAATCGCATGGATTGGCCGCCTCTCAATGGAGGCGGGACTACAACCCCGAAAATTGTAGTCCCGCCTCCTTCCCGACTTCTGAATGAAAATCACCCCCTTAGTGTCAGCTGTGGCTCAGTTGGTAGCACACTCGCCTCTGAGTCAGAAGGTTCTGAGTTCAAGTCCCACTCCAGGGACTTGAGTACGTAAAGCTAGGCTGACATTCTAGTACAGTGCTGAGGGAGTGCTGCACTGTCGGAGGTGCCGTCTTTCGGATGAGACAAACCGAGGCCCCGTCTGCGCTTTCAGGTGGACATAAAAGATCCCATGGCACTATTTCTATTTCGAAAAAGAGTAGGGGAGTTATCCCCGGTGTCCTGGCCAATACTTATCCCTCAACCAACATAACAAAAACAGATTATCTGGTCATTATCACATTGCTGTTTGTGGGAGCTTGCTGTGCGCAAATTGGCTGCCGCGTTTCCCACATTAGCTAATGTTACCCCACTATTCAAAAAAGGTGGTAGAGAGAAAACGGGGAATTACAGACCGGTAAGCCTGACATCGGTAGTGGGGAAAATGCTAGAGTCCATTATAAAAGATGTAATAGCAGAGCACTTGGAAAACAGTGACAGGATCGGACAAAGTCAACATGGATTTACAAAAGGTAAATCGTGCTTGACTAATCTACTGGAATTTTTTGAGGATGTAGCTGGTAAAATAGATAAGGGAGAACCAGTGGATGTGGTGTATTTGGACTTGCAGAAAGCTTTTGATAAGGTCCCGCATAAGAGATTAGCGTGCAAAGTTAAGGCACATGGGATTGGGGGCAAGGTATTGACTTGGATAGAGAACTGGTTGGCAGACAGGAAGCAAAGAGTTGGAATAAACGGGTCTTTTTCCGAGTGGCAGGCAGTGACTAGTGGGGTACCACAGGGATCGGTTCTTGGACCCCAGCTATTCACAATATATATTAATGATCTAGACAAGGGAACTAGATGTATTATCTCCAAATTTGCAGACGACACAAAGCTGGGTGGGCGTGTGTGCTGTGAGGAGGATGCCGAGAAACTCCAGGATGATTTGGACAGGTTGGGTGATTGGGCAGAAGCATGGCAGATGCAATATAAAGTGGATAAATGTGAGGTTATCCACTTTGGTGTCAAAAACAGGAAGGCAGATTATTATCTGAATGGCAATAGATTGGGAGAAGGGGAAGTGCAACGGGACCTGGGTGTCCTTGTGCACCAGTCGCTGAAGGTAAGCATGCAGGTGCAGCAGGCGGTTAAGAAGGCAAATGGTATGTTGGCCTTCATAGCGAGAGGGTTTGAGTACAGGAACAAGGATGTCTTGCTGCAGTTGTACAGGGCCTTGGTGAGACCACATCTTGAGTATTGTGTGCAGTTTTGGTCGCCTTATCTGAGGAAGGATGTTCTTGCCATGGAAGGAGTTCAGCGAAGATTCACCAAGCTGATACCTGGGATGGCAGGAATGACGTATGAGGAGAGATTGGGTCGATTGGGCTTGTACTCGCTGGAGTTTAGAAGAATGAGAGGGGACCTCATTGAAACTTATAAAATTCTGACAGGACTGGACAGACTAGATGCAGGAAGGATGTTCCCGATGGTCGGGGAGTCCAGAACCAGCGGTCACAGTCTAAGGATAAGGGGTAGGCCATTTAGGACAGAAATGAGGAGGAATTTCTTCACCCAGAGAGTGGTGAACCTGTGGCATTCTCTACCACAGAAGGCAGTAGAGGCCAATTCATTAAATATATTCAAGAAGGAGTTGGATATATTTCTTAAGGCTAAAGGGATCAAGGGGTATGGGGAGAAAGCAGGGACCGGGTACTGAATTTGGATGATCAGCCATGATTGCATTGAATGGCGGAGCAGGCTCGAGGGGCTGAATGGCCTACTCCTGCTCCTATCTTCTATGTTTCTATTACAACAGTGACTACCGTTCAAAAGTACTTCGTTGGCTTTGAGACGTCCGGTGGTCATGAAAGGCGCTATATAAATGCAAGTCTTTTCCTTAAAGTAGAGTCAGTAGTATGACTGAATGCTAAGGTTAAGGAAAGGAGATGGTTAATGCTAATTTAACCACGAAGACTTATACAAACAGAATATTCCTTACCAGGGACAGAAGAGGAACCTTCAAGACCACAGGCCAGGAGATGGCTCATTAAGGGGGACATAGAAACATAGAAGATAGGAGCAGGAGTAGACCATTCGGCCCTTCGAGCCTGCTCCGCCATTCAACGAGATCATGGCTGATCATCCAAACCCTAGCACCCGGGACATGTATGTTGTGCATTGTCTGGACCTGCATAAGGCCCTTTGTTACCAAAAGCCTGAAGCTAGGGATTAAATGGGCAACCTGGTGTGTCAAGGTACTGGGACTTCATTGATTTGGAGGTCATCAAGAGTATCAACAGGGCTGTGTGAGGTGATTGACAGCAGAAGGGCTGAACACTTCTAACATGTGTCACTGGGATATGGAGAGCTTGCTCTGGAAACTAAGGATGTTTAAGATAGTGTTTTTGATACTAAAGTCAGATTCAGATCTAAGTTTTCAGTCTTCAGTCTGTAGTTCTTAGTTAAATTCTAGTTTTTTAGTAGTATTTTATTATAGTATATGTAGAAGGGTGTCTCCGACAGAGAGAGAAGGTTATAGACTTGAAGATTCTACGGCTGTACCAGCCAGAATCAGGCACCTATAATGGTGTCTCTTAGATGTACAAGTTTCCCTGAGATCAAGAGAGGTGAGATTTAAGCCAGGTCGTCCAGATACAGCTACCAGCCTGGACAGTGAATTTACCCAGGAATAGAGGAATGGATAGCACCTCTATAGGCAGTAGTTCATCACTTTGAAATCACAGAAGGCTAATATCATCCTCCCAGAGGAAGGTGAAGAAGTTCTTCTGTGCCACCTCATAAGTTTGGGGTTATATAAGTTTTGGAAACAATGCTAACTACACGTATATAGACTTAATCCATTCAATAGACTGGCTATCCAATGCTGTAATCTTGTCAACTATCTAAAGAGTCTAATCCTAAATTAATGTCATAATTATTTGAAACATCCTCAAGAAGTCGAGGAGGGTGTCGAGCAGAATTTTCTTCTCCTAAATCCATGCTGTTATCTATTGACATATTACTACACAGGTGCACCTGCAACTTGCTTCTTAATATAGTTCCCATTATTTTACCCTGTAAGGCTAATGGGCATGTAGTTACTTGGGTTTGATTTGGCGCTCTCTTAAATATATGTATATTTGCTTGGTTCCAAATAATGTAGAACTACAGCTAGTTATGTGCAACTATCTACTATATTGGTTAGCAGTAGCAGTATCGAGAGTGACAACGTGAGTTACAGTTGTCCCAGATTTTTCTTTTCCTTTTTGACAGTCTGCATTTTCATCTCTTCTCTCCTGCTGAGCTTTCATTTTTGAGGAGTACAGAGCAGTTATTTACTGTAAAGGTGAAATGTTGAGTTTTGTTTTGGGAAAATTTTGTCTTGACAATCGTTGATAGTGTTGACTAACCTAATGAATGTTGAAATGACAATCATTTTTTCAGCTGTCTATCTGATATACTTTAAGAAATCAATTATCTTCAGGTACCCAAGGTGTCTGCAAGAAATGCTTGAAAATGTTTTCTCATAAGTTCCAATATAGATAGCAACAACCTGGTTTAAAAATTGGTTGTACTTGTACAAATGCAGGAAGTTTTGAACTTGTCTCACGTCTAGTTTTGCTTTTTATTTTGTTGTCTTAAGCCTTCATTTTATTTAAAATTTTTAGCCTAGATTTCAGCTGCCTTTAATATCCCGTCAATATTTCAGGGAAGTTGACTCTGTGCCCAGTGCTACAAAACAAGTATGTGCATAAATGACATTAGGAATGGGCTAGAATAGGCTGGTTCTCCACTTAACTAGCAATTATACCAGTGGAGAACAAGCAATGTTGGTGAGTTTCCACATTGCACATACCATGCATTCTTTCCCCCATATAATTTGGGTATTTAGAGCTGAGACAGTGAGGGCGGGGGAATATTCCATTCATGCATGCCTATTTTACCTTTTTAAAAAATAATAGCTATGACTCAAATCGGGTCACGATCTCCCCACCTGTTCCACACTGAAAATTCACCTAATTTGGGTCAGGCCTTTTAGATATCCAGTGTGCCTTCCTGAAATCGGTAGGTACCTATTTAAGTATGTAAATTAGGGTCCTGTGCTTGTTTAAGGACCCAAATGCCATTTTAAACAACTCTGGCATTTTATTCATTAATTCTACAATGGTCACAGAAATAATAGGCGGGGACAGCTGGAGGGTGCCTTTTCTGGTGATATTTAAAGGGATCCCAGGGCTCTCAGCTAAATCATTGGTTAGTTTACTTTGACTGCTAGTGTGCTGCTTTAGCTTTAATTGTGAGTTTTGGCTGCTGGAACTGACGGTAATTGTTTCAGAAAGTTATTTGATGAGTCTACGGAGGATTTTAGATCAAAGGCTTTTGGCTAACTTCTGTTTGGATTCAGAGGTGTGGTGTCTGGAATGCCATTGTGGCTGGAAGAGCAGGAGGAGGAGAAGCAGGCTAGAGTCTAGGGATCTGCAGCTGCAAAGAGAAGAGGCAGAAGGAGAGAAGCTCTTAGGAGGTCTTGCCCCACTCGAGATTCAGATCTGCAGTTCAGCGAGGAGCAGTGTGTGAGGAGGCTCCGCTTTACTAGGGAGACTGTCACAGAGCTATGTCACCTGCTGCAGCACCAACTGTACGCCCATGCTTGTAGTTGTGAAATCAGTGTCCCTGAATTTTTTTGCTTCAGGTTCATTCCAGCAGGTGACATCTGCGACATCTGCAACATCAGCCAATCAGCTGTGCATGCCTGCAGTAGTGAGGTATGTATGTGCTGGTCACCAAAGTCAATTAATTAATCTGCTTCCCTGTGGAGGATACAAAGCAGGAAGACAGGTCTGGGCTTTGCAAGATTTGTAGGCTTCCCCTAACTGCTGTTGCTGAATGTTCGGCTGGTGTGATAACATGCAGCACATCATGCAGGTTTTAGGCAGTTGCCATGATGCATTCATCCTGCGCTAGTTCTCAATTCCCCTTCACTTTTACCAAGACTATAGGGTCAGAAGCTGGCTGATTGGGGACAAAGGCTATCCCCTGCAGACTGTGCTCATAACCCCTCCTGAGGAACCCGAGCACAGAATATATGGCACAGAAACAGGCCATTCGGCCTAACCAGTCCATGCCGGCGTTTATGCTGCACTCAAGCCTCCTCCCAGCCTTCCTCATCTAACTATCAGCATAACCCTCAATGCCCTTCTCCCACATATGCTTATCTAGCTTCCACTTAAGTGCATCTATACTATTCACCTCAACCACTCCCTGTGATAGCGAGTTCCACATTCCCACCACTCTCTGGGTAAAGAAGTTTCTTCCGAATTCCCTATTTGATTTCTTGGTGACTATCTTATATTGATGGCCTCTAGTTCTGCTCTTCCCCACAAGTGGAAACACACTCTCTCTCTCTGTCTACTCTATTAAAACCTTTCATAATTTTAAAGACCTCTATTAGGTCCCCTCTCAGCCTTCTCTTTTCAAGAGTAAAGAGACCCAGCCTGTATTTCCTTTCCTGACAGGTATAACCTCGCATTTCTAGTAACATCCTTGTAAATCGTTTTTGCACCCTCTCCAGTGCCTCGCTATCCTTTTTATAATATGGCGACCAGAACTGTACACAGTACTCCAAATGTGGTCTAACCAAGGTCCGATACAAATTTAGCATAACTTCTCTACTTTTCAATTCTATTTCTCTAGAAATAAACCCTAGTGCTTGGTTTGCTTTTTTATGGCCTTATTAACCTGCATCGCTAATTTTAGTGGTTTATGTATTTGTACTCCCAAATCCCTTTGCTCCTGTACCCCATTTAGATTCTTATTTTATAAGTAATATGTGCCATTTGTTCACCTTTGTCCCATATCCCTTGATACCCTTACCCAACTAAAATTTATCGATGTCAGTCTTGAAAATTTCAATTGAGCCAGCATCCACAGCCTTTTGGGGAGAGAGTTCCAGATTTCCACTACCCTTTGTGTGAAAAAAATGCTTCCTGATTTCACTCCTAAATGGCCTAGCTCTAATTTTAAAATTATGTCCCCTTGTTCTGGATTCCCCCACCAGAGGACATAGTATGTCTCTCTTATCATTTTAAACACCTCAATTAGATCACCCTCAACCATCTAAAATCAAGGGAATACAAGCCAAGTTTATCATTCCTGAGGTTCGGTGCCCAAAACTGAACACAATACAGCTAACGGGGTCTGACCAAAACTCTGCACAATTCCAGCATGCGCAGTATTTTGGCTTTGTGAAGCATCACTTTCTCACTTTTGAATTCCAATGCTCTTGAGATAAAGGTCAACATTCCATTAGCCTTTTTGATTACTTATTGGTACCTGTTGGTAAACCAGCAGTAGCAGATTATTTCAGAAACTTAGTAACCTACAGTTTATTTATCAATAATGAATTTAGAGCAATTTCTAGGCTATGATGTTCAGTGATGCCATATTTGTTCACAAATCTGTAATATTACTGGAGGTAGCTAAGAGGACATCCCAGGGGTAACAAACTGAAACCAAACAGAAATTAAGCCCAGTATTCAATAAATTGCAAACTAAATGTAGCAAAAGAGTAATGACGTGGCTTATTAATGGATAAGTGTAATTGTGGGCCATCAAATAAAATAAAATTGACTTCTGGAAATTGTGATTGAATAGCTCCTAATTTACGTTTACTACGTCCGATTGTAACTAGCAGTGTTCATTTTATTTATTTTTGAGACTAGTTTGTTATGCTAACTAGAAAGGCAAATAACTTTATATTATGAATACATACAATACAGTTAATTATATTTGGCCTTTTTGTGTTTAAGGCACTTGTAAGCTATCCATGGATTTTGAAATAGAGGAAGAGGCCTCTGTTGACATTAGCACACATCATAGCAGAAATAAAAAAGGAGGATGCATAAAGAGACTGGGTAAAACATTTACTTATTTATTCACAATAAAACTGAAAATATGTTTTATGTTATTAATGATTACTACTTTTTAAAAAAATACATAGATTCTACCCGGAGGTTCTTGCAGTCAGCTCACTTTTTTATCTACCTGACTCATTTATTTTCCACATGGGTAAGTTGCATAATTTGTTTGATTCCATTGTACATTTAAAACTTTGTAGAAACATTTATTATATTTACTGCAATAACTATAAACTTCAAATGTTAAAAATCAAAAATATAAGAACTAATTTAATGTTATTGCCAAGTGTGTGTTGCTCCTCTGTTATGGTTTTAATTAAGGGAACCTTAGTTGTGCTTTTTATGGATATGTTGTTATTTCATAGCATGAAATGTGACTAAGAACTGATTTTTAAATGATCTCAATCAAATGTTTTGAAACAAAATATCAACACCAGTTATTATATGACTTGCTGTAGTCAGCAATTTGTAAAAATGCTAAAGTGCAAGAAATGACACAAGTATTCTTTACAAATATGGTGTAAAATGTCACTTATTTGTACACTTAACACCTAATTACAAGCGCAACTTGCACCTTAATAGACCATCTAGAAGGGTGGATATTTGCCAATCAGTAAAATGCAATTTGAAAGGAAAATGTACAACTATGCTGTGATGATAAAATCTTACTGAATTTTGTGATTCTTCTAACAGTGCAACTTTACAGTATGCATACCCTGAAAATGGTTTTGAGACGATCTTAAAAATGCAGAAATATATAAGTTACTCATCATAGAATGCTTTGTTTTAGCAATATCTTGCAGCTTTATCAATCTCAGCATAAACTTTCTGTGCCACAGAATAGTGAGGTGGGCATTCATGCCCACAATCTTCCATACACTAAGTTCTCTGTTTGAACTGTGCTACTATGGTGTGGTGCCTGGTAGCTGCACCTCCCTGTACCTACTTTCAGACAGAGCAGTGTTCGTTGAAGGATGGCAACAGGTCTTTTTTTCTCTTGTGGTGCAGGGAAACCAAGAAGGGGGGGTAGGTTTCCCCTCTTCCTTCCCACCCTCCAAGAATATATATATATATTTTAGAAAACCTTAGTGTGTTATAATGTAGTTGCTCTTTGTTCCTCAGGGGGATTGCATGTGGCATTTTGCTGTCTCACTTTTCTTGGTAGAACTCAATGGAAATAGCTTGCTGCTTCCAGCTGTGTTTGGTTTGGCCGTTTCTTCATCTCTTATTCTGTTTGGTGCTTTAATTGGAAACTGGGTTGATAGCAATACTAGAATGAAAGGTATGATAGTTTTATTACACAGAACAAAATATAGTTTCATGGTGAGCTTCACGCCATTCTGTAGTATAATCTAATTAAAATAATCCTACATTTTGCCATTTTAAACATTTACTAATATTTTCTTTTTTGAATTTCAGTTGTACAAGTTGCATTGGTTATCCAGAATCTTTCAGTGATCTTATGTGCTGTAGTACTTATGTTGTTATTTGTTAAAAATGCCCAGATCACTATCCTATGGAATGGTTGGATGCAGGTAAATATATGATTTAATAGTGTGAATTCTGTTTATCAGGGAGGTCTTAACATACACATAGTAACTATTAGTATTTTTTGTTATAATACCGTATATCTTAATCCAGTATGTTTGTACTTATTAATATTTTGTCAAAGTTTGCCAAAACCACACGTAACACCATTTTGTGTGTTTAAATGATGGAAAACTTTGGATGCATAGCAAATCTGCCTCGGAAAATATTGGCCCAGAACTTTGGGTCCCCACGGGTGAGTACGCACGGGGTACTCCCCCGAAGGCCCAATGGAAGCGCCGGTTTCCTGCATGCACTGCGCATGCGCGGGAAACCGGCACTTCCGTTCCCCTGAAAGGAGGGGTTAAGAGGTCGAACGCATGCGCAGGAGAGGCAGCGCGTGCGCATCAAACTTACGTTTTTTTTGCAGGTTTTCCCAGGAGGATAAGTCTCCAGAAGTTACACATATAAAAAGCAGTCGCAAGGCCTGCTTTTTACAAGGTAAGTGGTGAATTAATTAAAATTAAAACATTTTTTCCACAGGTTTATTATTTTTAAATACTTTAAAGAAAGGTAAGTTTATTTTTAGCCCCGTTAGAAAAAATTTTCAAAAATTTAAATTATTGTTTAAAATAGTTATTTCATGTAATTTATAGTTTATTTAAAAAATTTGATTAAAAAAAAAAATTATTTGAAGATTTAGTGATGTTTTGGGGCTCATAGTATTTATAAGTTTGACAGCCCTTCCTGTCAAACTTATGAATGAAGTATTCCCTGCTCCCATTGGCTCTCCATGGCCCACGTGATCCCAGGGGACGCATCGAACTAACTGCGCCCCTGGGATACGCAAGCACTGCGCGCCGGCAGTTGGAGCAGGCCCAGGATCGGAATTCCACGGGGGCCCACAGCTCAACGGCCGGCGCGCTAGCTAAGTGCAGGTCGGGGGCTTACACCCGCGGGAAGCACCCGACCCGAATTTCTGGGCCAATTTTTTTTCTCAGTAAACTGATTTTGCTTAAACAATGCACTGTTGCAATCCATCTGAAGTTCTATTTAATTGTGTAAGTCAACTTTATAATTGGCTCTGGCAGTCAGGATTGTTACTGTTCTCCAGAAATCATCAAAAGTTTTATGTGACTGTTAGTTGTATTTTTGGGTTGCAATTATGGGATTATGTCCACCACTTGATATTGTAAATCAGTGGCTTTTGGTACTATGTATTGGTATGTAATGAATTTTACATCTTAGTGTTTTTTTAATGTCCAGGAGTCAGAGGAACTTGTTGCAGGTAGGTAGGAGACATGGAGAAGTATTGAAGAAGGGTGGGGTATTATTTTTTTTGTAGTGCTGGGTGGATTCTCTAGGGCTATAAGGTGTGGGAGCAGCCGAGTGGTGGTATAGTGTTGGGCTATTGATGAGGGAAGTCCTCGGGTGTTGGTGTAGAGTGAGGAGGGATCCTGGGTCTAGGAGAACTGAAGGTATTGTGTTGGGAGGATGGTCTTGGGTTAAGTGGTGACTGGGTGTGAGAGTACTAGAATGAGGGTCTTGGGTGAGAACAGTGAGAAGGGGGTTGCTGCTGAGAAAAGTGCTATAGTTGTACTTGTAGGTATGGCCTGGCAACTGGCTATAAATTCTTTTTAAAGCGCTGAGTGAACTTTTACTAAATAAGTACAATCAGAGCTTTAAAGAACTTCGTTCTTAGTCAGAGTCAGATATATGGTTTTAGTCCTTGATGGATCAGTGAAGGGCGGAGGCATGAGTATTTGGGGCAGGGTGGGAGCAGCTAGAGGTGACAGGAGGGCCAGGCATGGGTGGATGGAGTGGGTGGTGGTGACAGAGAATTAAATCTGTAAGCCTTCATTAATTCTCCTTGCTCCCTTAAAAAGAAAATGGGCTTTCTCAGCACTGTAATGGGGAACCCTCTGTTCTTTAAAGGTCAAATAACGACCATGACCGCAGAAAGCATTTAATCTAAAGCCTATTTCTGGTTGTGGCTGGGAATGCAACTTTTTGCCTGTGACATAGGAGTAAAAGGGCTGCACAGAAGGGAGGAAAGGACTGTCAGTAGGAGCAAAAGGGCTGGGCGTGCGGGCGGGAGGAAAGGACTGTCTGGGTGGCAGCAGCACAGATCAAGGAGAGTAGAAAAGGCCACAGTGGGGCATAAAAAGAAAATAACATGCAGTTCAACAGCAGGAGAGGCAGTAGGGAAAGCCATTGAGCATCAGGCCTGATTTTTAGTAGACCTGGAACACAGTGACACCTGCCTTGGAGATGGAGCTGAGAGGACTTATTGGGAGTTAAATTCAATATATCGGTACATTATTAAGTGTACAGGAAGTGGTCACTATAGACAAGTCTTTTAGGGGGTTAAAATGTTTTCCAGGAGCTGTGCGACCTCCTAAGCCCCCAACATTTATATAGCGCCTTTCACAACCTCAGAAAATCCCAAAGCGGTTTGCAGCCAATGAAGTACTTTTGAAGCGTAATCAGTGTTGTAATGTGGGAAACGCAGCAGCCAATTTGCATACAGCAAGCTCCCACAAACAGCAATGTGATTAATGATAAGATAATCTGTTTTTTAGTGATGTTGGTTGAGGGATAAATATTGGCCAGGAGAGCTCCCCTGCTCTTCAAAATAGTGCCATGGGATCTTTTACGTCCACTTGAGTGGGCAGACAGGGCCTCGGTTTAATGTCTCATCTAAAAGACAGCATCTCCAATAGTGCAGCACTCCCTCAGTACTGCAGTGGAATGTCAACCTAGATTTTTGTGCTTAAGTCTTTGGAGTGGGACTTGAGCTCACAACCTTCTGATCAGAGGCACATAAATGATCTTATGGCACTATTCAAAGAAGAGCAGAGGAATTGTCCTGGCTAGGATAGCCAACCCTCCAGCATTATCCTGAAGTCTCCAGGCATTGACGATTAATCTCCAGGACACTGCTGAAAGCAATCTGAGAGGAAAATCATAAGGGCATTAAAATGATGTGTTTTTAAAAAAAAATTCTTTGAATACTTTTGTTTATATAAAAATATTGAAAATCAGAAAAAAAGAATCCTCCAATCAGTTAACAGAGTCTGTTTGCTTTCTAATTGCCGTCGGAAGGCAGTGTGCCCTTAAGATGGATATGTCAGGTGACCAATGGCAGGATTGTGGGTGCTGAGTGGTTGGAGGTAGGAGGTCATTTGATGAATCCTCCAGGAGTATGTCCAACCAGAGTTGAAAACACTAGTCCTGGTCAACATTTATCCTTTAACCAACATTAGTAAAAACAGATGATCTGGCCATTTATCACTTTGCTGTTTGTTAGACCTTGCTGTGCACAAATTGGCTGCAATATTTGCCTACATTACAACTGATTACAGTTAAAAAGTACTTCATTGACTATGAAGCACTTTGGGACATCATGAGGTTGTGAAAGGCGATATATAAATGCAAGTTCTTTTCTTTCTTTCCTTCCTAGTGGATCTCCATGGCATTCTTTACAATAAGTCACAGGATACACTTTCTGTCTAACCCATCTCTTTCATCTGTGTTGGTGGTTCACTCTGTCCTCTTTGTTTCTCTTTCTTTGTCTTTTCTGTTTTATTTTCCTCTGTGCTGTTCTCTCTCTCTGTTATTTTGTCTTCTGTGTCTCTTTTGTTCTTTTGCTTTGTGTCTCTGTGTTTTCTTGTTCAGTTGGTGGGAAGTGCAGGTGCTGCTCAGTGGGAGATATGTGTAGTGGTGGGGAGAGGAGTCTGGCTAGGGGTGTGAGTGGGTTTTGGATTGGAGAAAAGGGCGGCATACCATGAAGCCCAAATGCTGGCTTTGGGGTGGTTGATATTACGTCATAGGACCACAGGGCAGGAACAAAAAGTTTCAGCTCCCTTGCAAGATGTCTTCTCCTGCAGCCCCACATCTTATGTCCTCCCTTGCACCTTTGTTGTGTGTACTCTCCTCTCAGCAGCACACTCACCTCTTGTGGTTGTGCCCCATTTTTGCCAACCACCATTGTGTCTGACCTTTGAACACATCCTGTCTTCGCCCCCTTTTCACTGCTTCCTCTCTTCTACCTGTCTCTTTTGAATTGGCTTCTTCCTCTCTGTGTTTCCTTTTCCCCTCTCTCCACCCATCTTCCTCAGCCACCTGCTCCAGCCCTCACCCACCAGCATTGTCATCCTAAATCCATTTGATTCAATGTTCTCTCCCCTCCCATCACCCCACTGGGGCTTTTTGGCTTTTTTTCACTGATCATCTGGTTGGAGAAGCCAACAGATTTGGGACAGGCAGCAAAGGTGAAATCAGTGAAGAGCAGCAGAAGGCCTGGGGCAGTTGGGAAGGGGAACAGGAGACATCTGAGGATGGTGGGAAGTGAATCAACAGAGAGTGGGAAGAAGAGATGCTGAGGCAAAGGCCAGAACAGCAGGGCAGAGGGGCAGCACCAAAAGGAGAAGCTGGCAGCAAACGGGATGGTGGGAAGAAGCAGAGTCTTAAATGAACTTAAAATGAAACTGTAAAGATAATCCATGGCTTCTCTTCTCCACTACAAGCCATCTTAAACTTCTCTCCCCTTCCTCCTCCACCCTCACCACCAGCAACAAGTGCGAGGAGCTCATGGACTTCTTTTTCACTAAGATTGAGAACACCCATTCAGCTGCCTCTGCCACTTCCCTCCATTCCCCTAGCCCACCAGGCCAAAATTCCCATAAGGTTCCCACCTGCCCTAGCCCTGAACTTGCATCTTTCTCTAATTTCTCTCCAATATCCCCTTATGCCCGTTCCGAGCTTCTCTAGTCCATCAGACCCACCTCCTGCTCTCTTGACCTCATTCCCAGGAAACTGCTGACCACCCAACTTCCCTTCCTGGCCCCCATGTTCGCTGATATTGTTAACGGTTCCCTCTCTTCAGATACTATCTCCCTCCTGTTCAAATCTGCTGTTGTCACCCCTCTGCTCAAAGAAAACACCTTTGACCCCTCCAACTACTGCCCCACCTCCAACCTCCCTTTCCTCTACAAAGTCCTTGAACGTGTTGTCCAGTCTGCAACCTTTGACCGGTTGACCATACCATCCTCCTCCAACGTCTCTCCACCGTCATCCAGCTGGGTGGAACTGCACTCACCTGGTTCCATTCTTATCTATCCAGTCCTAACCAGAGAATCACCTGCAATGGCTTCTCTTCCCACTTCTGCACAGTTACCACTGGTGTACCCAAAGGTTCTATCCTTGGCCCCCCCTCCTATTTCTCATCTACATGCTGCCCCTCGGCAACATCATCCAAAAACGTAGCGTCAGTTTCCACATGTACGCTGACGATACCCAGCTGTACCTCACCACCACCTCTCCCGACCCATCCACTGTCTCTGATTTATCAGACTTGCTTGTCCGACATCTAGTACTGGATAAGCACAAATTTTCTCCAATTAAATATTGGGAAGAATGAAGCCTTGTCTTCGGTCCCCGTCACAACCTCCGTTCCCTAGCCACTGACTCATCCCTCTCCCTGGCAACTTAATGAGGCTGAACCAGACCGTTCGCCACCTTGGTGTCGTATTTGACCCTGAGGTGAGCGTCCGACCACATATCTGCTCCATCACCAAGACCGCCTACTTCCACCTCCATAACATCGCCCGACTCCACCCCTGCCTCAACTCATCTGCTGCTGAAACCCTCATTCATGCCTTTGTTGCATCTAGACTTGACTATTCCAATGCTCTCCTGGCCAGCCTCCCATCTTCCATCCTACATAAACTTAAGCTCATCCAAAACTCTGCTGCCCGCATGCATCACCCCTGTGTTCACTGACCTACATTTGCTCCTGGTCCAGCAGTGCCACAAATTTAAAATTCTCATCCTGTTTTCAATCCCTCCAGGGCCTCACCTCTCCCTATGTCTGTAATCTCCTCCAGCCCTACAACCCTCCCAGATCTCCGCGCTCCTCCAATTCTGGCCTCTTGCGCATCCCCAATTTTAGTCGCTCCACTATTGGCGGCTGTGCCTTCAGCTGCCAAGTCCCTAAGCTCTGGAATTCCCTCCCTAAACCTCTCTTTCCTCCTTTTAGGCACTCCTTAAAACCTACCTCTTTGACCAAGCTTTTGGTCATCTGTCCTAATATCTCATGTGGCTCGGTGTCAAATTTTGTTTTATAACACTCCTGTGAAGCGCTTTGGGACGTTTAACTATGTTAAAGGCACTATATAAATACAAGTTATTGTTAATATAAAACTTACTCTTAGCTATTAAAATAAAACTTTTAAAACTAAAATAGAAATTATGGTACAATGAGAGATGTGTTTGGAGATAGAAATAATCTCAGTTGAATTTTGTGTGTAAAATATTATCCTGTATGAAACAAAAGTTTGAAGTTATATAGCACCTTACCATGTCTCAAAAATCCCAAAGTACTTCATAAATTGAGTTACTTTGAAGGGCACAGGCTCCCACAACAGTGAGATGAATGACCAGTTAATCTGTTTCTGGTGATGCCAATTGAAGAATGTTAGCTCAGACACTGTAAGGAATTAGCACACACTAGCGGGGTTGGGGTTATTTGTCTCTGGCCAGTCAGAAGCCTCTGAGCTGCTCCAGGGATATCCTTGCGGTTTTGAAGCGCTCCCCTATTCCTGAGTTCTGACCGCCGGACTTATTCGGTAGCGATGTAGACAGAAAAAAACGTGACTCGCGGTTTGGGTGCAAAACAGACCAGTATTTATTGAAAACAAAAGAAAGAAACAACTTAAAATAATCGATATAGCTCTTATGCCTGGTACAGCACTTTTGCTTAACGCAGTACCCTCAGTGTCCACTAGAGCGCTCCCTGCTCAGTGCAACACTCCTTTATTTTAATACACGCAGTACACTCAGTGTCCACTAGAGCACTCCCTGCTCAGTGCAACACTCCTTTATTTTAAATCCAGCACTTTAAAAATAGAAACCCCTTGCTCACTACAGCACCTTAGCTTAGTGGCTTTTACTTAAAAAACGCACTTTAATACAGCTGTACAGTGTTCACTGAAGCACTTCTCTGCTTAGCGCAACACTCCTTTAAATACAATACTTTAATATCAAAACACAGCATTCACCACAGCACTTCTCTGCTTGGTACAACACTCCCTTTTAATACAGTTTTAAATGCAGAACTCAGTGTCCAACTGAAGCACTTCCTCTGCTCAGTGCAACACCATCTTACTTAAATAGGGGAGGAGAAACAGACACAACGAGGGAAGATCGACTAAAATCACAGTTCTTAACAAAATTCCCACTTTACTCCCACCCCTATACCTATCCTAAGTTGCCTTGTGGAAGGCCAGAAAAATATATGCTCACTACTGGAAATGCCTGCTCCGTGCCCTGCGAACTTAGATCTTCACTGCCCCGAAGTAAAAAAACACCCCAGTGTTTTAAAAGTAAACTGCTGGTGTTTCACCTCTTCAGGCAGGCTCCCACACTGTAGAGGGACACGGAGGCGAGGCCAGAGAGAGAGAGAGAGCTTCTGGGAAGCTATCTTTTATACCCCCATTTGGGGCCCGCCCAGATCCAGATGTTTCTGGGCTAAAACAAAAGGGATCCAACTACCCCATTGTCCAGTAATGGGTTTGGATGAATCACCCATTCATTTTAAGCTGTTCCTTTTCTCAGTTTAAATGTCTCTTCAAATTGTCTGTGATTGGCTTTGAATGTGTTTCCATTCATCAATGATGGGTTTGAATGGAGCTGTCTTGGTTTGAAAAAAACATGTCTTTCTGTGATTGCTGAGTAAACAGCTTTGGAGGCTAGTGTAAACAAAGCCATTGTCCTGTGGTCAACTGAAACTGCAGTCTCAAGTGGTTACTCCTTTGTGTAGCAGTTTCTGTAATCACATCGATTGTCTCTGCAGGGAGGTGGGAACTCCCCTTTGATTGGCAGATTGGAACCTTTTTCCACAGACCCAGGCTGCTCTTTCAAGTCCTTTGTCTTCTGCCATGCGGTCTGACGGCCATTTTGATCCCTGGATTTTTTTTAAAGGTAAATCACCCAGGGATTCTTTAATCAAAAATTAATCTTCGGAGCTATAAATTATTGCAAAATCTTACACACATGAAGACCTGCCTTTAATATGCACCTGCAACCATACATCAAAATATGATTTAACATCTTACCTGAAGGTTGGCACCTAACAATGCTGAAGTGCACAGGAGTGCCCACTGCCAACCTAAACTGTATCCTGCAGTGCAATTTGAACCTATGACCCTGACGCAAGAATGCTATCAGCTAAGCCATGCTAACACTGACTGTAAATCATAGAATCATACAGCACAGAAGGAGGCCATTCGGCCCATCTTGTCCGCACCGGCTGACAAAGAGCTATCCACCCTAATCCCACTTTCCAGCACTTGGTCCGTAGCCTTGTAGATTATGGCACTTCAAGTGAATATCCAAGTACTTTTTAAATGTGATGAGGGTCTCTGCCTCTACCACCCTTTCAGGCAGTGTGTTCCGGACCCCCACCACCCTTTGGGTGAAAACATTTTTCCTCAACTCCCCTATCAACCTCCAACCAATTACTTTAAATCTATGCCCCCTGGTTATTAACCCTTCTGTTAAGGGAAATAGGTCCTTCCTATCCACTCTATTTAGGCCCCACATAATTTTATTCACCTCAATTAGGTCTCCCCTCAGCCTCCTCTGTGCCAACGAAAACAACCCCAGCCTATCCAATCTTTCCTCATAGCTAAAATTCTCCAGTCTTGGCAACATCCTTGTAAATCTCCTCTGCACCCCGTCTAGTGCAATCACATCCTTCCTGTAATGTGGTGATCAGAACTGCATGCAGTATTCTAGCTGTGGCCTAACTAGTGTTTTATACAGTTCAAGCATAACCTCCCTGCTCTTATATTCTATGCCTCAGCTAATAAAGGCAAGTAGCCCGTATGCCTTTTTAACCACCTTATCTACCTGTCCTGCTACCTTCAGGGATCTGTGGACATGCACTCCAAGGTCCCTCTGATCTTCTGTACTTCTCAGTGTCCTACCATTTGTAGTGTATTCCCTTGCCTTGTTAGCCCTCCCCAAATGCATTACCTCACACTTCTCCAGATTGAATTCCAATTGCCACTGTTCTGCCCACCTGACTAGTCCATTGAAGCCTGCAGACTGCAGGAAGATATGTTCTTCATTATCAACCACACGGCCAATTTTTGTATCATTTGCAAACTTCTTAATCATACTTCCTACATTCAAGTCCAAATCATGGATATATACCACAAAAAGCAGAGGACCCAGTACTGAGCCCTGCGGAACGCCACTGGAAACAGCCTTCCAGTCACAAAAATACCCTTCGACCATTACCCTTTGTTTCCTGCCTCTGAGCCAATTTTGGATCCAAATTGCCACTTTGCCTTGGATTCCATGGGCTTTTACTTTTGTAAGAAGTCACACAACACCAGGTTACAGTCCAACAGTTTTATTTGAAATCACAAGCTTTCGGAGCGCTGCTCCTTCGTCAGGTGAAGTGGAGAGATGCATAAAGACACAGCTTGTATAGTCAGAGAATAATGCAAGATGATTACAGGTAATCTCTCGAACTGCCATTTGTCACACCTCGGCAGAGAGATAATCACAGCAATCAAAGGTGTGAATGGTGTCCAAACAGGTCAGTCAGGAAAACATTACATCAAAGAACAATGAGGTGGGGTCACAAGGGGTCAGATGTTGCAGATGCTGGGGTCTGTATGAAAAACAAAAAACACAAAAAAACATTTTTTTTTGCTGGAAATCACAGCAGGTCCGGCCGCATCTGTGTAGAGAGAACAAGCCAACGACGACTCGAGTCTGGGTGACCCTACGTCAGGTGGGGTTACATGTAGCGTGACATGAACCCAAGATCCCGGTTGAGGCCGTCCTCATGAGTGCGGAACTTGGCTATCAGTTTATGCTCTACGATTTTGCGTTGTCGTGTGTCTCGAAGGCTGCCTTGGAGCATGCTTACCCGAAGATCGGAGGCTGAATGTCCTTGACTGCTGAAGTGTTCCCTGACTGGGAGGGAACACTCCTGCCTGGCGATTGTTGCGCGGTGTCCGTTCATCCGTTGTCGCAGTGTCTGTATGGTCTCGCCGATGTACCATGCTCTGGGGCATCCTTTCCTGCAACGTATGAGGTAGACAACGTTGGCCGAGTCACATGAGTATACCATGTACCTGGTGGGTGGTATCCTCACGTGTGATGATGGTATCTGTGTTGATGATCTGGCATGTCTTGCAGAGGTTGCCGTGGCAGGGTTGTGTGGTGTCGTGGTCGCTGTTCTCCTGAAAGCTGGGTAACTTGCTGCGAACGATGGTCTGTTTGAGGTTAGGCGGCTGTTTGAAGGCAAGTAGTGGAGGCGTGGGGATGGCCTTAGCGAGGTGTTCATCGGGGAGCACTTCAGCAGTCAAGGACATTCAGCCTCCGATCTTCGGGTAAGCATTCTCCAAGGCGGCCTTCAAGACACACGACAACGCAAAATCGTAGAGCAGAAACTGATAGCCAAGTTCCGCACTCATGAGGACGGCCTCAACCGGGATCTTGGGTTCATGTCACGCTACATGTAACCCCACCTGACGTAGGGTCACCCAGACTCGAGTCGTCGTTAGCTTGTTCTCGCTACACAGATGCGGCCGGACCTGCTGTGATTTCCAGCAAAAAAAAAATGTTTTTTTGTGTTTTTTGTTTTTCATACAGACCCCAGCATCTGCAACATTTGACCCCTTGTGACCCCACCTCATTGTTCTTTGATGTAATGTTTTCCTGACTGACCTGTTTGGACACCATTCACACCTTTGATTGCTGTGATTACCTCTCTGCCGAGGTGTGATAAATGGCAGTTAGAAAGATTACCTGTAATCATCTTACTTTATTCTCTGACTATATAAGCTGTGTCTTTATGCATCTCTCCACTTCACCTGACGAAGGAGCAGCGCTCCGAAAGCTTGTGATTTCAAATAAAACTGTTGGACTATAACCTGGTGTTGTGTGACTTCTTACATTTGTCCACCCCAGTCCAACACCGGCATCTCTACACCATTTTACTTTTGTGACCAATCTGCCATGCGGGACCTTATCAAAAGCTTTGCTAAAATCCATATAGACTACATCAAACACAATACCCTCATCGACCTCCTTGTTGCCTCCTCAAAAAATTCAATCAAATTAGTCAGACTCGACCTTCCCTTGACAAATCCATGCTGACTGTCCTTGATTAATCCGTGTTTTTCTAAATGAAGATTTATCCTGTCCCTTTAGAATTTTTTCCAATAATTTTCCCACCACCGAGGTTAGGCTGACTGGCCTGTAATTACTTGGCCTATCCCTTTCTCCCTTTTTAAACAACGGTATCATGTTAGCAGTCCTCCCGTCCTCTGGCACCACACCTGTAGCCAGAGAGGTTTGGGAAATGATGGTCCTCTCTTACTTCTCTTAACAGTCTGGGATACATTTCATCCAGGCCTGGGGATTTATACACTTTCAAAGATGCTAAGCCCCTTAATACCTCCTCTTTCACTATGTTTATTTCATTGAACAGTTGGGAACATCCCATTACGGCCAGCTGTAAGTTTGATAAAATTAGAAATTAGCAGTGTATGAATAGTCTGAAAATCCATATCTGTTGTGCTGTGGAACTTCTGCATTTTTAAAAAATACGCTAGTCGATCTCTTGTGGCATTGCATGTAGGAAGTCAACACCAAATGTAAGTCAAGTGGGTTTAGAGAGGATAATTAGAAGAGGGAGGGGAGGAAAGGGAGAGCACAGCTAGGAGAGAAGATGGGGAACGAGGAGGTGGTGAGAGGGAGGGAGAGGTGGAGGAGGAAGAGAGGGAGGGGAAAGGGGGATGGAGAGAAGGGAAGTGAGCAGGGGAAGGGAGGATACAAGTTTGAACCAGTAATTCAAAGGGGAAGAGTTTGGAGATGATGTCATTTTAATATTCCCCCTATTTTCCTTTTGCTGTCCTCCCTTCTCTTCTCCTGTGCCTTCCACTCCTCTCACCCACTTCCTCTCCTCCACTTCTCTTCCACCTCCTCTTGAAATTGAAATGCTGCTCAATGGAGGAGGGTGGGGCGATTTTGGATACCTGCTCAGTAGTGTGGGGGACAGATGTTTCAAAGGTACTCAATGGGGGGGTGGGGGGCAGTTGTGTACAGAGGATCTGATTGAGTCATGCTACTCACTGATCTGAGAGTGGGAGATTTGGCTCATTTTTTTGGGGGGGAGGCGAGGTCGGGGGTGGGGGGTGATTGTGAATTGCTGCTCACTTGAGGGCGGTTCAGATTGAAAATGCTTCACAGTGGGAGAGAGTCTTGATTTTGAGAAATGCTGCTCAGTACAGGGGGTGGCGGGGCGTGTTAAACCAACACTATAGCCGCTAAATCATAAAAATGTTGCAACAGCTCACTTTTTAATACATTACTACAAGGAGACTCAAAACCAGGGGCGCTATTCAGATTAAGTAGGCTTACAGGATGGAGAGATATTTGGAACGAGGCAGGGAAGGAGGCAGATGAGAGGGGCAGGTGGTGAGGTAAGAGAGAAGAGGATGAGGGAGGAGTGAGGAGGGGGAAGAGAGGAAAGGGAAGAGAGTGAGGAGGGGGAAGTAGGGAGGGGAAGAAGAAAGAACAGATGAGGAAAGGTGGGGGGAGGGAGTGGGGAAGGTTGGGGGGGACAAAGAATTGAGGGGAGGGGTGTGGAGAGCAAAAAGCAGGAGAAGATGAGAAGGAGGAGAGCAGAAGGGAGAGGTAAAGAGGAGAGGAGTGGGACAGAGGGGATTGAGGAGGGGAAAGTGAAGACAGGGCAGAGAATTGCGGGAGTAAAGGTGAGTGGAGTGAGGAGACGGATAAAGAAGGGGAGAGAGGAGGGTGAGAAGGCATGGGGATGTGGAGGGTAGGGGGATGAGAGGAGCGGAGAAGGGGAAGAGGAGAGAAGGAAGAGAGGAGAAGGGAGGGAGGATGATTTGAAGGGAGGCGGAAAGAGGAGGGGGAAAGGGAAGACATGAGAATGAAGGGGGTAGAGGGGATGTGAAGAGCGGGCAGGGAGAAAGGGGGAGGAGTGCAAAGAGGGGAGAGAGGAAAATGGAGGGAGTAGAGAGGAGGGTGGAATGAGGAAGGGTGGAGGGGAGTGCAGGGAAGAGGAGAGGAAGAAGGGAAAGAGGGATTGTGATGTGGAGAGGAAAAGGGGGAAGGGGAGAAGGGAGGGCGAAGAGGGACATGATGAAGGGGAGGGGGTTAAGTGAGACAGGAGGGGGAACAGAAGGGGGGGGAGAAGTCTGGACAGAGGGATGGGGAGGGGAAGAGAACACCATGGAGAGAGAGGGATGGGAATGGGACAAGCAATAGAGAAGGGGATGGAGAAGAGAATAATGCGAGGGACAAGCAGACAGAGGAGAAAGGAGGGGAAGAAGAACTGGAAGGGAATGGGGAGAGTACAAAAATAGTGCTCAGGTGAGGAGAACAGAATCTACATCATTGGAGGGTACGACATGTTCTGTGGTGGGGGAGGAGCTAGATTTTGTGGGGCAAACTCCAAAATTTTGTTTGGTAGGTGGGATTGGGGAGGCCAGGATATTCCTCAGCTGAGGGCTGTTCTGTGGAATTGTACTCTATTTTGGTTGAAGGTGAATTTCCCACTCAATGGGGGGGGGGGGGGGGGGAAGGGGGAACATTACCAATGTTCTAAGTGTTGCTTGGCTTGAGTAGCAGTATTATACCTTTAGTTCCAAGTTTATCTGTTTCTTGTTGCAACATGAAATCGTATATCTTAAATGTACAAAGGATTATGAAAGAAAGCTTCATATTTTTCATAAGATTAAAGAAAGAAAATTGCACCTTATTTCTACAATAAATGTCATATCTGTAGTACATTTACTGTTTTTAGAAAATTCAGAATAATAATTTGAAAGGTGGCTCGTGCCAGAGATGATCTATAAAAGCCTTTTGATTTTTTTTCTGCAAATTTCTGGGTGACACCTTAGGCAAGTTTTCTTACTCCAGATGCTTCTATTCACCTAGCAGTAAGTAGGAACCCAGTTGTTAGCCGATTGGCAGGTTTGCTCTCTGGAGTAATGGTTCTGCCATGGCAGATAGCAAGTGGTCTGATCTTCTGTATTCCAGGACACCAGGTTACACTACTGGCTATCTCAAGAATGTGTTTGTTGTGCAGGCAGCAGATTCTACAGTGTTAAAAGAAACTCGCGTACCTAGGTGTTTGCATGTCATATGTGAATGGCTATCTTCAACATGAAGGGCAAATCATTATTACAAAGGTGATTTAATTTAAGAAATTGGCCTAATTTCAAAATATTGTGGGGTTATATACGAGCATGAAATACTATTGTAAACACTATAAGCTCAATTTTCTTGACATGATTTTAATCAATTTTACTTCTCGTTTAACAGATTGTTTGTTACACATTGGTGATTGCCATTGGTGTGATTGCAGACCTGGCTAGCACAGCTATGTCAATTGCAATCCAACGGGACTGGATTATAGTGGTAGCTGGAGACAGTGACAAACTGTCAGGTAACTATTATAGCTCTTTTGGGAACAATACAATTTCTTAGTTGATGACCAGATGTTAACTTTCTTTTTCCACCTTGGTGGCATTGATAGCAATTGCAGAAAAGTCTGCAAACCTCCTTTATGATATAGCATTTCCCTAAAATTATCCTGCTTTCACTATTAATTTTGTTTGTGTTGCTTCAGTAAGTGTGATAAAAATTCTTGCACTTCACTCCATTCCTCCTGCCGCATATGCATGTATTGCACTGACCACCCCCCCCGCCCCCATCACCAGCCTGCCCTATATTCGACACTCCTGCCTGCTGCGAACCTCCCCTATCCCGGGCGCTCCCACCTTCCCCTGTTGCATATGTTTTCTCATGTCCCAGCAGGGATGGGCAATAAATGCTGGCCTTCCAGCGACGCCCACATCCCATAAAAACTAATATTAAAAAAAAGTGCTCTCCCCTTGCCTGCATGCCCTGTGATCTTCTCTTTCCCCCCGCTGTCCTATGCGTTCTTGCTCTCTGTACCATTTCTCACCTGCTCACCCTTACTATTTGTAATGTTCTTTCTCTCTCATATGCAATCTTTCTGTAGCTAAAATTTACCAACAACCAATCAGGATAATTCATGAGATTATAAATTTCCTGAAGGCACTTCCCCATGTGCCATGCTGGTTAGTTGTAATAGTGTTATATAAAGGATACGAATGAAGAATAAACACAGAGGCTGCGAAATTTGGCCAGTTAGCGCCAGCTGATAAGGTTGGTTTCGGTGAAAAAATGACAGCCGCCTCACCACCGCCTACTTCCGGCACAGAACGCGCTGGCCACCATTTTGGGCAGGTTGGCAGCGCTGTTGTTGCCCGTGCTCGCTGCAGATTGTGATGTCAATCAGCGTACAACGCTGAATTGACGCACGGCCTGCTATTTTGGACATCGCCGCTCCTTTTAACGACCTCTCCAAACCACACACAGCAGAACGTACATTCAGCCAAACCACAGACCCCCTACCAGCGCTTCTTAAAGGGACACATGCAGCTTGTAGGTAGGTTTAGATTTTTGCTTTTGTACTGGTTTCTTTATATTTTATTTGAGTAGTAGCTTGGTGTAAGACATTTAAAAAGTTGTTAAAGTGTGAAGGGAGTGCTGCTGGACATTTGCAAGGCTTTAGCTCTTAAAGGAAGGTCTTGAGAACACCACTTTTAGTCCCCCTTGGGCTGCAGCATGACATGAAATAGAGCAGAAGGGACAAGCTGCTCGCTGAAGGAGGAGGAGGAAGCGGAAGAGGAGGTAGCAGAAGGAAGGAGGCAACCTAGACACCCCCTTTCTGGCTGGGCTATCAAATCATCCACCTATGAACACAACCCCAATTCCTCTTTCAGCATTTGTCCCACGACTTGCCTTCCCTCTGTTAGTGACCATCACAGCATCCTGTTGGCCACAATGCTGAAATAAAAACCATCACAAAGCAAACTTTCTAATCTAACTTTATCCATATATGCATCCAATATTGCATCAAAAAATCAATTAATCACCCTTGTGCATTCCCTTAGTGAGTGTCTTGCTTGTGCCTTTGCCTACCCAATACTAACCCAGTGGCTGCAGCATGACTGGTGGAAGGCTGCTGACTTTCAGCGGGGGGGGGAGACTGCAGGACGACCTTGAGGAGCTGGTGGCTGGGAGTGTGAAATCGAGTAACGGTGTTTCTTCTTTCTTCACTCTCCTCTCTGTCTTCTTGGTCAACCACTGGCTGGGCAGACTGGATTTCTTGGTGTCTGAAATGAGGAAGGCACAAGGGTAGGGTTGTGGTGAGGGGAGGGGGGTAAAGCAAGAGGTGCATGCTTACACCACGTGCAGCTTGTAAATCAGAAGATATTATGGGATGAGGGGGAAGTGTGATGGATGATAACGTATGAGGATACCAGCATCTTGTATTCTTTCAGCCCTGCCGCTGGCCAAGGGCTCAGCCATACCACTGCCAAGAATGGTCAGCACCGACTCCTCCAAGGGGGTGAGATGAAGCTAGGATAGTGAGATGTGCCTTGTGTTTGGTAGACATTGTTGGTAGGTGAGTGATGGTGGGGTGGTGCATTGAGCAGTGTGGGAGACTAGTGATGCAGTTGGTAGGAGACGGCTTTTGACGATGCATTCACTGACCTTGAACATTGGACTGAGGTCATGAAACCTCTTTGGACATTGGAGCCAGTTCCTGGGGTGACAGTGCTGGCAGTGACCACCTCAGCGATCTGGTCCCACATCCTTCTTTCTGGAGGGCCTCCTGGCCCCCTGCACAAAGCTCGAGTGCTGCGTCCGTGACCCTGGGTGCCCTTTCCCTGGACTGTTGAGCCATTTGGGTTAGTGCTGAAGCACTTTTTACATTTTTGATCAGCAGAAGGCAGCTCACCTTTAAGAGGTGCAGACTGCCTTTAAAAGGCACAGATTGGCTTTAAGTAAAGCTAGCCTCACGTGAACATCGAGAACTCGGGCCACCTGCTGAGCACACAGCCTGTCAGCAGTGTGTTCAGAGGTGGGCTGTGCGCTACAATCATTATAATTAGCAGGCAGCATGAATTTGATGTGCTGCCTGCGCTCCTTGAACGGGTGTGGGCAGATCGTGCATCGTGGTGCCCGCGCTCGTTTTTCAGCGCCATGGAATTTCACCCCCAGAACCTTTAACATACCACATATTTATTCAATTGGCTTCTATCCATTTTAGAGTGAAAGTTATGAGCATATTTTTCTTATTAGTATTGTTGAAACCTTGTTGATGATGGTGCTTCAGTGTGCATTATTTTGCTTCTCTTGGGGAAAATAATTGCTATGTTATAGTTTGAGAAAAAGATTCACATGTCTGTGCTAAACCCAGGACATTATCAATGCTGAATTTCGTAAAGAAATGTCACTTCCACATTTTTTGCCTTGAAAACCTGGGCATATTCTAGTGATACATATGGAGGATGCTTTCCATTCAAAGAGATTATTACCAGGGAAATTAAAGAAAAATAAAACAGAAAACCCAAAATAAAAATAGAGACTGCTGGAAATTCACCACAGGTCCATCAGCATCTGTAAAGGTGGGTTAATGTTTTGAGTAGGGACTCTTTCTTTTGGAGCTGACAGAGGGTCTCTACCCAAAATATTATTTTGTCTTTTCTCTTTTTAGGTAATGTCAATTTTGGGGCGTATCTACCTTTACATTCCAAAAATTTAGATTGTTTTTTCAAAAGTTTTTTTTTGGTCATCATTAAACCAGTTCTAAATAAATTGAAATAAAAAGAGAAAATGCTGGAAACACTCAGCAGGTCAGGCAGCATCTATGAAGAGAGAAACAGAGTTAACGTTTCAGGCTGATGACCTGTCGTCAGAACTGGAAAAAGTTAGAAGTGTAACAGATTGAATGTGGAGGCTGGTGGGGTCCACTTTCCAGCCTTCACATTCAACGGATCACCCTCTGTCATTTCCGCCACCTCCAGCGTGATCCCACCACCAAACACATCTTCGCCTTCCCTCCCCTTTCAGCATTCCGAAGGGACCGCTCCTTCTGTGGCACACTGGTCCATTCCTCAATCACCCCCTCCCCTTCCCACGGCACCTTCCTGTGCAAGCGCAGGAGATGCAACACCTGCCCTTTTACCTCCTCCCTTCCCTCTGTCCAGGGCCCCAAATACTCCTTCCAGGTGAAACAGCGATTTACTTGTACTTCTTACAATTTAGTATACTGTATTCGCTGCTCACGATGCGGTCTCCTCTACATTGGGGAGACCAAACGCAGATTGGGTGACCGCTTTGCTGAACACCTCCGTTCAGTCTGTAAGTGTGACCCCGAGCTTCCGGTCGCCTGTCACTTTAATTCTCTGCTCCACTCCCACTCTGACCTCTCCGCCCTCGGCCTCTTACACTGTTCCAACAAAGCTCAACGTAAGCTCGAGGAACAGCACCTCATCTTTCGATTAGGCACTTTATAGCCTTCTGGACTCAACATCGAGTTCAACAATTTCAGACCATAACTTTTGATACTATTTTTTCACATGGCAGCTGTTACTGATTCTGCCATTCCCATGTATACCTCTTCTGGACTCATCTTTTTGTTTCTTTACTTATCCCATTACCATATTCTTTTGCCTTGCATCATCATCCCTTTTGTCATTTGATCACTCCTGCCTTCCCTATCATTCTTTTTTTCCCCTCCCCTGCACTTGCTTAAAATCTGTTACATCTCTAACTTTTTCCTGTTCTGACGAAAGGTCATCGACCTGAAGCGTTAACTCTATTTCTCTCTTCACAGATGCTGCCTGACCTGAGTATTTCCAGCATTTTCTGTTTTTATTTCAGATTTCCAGCATCTGCTGTATTTTGCTTTTGTCTAAATAAGTTTGAAATCTGCTGCTTATTTTTATACAGTCTCAACTTTGTTTTAAGTAACATTTTTGTTTGTTTTCAGTTAAATCAGCACATCCAATATACAGTATAGTGTTTGTCACCTATTAAAATATTATAGGTTATAAGCCTTTCAAAGTACAGTGTATAATACTGAGCAAAATAAAAAGGGAAAACTGCAAATACTGGAAATCGAAAATAAAAACAGAAAATGTTGGCAGATCAGTCAGCACCTGTAAAATAACAGGTTATGGCATTTCAGGTGTGTACCCATCATCAAACAGTTTAACAAATCTTACTATTGGAGCGATTTTATATGAATATTTCAAATAGGTTTAATATCAATGCTTTTAGTAGCCCAGTGCTGTCATAGATGGGGAAAATCTTGTCCCATTTTTTCTATGAAAAGTGGGTAAGGGCAAGAGTATGGTCCTAGACATCACTTAACATTTTTAGGAAGGCTGAAATCTGAATTTTGTTGCTTAGTAATATAAACGAGGTGCAGAATACTATACATACCCAAAGATTATTGAAACCAAGACTCTGCTTTTGCTTTTATAGGCATGAATGCTACATTGAGGCAAATTGACCTTCTCAGCAAACTGCTTTCACCAATGGCCGTGGGTCAGATTATGACTTTCAGCTCCTCTGTGGTTGGCTGTGGCTTTATAGCTGGTTGGAATTTGTTCTCTATGTGTTTTGAATATTTGTTGCTTCAGAAAGTGTATAAAATGACTCCAGCATTAGCAAAAAAAGGTGATAACCAGAACAAGCAGGAGGAAATTTCAGGTATGACACACCACTTAAAGATGTTGCACTATACTGGTGGTAACCAAAAGGATTTTATAATCAATTGTATTTGCAGGCATTTTCTATTGGATTAACTGCTCTAAAAATATTAAATTTAAACAGAAAATAATGGTGCTATTTTAAAATCAGGTGCTGAATTGTTTAATTAGTAATAGTTTAAGGGGAAAAAAATGTCCATTGTCTAGCACTGAGCACTAAGGGGCTTTGGTAGCATAGTGGTTATGTTACTGGACTAGTAATCCAGAGACGTGAGTTCAAATCCCACCACAGCAGCTGGGGAATTTAAATTCAGTTACTAAATAAATCTGGAATAAAAAAACTAGTAGCAGTAATGGTGACCATGAAACTACTGGAGTGTCGTAAAAACCCATTTGGTTCACTTATGTCCTTTAGGGAAGGAAATCTTCCATCCTTATCTGGCTTATATATGACTCCAGACCCACAGCCATGTGGTTGCCCTCTGTGGCTCACCACCACCTTCTCGAGGGCAATTAGAGATGGACAATAAATGTCGGCCTTGCCAGCGATGCCCACATCCCATGAATGAATTTAAAGCTGATTGCTTGATCAGTTGCCTTGTTACAGACTACCTGTGGTTGTAAGAGCATGTTATGGTATTGCAATTGAGTTGTGGTGTTTAGCAATACTAATCAGCAATAGCTCCCTATTATGGAACTGAATGTCCGTGGGGTTCTCCCGATCTCTCGCTGTAACTTTGGCGGAAGATGACCAGAAACCTATTTCTCTGGGGACTATGCTGAATTTACGTCAGAAAAACCACCCAGAAATTCCACACACATTTCTTCATGTGCCAGTTTTTGCTGTCTCTTCACAAATATGGTTTGCAGTTTTCTTTCTGCATGCATTATTTATCAGTTCTGTACTGTACTCTCCCCTTAGCCAAAGCCACCTACCCTGTATTACTCCAGAATTATCTTGGAGGGCAAGGACACCTCAGGCTCTTTTTGTCCATGATCAATTGTGCCCTTGAACTGCTCTCCCCACCCTATTGGTCTCCATATTATAAAACGGATATAGATGCACTGGAGAAAGTGCAAAAAAGATTTCCAAGGATGATACCAGAACTGCGAGGGTCCAACTCTCAGGAAAGACTGAATAGGCTGGGGCTCTTTTCTCTAGAACAGAGAAGACTATGAGATGACCTGATAGAGGTTTTTAAAATTATGAAGGGATTCGATAGGGTAGACATAGAGAAGATGTTTCCACTTGTGGGGGGAGTCCAAAACTGGGGGCCATAAATATAAGATAGCCACTAATAAATCCAATAAGGAATTCAGGAGAAATGGTGTGAATGTGGAACTCGCTACCATGTGGAGTGATTGTTAGATGTTTTTAAGAGGAAGCTAGTTAAGTACATGAGGAAGAAAGTATCTCACCTACTTCCCCTCTCAGCTGTCTTGAAGATCATCTCTTCCATGCGACCCACCTCATGCTCCCTGGATGCCTTCGCTACTCAAGTTCCCTTCCTGGCTCTCATGCTGCCTGATATCGTTAATGGTTCTCTTTCCTCAGGCATCATCCTATGCCCTTTCAAAACCACAGTTATCATCCCTACATCAAACAATCCACATTTGATCTATCTCTGCTCTCCAATTACAATTACATTTACAATCTCTCTTCACTCTCTGAGGTCTTCAACATGTCATTGACTTCCAGTTCTGTACCATCATCTCTGTAGGCAACAGGATCTAACCTTGGACCCTTTGTTATTTATATGCTGCCTCTCAGTGACCTCTTCCACAATGCGAGGTCAGCTTTCACATGTACCGTCTCTGCCTCTTCACCACTTCCCTCGCTGCCTTTGTGCTGTTCGACTGCCTATTCAACATTAAGTCTTGAATGAGTTGCAGCATTCTTCAACTCAACATTGGGAAGACTGAAGCCATTGAGTTTGTCCTTTGCCATGGATTCATTCCCCTCTCTGGCTGCTTCCATAAGCTGAACCAGACTGTCTTTAAGCTTCTGTTTAACTTTGAACTGAGTTTTAAACCCCATATTAAATTCATCACCAACACTTTTTCTTTCACCTCCACATTGCTTGCCTCCGTCCCTCTGCCACTCCACCCTCCATGATCTTCAACTTGTCCAAAACTCTCCGTGTATCCTGTCTTACACTAAATCCTGCTCGTCCATTACACCAGTCCATGCTGACTTACACTGGCTCCCAGTCCCCAATGCGTTAACTTGTCTATAAATTCCTCCATGACCTTGCCCCACCCTTTGTAATTTGCACGAGCACTATGTCCTAGGAACATAGGGACAGGAGTAGGCCACCATTCAGTTAGATCATGGCTGATCTGTACCTCAACCCCATTTACCTGCCTTTCACCCATCCCTTGACATCCTTACCTAACAAAAATCTATCAATCTGTCTTGTAAGCTTCAATTGTCCGAGCATCCACAGCCTTTTCGGGGAGAGTTCCAGGTTTCTACTATCCTTTGTGTGAAGAAGTCCTTCTTGATTTCACTCCTGAATGGCTGGCTCTAATTTTAAGATTTTGTCCCCTTGTCCTGGATTTTCCCACTAGAGGAAATATAGATTCTACCAATGCCCCCCTGAAGCGTTATGGCCAAGAAATTACATTGGAAAATTGTGGGTGTGAATGAACACATCACTGACCGTTCTGAGGCAAAGGGAATTTAAACATTAATGCACTGTGATGACTTTAGGCTTGACTATTTTAAAATTGAACTCTTTTCAAGTTATCTTGTATAAAACCACTTTATTTTGCAATAATCCAATTTTTCAAAACATTCTTCTTTTCACTTACATCTTGTCCTTTCTCTGTGCTGTTTCAGAAGGAAATCAAACTGCTTTTAAAGACTCTCAAATGACTTCTACTACAGTTTCGGTTGAGGGTCAGCTGATTAATAGTAATTCTACAAATCAAAATCGTGAGGAAATTGGCTGTATTAAAGGGATCCTGGTTCCTGGATTGAAGACATTCCGAGATGGCTGGATTATCTATTATAGACAACCAATGTTTCTTGCTGCATTGGGTCTTTCATTTCTTTACATGACAGTACTGGGATTTGATGGAATTACTACAGGATATGCCTATGCACAAGGAATAAGCAGTTCTGTGCTTAGCATCATGGTGGCATTGTCTGCTCTCACGGGACTAATAGGAACTATGTTTTTCACCATATTGAGAAAATATTGTGGCCTTATTCACACTGGATGTTTCTCAAGTATTGTGCAAATTACTTGCCTTACACTTTGCATTGCATCTGTATTTGCTCCTGGAAGCCCACTTGATTTGAGTGTGCCACTATATTCAAGTGCATCAGGCCAGCTAGAAACCCCTGCAACTGGTGTTTATCTTACTGACATTCCTAATGCATCCGTCACCAAACCACCACTCCAGCCCTCTGTTAACATGTCAATTCAATATGATATGACTTTACATCCGCCGACAAACCTGACAAACGCCACAGAAATAAAGGAATACATTTCTATAGCACTATATTTTGCTGGCGCTATTTCAGCAAGAGTCGGTAGGTAATACTAAGAAAGTAGCTTGATAAAGCTTTATATGCTTAGCACAGTGTAAAATTGATATGCACTTAAGCACATCAGGTATGTAAAATGTAATGATAAATCATATGGGTAGGATAATTGTGTTGTGATAAAGTAACGTAAAATGTGTCGGTAACAGTGTAGCAAAACCACTTTAACTTAACAAGATAGCATTTCCAGAAAAAATGTGTAGTAGTATTGGTACAGTATTTTACAATACAAGTGTGTATCTTAATCTGTTTATCCCAGTATAATCATAAAATAAGGATTGTGTACATATGCATGAACATCTGCATCTGTCAAACTTGTAAACTATTTTGATGTTCGTTTGCAATTTAAACAGTTACTATCACAGATTAGACTTCTAACCGTAGAATAAGGCAGAGGATCTTAATGCACATGCAGCAGCTAAGTAAAACATGAATTTTTAAAAAAAGCTTGGTTGCAGACTTGGATTCTCATATTTTTGCAGCTATGATTATCCAGCAGATTAGACTTAAAGGTACAGGTTTAATTGATCGGCAATGTCAAGAAAATGGTTACTTATGTTTAAAATCAACAATGTTTTGTAGCGTATAGTGAATCTGCCATGGCGCTGCTCATGGTAGGGTCAGAGGATAGATTGCTTTAGAGGACAGGCGCATGATACTGCGTAATGCACATTGTATTCTACTGCTGATGTAGCTGTGTGCAAATTTTAAAGCCACATGGAGTAACTGCTGTGCTTTGCTTAAGTTACTTAGAGGCTAAATGGTCTTGGCTGTCCTTTATATTGTCTATTAAATTTGGTACTTTGGGCACGCGTTGCATTGAAAATTCCTATGTCAATCCCCTCTAATAGGAAATTCCATTATGAAAATGTCCATATTTGCATGCAGTAACTGTTATGCCTGAAGGTGGAAATGTGATGGGTGTGTTCAGTGTTAAAGGTTTCATGGGTTGCCTGTCACCTAATGCATATGCTTGGTATGAGACAATACCTGCTATTTTGTAGGGACACGATAGGTTAAAAAAACTTTGCGCATGCATGCATTTGCAAGCTTTGGCCACTGAGTGGTACTGTGCACAGTGTGAAACGTGACTCTAGACATCTTTATGTTGACGTAAGTTTTACTTTCATATTTTATCCTTTATTCTATGATATCTATTATATCTTTTATTCTTGTGGTTGTTTAACACATTCATTTTTTTTCTTTGTTAGGCTTTTGTTGCAATTAGGAATTGCAATTTGCCTTTATTGCAAAGGGATTGGAGTATAAGAGTGAAGAAGTCTTACTGCAATTATATAGGACTTTAGTGATACCACACCTGCAGTATTGTGCACAGTTTTGGCCTCCTTATCTAAAGAAGGATATACTTGCCTTGGAGGGAGTGCAACAAAGGTTCACTAGACTGATTTCTGGGATATGGGGTGCGGGGGGGTTGTCCTATGGGGAGAGATTGAGTAGACTAGGCCTATATTCTCTAGAGTTTAGAAGAATGAGAGGTGATCTCATTGAAACAAAAAATTCTTAAGGGGCTTGACAAGATAGATGCTGGGAGGTTGTTTTCCCTGGCTGTGGAGTCTAGAACTAGGGGTCATAATCTCAGAATAAGAGGTCGGCCATTTAGGACTGAGATGAGAAATTTCTTCACTTAAGAGCGGTTGTGAATTTTTGGAATTCTCTACCCCAGAGGGCTCAGTCATTGAGTATATTCAAGACAGAGATCGATAGATTTTTGGATACTAAGGGAATCGAGGGATATGGGGATAAGGTAGGAAGAGTTGAGGTAGAAGTTGGAACAAATAACATAGGTAGGAACAGGGAGGAGGTCCTGCTGAAAGAGTTTCAGGAGATAGGCTCTAAATTAAAAAGCAGGACCTCGAGGGTAATAATCTCTGGGTTATTGCCCGAGCCACGTGCAAATTGGCATAGAAGCAGACAGATCAGGAAAATTAACACGTGGCTGAAGGGCTGGTGTGGGAAAGAGAGGTTCCTTTTCACGGGACACTGGCACCAGTTCTGGGACAGGAATGAGCTGTACCGATGGAATGGGCTCCACCTGAACTGGGATGGGACCCGTGTCCTAGCGGAAAGGGTAAATCGGGAGGTAGGAAAGGCTTTAAACTAGTAAGAAGAGGGGAGGGATCTACAAGAAACGTAAGCAGCTTAAATATAAACAAAACAGGAAAAGTGAGCACAGGAAAGAATAAAGTAAGGGAGGACATTGACGGCAAGGGAGCAAACAGAGGTATAGAACAGGAGTCTAAAAAGATGGTTTAGCATAAAATGAAAGGAAATCCTACTAAAAATTAGTTAAACTGTCTGTACAGCAATGTACACAGTGTCCGAAATAAAACAGGGGAGCTGGAGGCAATCATGCGTTGGGAGGAACCAGACCTAGTAGGGATTACTGAGACATGGCTATAGAAAAATCAGGACTGGGAATTAAACATTGCAGGGTGTAACATATTTAGAAAAGATAGAGAGGGAAAAAGGGGAGGTGGAGTAGCTGTACTTATTAGGAATAACATAATGACAGTCGAAAAAAAGGACGTAGATATCAGCAAGACAAAAGTAGAATCCATATGGAGAGAGATAAAAGATAATAAAGGATCAATCACACTAATAGGTGTAGTCTACAGACCACCTAATAGTGGAAGGGAGGTGGAAGAAGAACTATACAGACAAATTAGTGAAATGAGTAAAAAACATAGAATAATAATCATGGGGGATTTCAACTACCCCAATATTAACTGGACAGAAGGGGTAGGTAAAGGCGATAAGGGAATGGAGTTCCTACAATGTCTACAGGACTCCTTTCGAACCCAATATGTAAAAAGCCCAACAAGGGAGGATTCGCTATTGGATCTAGTTATGAGGAATGAACCAGAGTAGATAAGAAAAGTAAAAGTAGGGGAACATATAGGCAATAGTGACCATAATATAATATGCTTTAAGATGACAATAGAGAAGGATATAATGACAAAAAACAAATTAATAGATTGGAGAAAATCTGATTTTGAGGGGCTGAGATTAGAACTTGGGAAATAAAATGGGCAACAATATTGGCAAACAACGATGTAGAACGACAATGGGAAACATTTAAAACAGTGTTCAACAGATTGCAAGGAAAAATATATTCCACTAACAGGAAAGAACAAACTAAACACTAATGAGACTCCATGGATGAATAAAGACATAAGGAAACAATTGAGGGTAAGGAAAGAGGCATACATTAAGTACATAGACAGCAGAGGAGTGCATGATAACAGAGAATACAAAGGGATTAGGAGAGAAGTCAAAAAAACAATTAGGAAGGAATAGAGGAACTATGAAATTAAATGATCAAGGAACAGAAAACAAAATAGCAAAATATTTTACAGGCACATCAATAAAAAAAGGAAGGTTGGGATGGGAATAGGGCCATTAAGGGATAGACAGGATAATACCATAAGTAACGATAGGGAGATGGCAGAAATATTAAATCATTATTTTGCTTCGGTATTTACCAGGGAGATAGAACAGGCGGACATGATATTGGATGATGAGATGAGTAATGAGATAAGTGCATTTAAAATAAAAAAGGGATATATTAAATAAATTAATCAAACTCAAAGAAGATAAAACCCCTCTGTTTAAAACCCCACGCATTTTAAAAGAATCTAGGGATGAGACAGCAGAGGCATTACTACACATATTTAATAATTCATATGGGAGGATAGTCAATACTGAGGAGGACTGCAACAATTACAGAAGGACATTAATAAACTTGCAGAATGGGCAAATAATTGGCAAAGGAAGTTCAACACAGACAAATGTGAGTTTTATATTTTGGTAGGAAGAACAGGAAGGTCACTTATCACTTGGAGGGTGGGAGTCTAGGTGAGTTAGAGGAACAAAGGGATCTCGGAGTACAAAAACACAAATCACTAAAAGTTGCAATACAGGTTAGCAAGGCCATTACAAATGCAAACCAAGCACTAGAGTTTATTTCTAGAGGGATAGAATTGAAAAGGAGGGAGGTTATGCTAAACCTGTATCGAACCTTGATTAGACCACACTTGGCGTACTGCATGCAGTTCTGGTCGCCATATTATAAAAATGATGATATAGAGGCACTGCAGAGGGTGCAGAGAAGATTTACAAGGATGATATCAGAAATGTGAGGGTATGCATATCAGGAAAGGATGAACAGGCTGGGTCTCATTTCTCTTGAAAAAAAGAAGGCTGAGGGGTGACTTAATAGAGGTCTATAAAATTATGAAAGGCTTTGATAGAGTGGATACAAAGAGAATGTTTCCACTTGTGGGGAAGAGCATAACTAGAGGCCATCACTATAAGATAGTCACCAAGAAATCCAATAGGGAATTTAGAAGAAAGAAAAGAAAGACTTGCATTTATATAGCGCCTTTCACGACCACCGGACGTCCCAAAGCACTTTACAGCCAATGAAATATTTTTTGAAGTGTAGTCACTGTTGTAATGAAACTTCTTTACCCAAAGAATGGTGAGAATGTGGAACTCGCTACCACAGGGAGTGGTTGAAGCGAATAGTATAGATGCATTTAAGGGGAGGCTGGACAAACATATGAGGGAGAATGGAATAGAGGGTTACGCTGATAGATTTAGATGAGGAAAGACGGGAGGAGGCTCGAGTGGAGCACAAACACTAGCATGGACTGGTTGGGCCGAATGGCCTGTTTCTGTGCCGTAGATCCTATGTAATCCTATGTATGTAAGATTAGCCATGATCTTATTGAATGGCGGAACAGGCTCGAGGCCGAATGGTATACTCCCCCTCCTATTTCTTATGATCTTATGTAATTATTGCTGCTTGTAGCCTCCTGCTTCCCCGCTTTAAATTCTTGCTCACTCCTGCTGGCATCTCTTCACCCACTGTTAAACCCTCTAGGCACATCTCTGCAAATTGGCTGCATTTTAATATTTGTTCTAATTTCTTGTGTATATATGTATGTGTATATAAAAATAAAAGCACCCCTGTCTACATGAGGCCTGATATTTCCCTGCTGGCTGTGTCTTAGATACCCTCCCACTCCTACCGCCTTGGCTGGTTTTACTTTTTCATGGTATGTCAGTTACCCCACCATCAGGCCAGCTAGGCTGTAATACAAGTTATTTTCTACTCCCCATTTGCCCCATGTAAAAAGATTCTACTACCCTATTATGAAGTTTTCAGCTCTGCTACATCCTTTTTCTCCCCCTCCTTCAAAAAAATGTTTCTCCCTGCTTTTCTGAGCCCGCTGGTCCACAGTGCGTTCTGGGGTTGCCCCTGCCAGTTGAAATGTAAATGAGAATTTTTTTTAGCGCCACAGCTTGTCACTACCAAGGAATATGTAACGGAGATGGAAGGTTATATGGCTGATCTGGTCTGGGGACACACACATACTGGGTGTAACGCTTCAAACATTGGTTGGGATTCAGACAAAGGTCAGCTTGTGGAAAGAAGTCAAGGGGAAGGAGAGGGTAAAATGTTGGGATGGAGACCCGACATGGGAGATGGGGGAAAAAGAGAGAGACATGGGGAAATATGTAGGAGAAATGGGGCGAAAGAGAAAACAACACATGGGTGTAAGAGATTGGGGAGAGACATGTAAGATCTTAATGATCTCTGAGTTCTTGGCCAAGACACCAATAGGCAGCAGCCAGTATGTTTGAGCAATAGATCAAGATTTATTAAGCATACAGCGTAATATACTTAATATTAGGCGATAGTTTTAACGAGTAGCTTGCAGCCCTAGGTCTCTGGAACCTCTCGGACACAGATGACGTCGTGTTAAGTCTGTTCCTTTGTCCTCGCAGATCTTTGGGTATCGAGGTTTTAACTCTTTTCTTATCAAAAGTTGGTTTGGCCAGTGTCCATATATGGTCTTCAACAAATCACCTTTTTTAATTGGTTCTAATGGTCAAAATACCATTGTCACTCAGACTAATGTAGCATCCCGCCTTTCCAGTATTTTTCCACCAACTTTGCTATGTTCAGTGTTATCTTGTTTATAGTTTTTCACCCCATTGGAATTTACTTTATCTCTTTCATTTCCAGCTTCCCTGGTACAAGGCCTTTATACCAACGGCCCATATCAGCGCTGTTTCACTAGTCTTGAGGTATCCAAACTATCTCACTTTTTATTCTACCAGATAAATACCTTATCTCCATGATCTCTCACATTTTATGTCCTTATACTAATTTTTAAAATATCGTTGCAATGAGTTTTGTTAAGCAAATTCTAATTTCTACTTCGCATCATAATATGTTATTTAATGATTTAACCTTCACTCGTAGATTGTGGCTGTTTGTTATCAAAACTTAGTCAAAACTGCTTTTGACTGTGCAGCTACATTATGGGTAATATTATTTGGTCAATGGCTACACTTGAAGTTATACATATATGATTCTCGTCTACTAAATATCTCTAAATATCAGCCTTTCATATAGACAGAACACATCACGAAGAGACAGATGTGGCAAAGAGAAGTCAGTAAAAAGAGTCCTCAAACAGACTGAATATCGGAGATGTGTGGGGCAGTGAGAGGGTGGGGCATTAAGAGATCAGTGGAGAGAAAGACAGCACAGATGTAGATCGGCAGACACAAATAGGTGAAAGCGAGGTTGGGGAACAAACCAAGAGATCAGTGACAGACAGCACCATCAGAGATGGGGAAAGATTGTGCTGAAAAATCAATAGAGATGGAGAGATCAAATGTCAGGGGGCAGATCATAGGAGAGAGAAAGAGATATGTAGGAAATAGAGGGACATAAAGGTCAGCAATGCCATGCAGTCCAACTTTCTCCGAATGTAGACAGATATATTTTATCGCATTAATTGGGTCATTCTTCCCACATGATTGACTCCCAGTCCTAACATCCACTTTCTCAACAATTGCAGCAGACCAGAGAAATTAAAACAAAAGAACAACTTCAAGCTATGTGTAACACTTCACCGTCATACATAGCACCAAATTGAGTCGAATCAAGGCAGATTTATATTACTTCTGATTGGTTTGTTCTTCCCACCTGACTGATTCACAACTGTGTTTCTAGTAGCCCTAACCCTTCAAACACTTCTTTCCCAGTCAGTGCCTTTTTTATGAGATCTACAGGTGCTTCTGTTCCGAGCTCTGGCTCCCTTACAGCGCCACAGCCACTTTTTAAACATTAGGTTCCCCTTCCTGCCTACTGTGTGTCCATCAGAATCTTCCTACAGCTTCACAGGCAGACCTCAAACCTGTTGTGGAGATCCCAGCTGTCAGTGGTGCTTTCCTGCAACCCTACCCACTAAACCACCCTCAGCCCTACTGCTAACTTTGTAGTGGTGAGCGAGAATTGTCTTATGTTGCTTGAAGCATTTACTGCACTTTTACATTGTTTACTGACTATAAGTGAGAGAGTTGCTTCTCAGGACATTGCGGAGGAAGAGAATGTTCACTCATGGCAACACTATTGGGGGGGCAATTCAGATCCCAAATGGTCAAGGGGAGGTCAGCCTACATTCTCCTACCTCTCTCCCATTCAATGCTTGTAAACCCCATACCCTCAGACTCAGGCATTCCCTCCCTTCCTACAATAACAACAATTTCCCTTTAACATCGTAAAACATCCTAAGGTGCTTCACAGGAGCGTTATCAAAAAGAATTTGACACCGAGCCACATAAGGAGATATTGGGACCAATGACCGAAAACTTGACTTGTTAGCCTGCACTTTTACTTCCTCCCTTCCCACTGCCCAGGACCCCAAACACTCCTTTCAGGTGAAGCAGCGATTTACTTGTACTTCTTTCGATTTAGTATACTGTATTCACTGCACACAATGCGGTCTCCTCTACATTGGGGAGACCAAGCGCAGATTGGGTGACCGCTTTGTGGAACACCTCCGATCAATCTGCAAGTGTGACCCCAAACCTAAGGTCGCCTGTCACTTTAATTCTCTGCTCCAGTCCCACTTTGACCTCTCTGTCTTCGTACTCCTACACTGTTCCAACGAAGCTCAATGTAAGCTCAAGGAACAGCACCTCATCTTTCTATTAGGCACTTTACAATGTTCCGGACTCAACATCGAGTTCAATAAGTTCAGATCATAACCTCTGCCCCCATTTTTTCAAATGGCAGCTGTTGATGATTCTGCCATTCCCATTTACACCTCTTCTCGACTCATTTTTTGTTGCTTGTCCCATTACCATCTTCTTTTGCCTCGCATCATCATCCCTTTTGTCTTTTAATCTCTCCTGCCTTCCACCCTATCACAGACCTTCCCTTTTGTTCTTTCCTTCCCTCCCCCCTTTCCCTGCCTTTGTACTTGCTTAAAACTTGTAACATCTCTAACTTTTTCCAGTTCTGACGAAAGGTCATCAACCTGAAACGTTAATTGTGTTTCTCTCTCCACAGATGCTGCCTGACCTGCTGAGTATTTCCAGCATTTTCTGTTTCTGTTTCAGATTTCCATCATCCGCTGTATTTTGCTTTTGGAAAAGCTTGTCTTGCCTCGGTTGAGTCAGCATATGCAGTCTAGCTGTACTCCGCCAACTTTGTAAGAGTGAGGTCACGGGGTGAGCGCAGCAATGAAATTATGAATTCAAATTCTTCAGTTTATTTTTAAATGTGTCTAGTGAGCTTGTAGTTATTATTTTGTTATCTAACTGGTTCCAGTCGACAATTGTTTGGGGAACAA
This sequence comes from Somniosus microcephalus, assembly GCF_052327205.1. Lineage (NCBI taxonomy): Eukaryota > Metazoa > Chordata > Chondrichthyes > Squaliformes > Somniosidae > Somniosus > Somniosus microcephalus. The sequence goes on along the minus strand of NC_140990.1, from coordinate 250,136,602 downwards.
GCTGAACCTTTGTATGTCTTTCTTGACCAGTTGTCTTGTTAGTTTCTGGCTATTCCCTCTTATTGATCTGTTGTTCTGTGCAGGTTGTAGCAAACCCTCCATTCTGATTCCAGTTTGTCCACTGGTAATTTGATACATCAAGTGGATCTTAGAGTCTCTCCTCCTCCTCCTCAAGCGTTTCCCACTCTAGGGCTTTCAGGATTGCAGTAACGTTACTGGTCTGTTTGTAGTCATTCATATAGAATCGAGCAGCTTTCCTCTGGATAGCCTCAAGTTTCTGGATGTCTCCCTTGTGGTATGGGTCCCATGCAGGGCTAGCATACTCCAGAATTGGTCTAACTAGTGTTGCTTGCTCTTACACTTTCCTTGGGGTTGACCAGAGGTTCAGTTTCAGGAAGCGCAGTACCTTACTGCCTTTGGACGTTACTCTCTTGAGTTGTGCATCCCATCTTAGTTTGTTGTCTATTTCCACCCCCAAGTATGTATATAAGGATACTTCCTGCAGGGGATGGCCACAAAAGGTGTAATTCATATCAGGTGGTTGTGTCTTCTTGGAGATCTTCATGACTACACATTTGGTTGGATTGAAGGGCATTGATGATCTGTCTTGCCAGCCCCCGAGCTTTTCAGGTCTTCTTGGAGTACTTTTGAAGTCTTTCTTTGATGTTCCTGAGGTGTAAATCACACAGTTATCAGCAAACCATCTAACTGTGATGCGTAGTTTGTCTGGCAGGTTGTTGCTGTAGACAAGGAAGTCCAGTGGTCCCTTTACAGTTCCCTGGGGAACTCCTGAGCAGACTGGTGTTGACTCTGAGCGGGAGCCGTTACACAGGACTGTTCGTGTTCTTGATGTAGGGAAGTATCATCCATGTGAGAACGGGCCCTCGAATGCTATATGCTTGTAGTTTGGTGAGAAGTCTCTCGTGCGCCACCTTGTCAAAGGCTTTTGCAAAGTCGAGGAAGGCTATTTAGACTATTTCCCCTTTCTCAATGCAGCCAGTGATGTTGTTTATCGCCAATACCAGTTGAGTCGTTGTGAAGCGTTTGGCCCAAAAGCCATGTTACAAGTACCTCATGCTCCTCCAGATGGGTCATGATGTGTGAATGGACAATGTGCTCAAGAACCTTGCAGTTGGTTAGTGACACTCCTCTGTAATTACCCGGGTCTGCCTTCTCTCCCTTCTTGAAGATCGGGTAGATGTTGGCCTCTCTCCACTGAGAGTGTTTGGTTTCTAGATGTTCTTCTATTTTCTCCTTTAGTAGGGATTCCATTATTTTTCCTACCACCAATGATCAGCTGACTGGTCTATAATTCTCTGGATATGTTCTATCCCCCTTTTTAAATATAGGTATTACTTTAGCTATCCGCCAGTCCTCTGGCACTACACCTTTTTTCTAACGAATTATTAAATATGTGTAGTAATGCCTCTGCTATCTCTTCCCTAGATTCTTTTAAAATGCGTGGATGTAATTCATCTGGACCAAGGGTTTTATCCTCTTTGAGTTTGATTAGTTTATTTAATATATCCCCTCTTTTTAAAAAAAATTTAAATGCACTTTTCTCATTACATAGAAACATAGAAGATAGGAGCAGGAGTAGGCCATTCGGCCCTTCGAGCCTGCTCCGCCATTCAACGAGATCATGGCTGATCATCCAAACCCTAGCACCCGGTCCCTACACCGACAGCCATCCCACCCAAGCCCTATCCCCGTAACCCCACGTATTTAATCCCCCCTAACACTAAGGGTCAATTTTTTAATCATGGCCAATCGACCTAACCCGCACATCTTTGGACTGTGGGAGGAAACCGGAGCACCCGGAGAAAACCCACGCAAACACGGGGAGAATGTGCAAACTCCACACAGACAGTCACCCGAGGTTGGATTTGAACCTGGGTCCCTGGCGCTGTGAGGCAACAGTGCTAACCACTATGCCACCGTGCTGCCCACTCATCTCATCATCCAATGCCATGTCCCATGTAAATACTGAAGCAAAATAATTATTTATTTCTGCCATCTCTCTATTGTTACCTGTGGTCTATCCCTTAATGGCCCTATTCCCATCCCAACCTTCCTTTTTTATTGATGCGCCTGTAAAATATTTTACTATTTTGTTTAATGTTCCTTGATAATTTAATTTCATAGTTCCTCTTTGCCTTCCTAATTGTTTTTTTTATTTCTCTCCTAATCTCTTTGTATTCTCCCTTATCGTGCACTCCCCTGCTATCTATGTACTTAATGTATGCCTCTTTCCTTATCCTCAATTGTTCCCTTATGGCTTTATTCATCCTTGGAGTCTCATTAGTGTTTAGTTTGTTCTTTCCTTTTAGTGGAATATATTGTTCCTGCACTCTGCTGAACACCATTTTAAATGTTTCCCATTGCTGTTCTATATCGCTGTTTGCCAATATTGTTGCCCATTTTATTTTCCCAAGTTCTATTCTCAGCCCCTCAAAATCAGCTTTTCTCCAATCTATTACCCTGGTTTTCGTCATACTTATGTCCTTCTCAATTATCCTCTTAAAGCGTATTATATTATGGTCAGTTTTGCCTAGATGCTCCACTACTTTTACTTCTCTTATCCAATAGAGAATCCTCCCTTGTTGGGCTTTTTACATATTGGGTTAGACTTTGAGGTGGGTGATGCCAGTATCTTCCCTCCTTAACTTCTTGATGAAGGACCAAAAGGCTTTGAGATTGTCACTGATTGTTGCTTCAAGCTTGGTACTGATTTATTCTGCTTTAGCCTTGTTCCACTCTCTCCTTACTTCTTTACACAATGTCTTGTATTCCTCCCAGTGATCTGCATTCCCTGATTTCTTGGCCCTGTTACACATTCTTTGCTTCCTTCTGCACAGTCTCCTAGGTGGTCGGCTAAATCAGGGTAGGTCCTGCCTGTTTGTTGTCAGTTTGTTTGGAATGTTATCATCCATGACTTTTATTTTATTTTCAAAGCTATCTCATTTCTCCTGAACAGAAACCCCTTCTTCAACCATGTACCTGAAGATGCCCTGGTATTCTTTGATGTCAGCCTTTATCTTGACACAGTCAGCCTTGTGTCGTAGGTAGACTTTATGGGATGGTTGGTCAAAGAGGTAGATTTTAAGGAGGCGGAGAGGTTTAGGGAGGGAATTCGAGAGCTTTAGGGTCTAAGGAGCTGAAGGCACAGTCGCAAATGGTGGAGCAATTAAAATCGGGGATGCACAAGAGGTCAAAATTGGAGGAGCACAGAGATCGTGGAGGGTTGTAAGGCTAGAGGAGGTTACAGAGATCGGGAGAGGCGAGGCCCTGGTGCTTCTAGACTCTGCTGTCATCCTCATTCCTAAATCCCAAGACCTCCCCTGGTCCTGCAACAAAAATGAACCACACCCCCATTGCTTCAACACCCAGCATTTCTCTCAAATCGTTCCAAAGAAACACAAAATCCACGATTGCTTTTGCATTCTAAGACTCCTCCTTCCTGTACTCCCAGACCCCATGACCTTCCCCCAGACCTACATCACTACAACATCACATAATCCCATTCACACTCCTCCCAAACCCCAGGACCACTCCGATACTCCCATACCCCTTGACCCCAGCCTCCATACTCACATGACCCACAGAGACTCCAACGTTTAGCTAACTCTCACAAACACCACCCTAGCCACAGCTCCCATATGCCACTAGTTCCCTCCAGGTGCCTCCAGGTCCGACAATCCGTACTTTTACACTGCACAGATGCCTCCTTCCACCACATTACCTGTCAAGGAAGGTAGTTGTGCTTTTTGGAGGACAATCATCTCCACCCCAGGACATCGATGCAGGAGTTCCTCAGGGCAGTGTCCTCGGCCCAGCCATCTTCAGCTGCTTCATCAATGACCTTCCCTCCGTCATAAGGTCAGAAGTGGGGATGTTCGCTGATGATTGCACAGTGTTCAGTTCCATTTGCAATGCCTCTGATAATGAAGCCTTCCATGCCCGCATGCAGCAAGACCTGGACGACATTCGGGCTTGGGCTGATAAGTGGCAAGTAACTTTCGCGCCACACAAGTGTCAGGCAATGACTATCTCCAACAAGAGTACTACCAGTACGCATTGAATAGCTACCAGCAATCTGCTATATCTTTGCTTTCAAAATGTTACCAAATAAAATGTTATTACATATATAAATTAACTTTTAAAATTCACTGATTAAAGAAAGACAGAATTGTGCACTAAAGCAGCATGAAAATGCACCATGTTATTTAAAAATTCTCACTTATTCACTCATTGTAAGTCAGTTATCCTAATAGTACAAGATCCCTCTTCTAAAATGTTTCCTCTGACTTTGATACTGTAAGCAATGACAGGAGAAGATTATGTGTGGATAGTCATTATAATATAGCACATCTCTAGTGGAGTTCCTCATAGTGAATCAGAGGTATTATTTATTTGCGCAAGTGGTACAATAAAAATGGGGGATACAATCAAATTACAACTTTTAAGCAGGGAGATAAACTATAGATCAAAAGTGCCACAGGGCATTTTTAGGCATCATACATGGTTTACCCATTCAGTAGCCTCAGGATCAACAATGTGGAGTCTGGAAAGTCTTTCTGGTAGACCAGTGTGAAATGAACAGCCATTCAGTAGATGTGCGGTATTCTCAACTGCACTGCAGCTACACAGAGGGCTTTTCCTGAGTCCCCAGTTCATTTTCTGCACGCCTTACCACCCCACATCTAAAATGGTTGAGCTTGCATCAGAGATAGTGTGGCAGCTCAAAGCCAGGAAATCTATCATCAGGCTCAGGGATGAGCAGGAGTTTCTTATAGAGGGAGCAGCTCACACCCATTCTGTTCACTATAAAGAAGCAGTATCTGCCGTGGAGATGGTTGGTTGAATAGTCCAGATTGTTTTTCTGCTGATGAGTCGATGGCGAGGCACCTCCCGTATATCTTTGAAAAGTGACAGTTGTGGCTTTTCCAGGATTTTCTCAAGGAGGTTCTTTGCTGCAATTTGACACCTGATGTTTGGAGGCCATATATTTGAGAGGACTGGTTTCAGTGTTTGTTGGTCACATAGTCATTGTTGTATTCTCATTGTTTGATTTAATTGTACATCAACTAGATGTGTCTGGGAAGAGATTAACCACACAGAAGCGCAGTATTCTCCAACTGAGTTGCAGAGTGCCAGCGCCAAGCTACTCAAGGCTTGCACATTACAACCTCAAGTTGACCTGGCAAGCTTATTTAGAAGGCCAATTCTGCTTTTGATCTTCTAAGTTACGTTGGTGAGGTGGCCCTCATAAGTAAATGTGCAGTCTAGAGTTACTCCTTGATATACTGGATTTTCCCAGCCAGTCTCCATTCTCTTGACTACCTCCCCATCAGTCTACTCTTAATCATCAGCAAAGTGCTGGAACGTGTTGTCGAAAGTGCTATCAAGTGACACTTGCTCACCAATAACCCGTCTACCACAGAAAAAGCCAGGAAGAGGCCGCCTTTAAATAGCGCCCCCCTCAGCCCCTCACCAGCTGGGAAACATTCCAGTCTCCCTGTCGTTGCTTGCGCCAAGCGGAAAGGAGGGGGGCGCCACTCAATATCTGGTCCGGGGCGCCAACGGGGCGTTGTACGCTCAACTGACGTCACGATCTGCGGGCGCTGCAGATCGGGGCGGTAAACTTTTGCGCCGCCGCAAAAACTAGTCAATTTCGCGAGTGGCGCAAACATCGCTGCGCCTGGGCGCTAGTTGCTTTGTGCCCCATTAGCGCCTTAGGGCGCTAACGGGAGGCGCAAGCCAACCAAATTTTTCCCCCTCTGTCTATTGAAATCAGGCAAATGTCATCAGCATACTTGAATGGCCTGGCGAGCATTTGTCAATCATTGGAGCAAGAACAGATCCCTGGGGAAGTCCATTCTCCTGGATCCTCCATAGGCTCATCTTATTTCCTAGCATCATCTGGAATCTTCTGTCTAAAAACAAAATCTCCAACCCATAACAACCCATCAAGGTAACGTCTTGGTCAGTAGGCCAGACATTATCATATGCTGTTGTCAAGTCATAGAAACACAGTCCCGGTCTTCTCCTTCTGTTGGAAACCATTTTCTACATAGGTGATAAGAGCAAGAACTTGGTCACAAGTGCTCCTATCTGGTCTGAAGCCTCCCTGGCCACCTTTCAGAGACCTGCCCTACTGTGAGCAGAATTAGCCACTCCAGAAGTTTGTAAGCACAGCTCAGAAGTGATAGAGGATGGTAGGTATCTGGAGGGTTTTGGTATAGCTGTCACTCTAGCATTCTGCCATATTTTGGTCATCTTGTTCTCTTGGATGACACGAGACATAAAAATTGATAGCCATTTTATGCTCTTCTCTCCAAGGTGTATTAGCATTTCTGGTAAAATGTTGCAAGGCCACAAGCTTCTCCTGCTTTCATGACACTCAATGCTTTCATGACTTCCTCAGTGGAGGATGACTGGAAGATGTCTGTATCTGTCAGAGGTTATGCTGTTGCAAAGAAGTGCACATTCTCATTGAAAGAATTTGGACAAGAATGTGAAAACTCCCTATAGACAAATGAAGTAAATCTTTGTTGATATGTTACTGAAAAATAAAGCTTTTCTTACCCACAGTAGTTAGATTATTAAATACCATAGTTACATCAGTACATCGCTGCACATTTTATGGGTGCAGTTCTTTACTGCCTATCTAATAAGAGTGTGGTGTTTTATTGCAAAGGCTAAGAAATGTATAAACTTTAAGTTTGATCTTTCCCAGCAGTACTTAAGAGTATTTAAATAGAACCTGTGGATAAAATATTTTTAAATTATGGTTATTTTACTGTCTTAAAATGATTTCCCTGGGAATTTTCATTCTCAATTTTTCATTGGAAATGGGAGGACTTGCAACAGCAATGAACACTCTGAATTATTGGTACACTCGCCAACAAAATGATATTAAGTATAGTGCAGGCCTGGTCACTGGCTTTTGCTCAAGGCTGGTTTAAGCCAACTGTCATTCTCGACAATAAATTTGAACAGAAATATCTGATTCAGTGATTCTCAAACTGGTTGTGCTTTTTCCTCTTTCTGCTCTTTTTCTCTTCACAGTTTTCTTTTCACTCTGTTTCCTACAGAATTGGAGCTGCTGTGTGGGGAGCAGCATGGTTAATGCAGGCCTGCTCACTTGCATACTTGATGAGCTTTTGCTCAAGGCTGGTTTAAACCAACTGTCATTCTAGACAATAAATTAGAATGGAAGATGAGGGAGCTGAGCAGAGCTGGCAGTCAGCCAGGGATCAGGGCCTTTTTTTTAGGGAAGCAGGGCTTAAAAAACAAAAGGAGAGCTAGACCATTAAAAAGTGGGTGTGTGGTGTTGGGGTGGGGGGTTAGGGGGGTAGAGAGCAGGAAATGGACAAATCAGGTTCTGATGAGCATTGGGCAGGACTGTACCGACTGCATGGCCGATGGTTATACCAGTATTGTGAATTGCCTGCCTTGCTGTCAATCAACAACATTTCTCGAAGTTGTATGCACATGTTCATGCTGGGAGCTGGAGTTGGACCTTGCTGGCTTGAGTCTTTTCACCTAACAGTGATGGGTCAGAGAACCTGCATGTGTTCATAACTCAGGTTTCTCATCCAGGCCTGTGGTGGAAAGCCCTTGACTCTTCATTTGTTAATGTTTTATGAATATGATGTTCAATGAATGTGAAATTTAAGCCACTCAGGTAGAAGTGTGGTACAGATAGCCCAACCGACAGGAAATATAGCATGATAGAGAAGTGCATGCAATAATACTGATTTTATAATATTGCTGTAGACATACTAGTAGATCTCCTGTGGCATAACTCATGGTAAATTGGAGCATATGGTTTCTGTCTCTTGTCACCTTTGTGATTCGGTGTCAACTTTTCTTTGTTAATGCTTCTGTGAAGCACCTTGGGATGTTTTACTATGTTAAAGGCACTATATAAATGCAAGTTGTTGTAGTGTTGTTGTCCTGAGTTAATAAGTTTTATGAACAGGGTCTGCTTAAATCCATTAAGTACTTGCAGAATGGCCATGTAAATGGCAAATGAATTTCAATATAGATAAATGTGAGTTGGTGCATTTTGGTAAGAAGTAAGGAGGCCACATACTCCTTGGAAAATAAGAGTCTAAATGGGGTAGAGGAGCAAAGAAATCTTGGGGTGCAGATTCACAAATCATTAAAAGTAGCAACGCACGTTAACATGACCATAAAAAATGCGAACAAAGCACTGAGGTTCATCTCTAGAGGAATAGAATTGAAAAGCAGAGAAGTTATGTTAAACTTGTATAGAGCCTTGATTAGACTACACTTGGAGTGCTGTGTGCAGTTCTGATCTCCATATTACAAAAAGGATATAAAGGCACTGGAGAAGGTGCAAAAAAGATTTACTAGGATGATACCAGAACTGAGAGGTTATACCTATCAGGAAAGATTGAACAGGCTGGTGGAATGGGCGGACACATGGCAGATGGAATTCAATGCAGAGAAGTGTGAGGTGATACATTTGGTAGGAAATATGAGGAGAGACCATACACACTAAATGGTACAATTTTAAAGGGGGTGCAAGAACAGAGAGACCTGGGGGCGCTTGTGTACAAATCTTTGAAGGTAACAAAGCAATTAATAAAGCATATGGGATCCTGGGCTTTATAAATAGAGGCATAGAGTACAAATGCCAGGAAGTTATGCTAAACCTATATAAAACACTAGTTCGGCCCCAGCTGAAGTATTGTGTCCAATTCTGGGCACCACACTTTAGGAAGGACGTGAAGGCTTTGAAGAGGGTACAGAAGAGATTTATTAGAATGGTTCCAGGGATGAGGGAATATAATTATGAGGATGGACTAGAGAAGTTGGGGTTGTTCTCCTTGGAGCAGAGAAGGCTAAGAGGAGATTTGATCGAGGTATTTAAAATCATGAAGGATTTAGATAGAGTAAATAAAGAGAAAATGTTTCCAACGGCTCAAGGGTCGTTAACGAGAGGGCACAGATTTAAGGTGATTGGCAAAAGAACCAGAGACAACATGAGGGGAAACCTTTTTAGGCAATGAGTGGTTAAATTTGTTCCTGGGATGTGAGCGTCGCTGGCAAGGCCAGCGTTTATTGCCCATCCCTAATTTCCCTCGAGAAGGTGGTGGTGAGCTGCCTTCTGGAACCGCTGCAGTGCGTGTGGTGAAGGTACTCCCACAGTGCTGTTAGGAAAGGAGTTCCAGGATTTTGACCCAGTGATGATGAAGGAATGACGATATATTTCCAAGTCAGGATGATGTGTGACTTGGAGGCGAACATAAGAATTAGGAGCAGGAATAGGCCATGCGGCCCTTCCAGCCTGCTCCGCCATTCAGTAAGATCATGGCTGATCTTCGACCTCAACTCCACTTTCCCGCCTGATCCCCATATCCCTTGATTAACTAGAGTCCAAAAAATCTATCTATCTCAGTCTTGAATATACTCTACGACTTGGCATCCACAGCCCTTTCGGGCAGAGAATTCCAAAGATTCACAACCTTCTGAGTGAAGAAATTCCTCCTCATCTAAGTGTTAAATGGCTGACCCCTTATCCTGAGACTATGCCTCCCTAGTTCAGGACTCTCCAGCCAGGGGAAACAACCTCTCAGCATCTACCCTGTCAACCCCCCTCAGAATCTTATATGTTTCAGTGAGATCACCTCTCATTCTTCTAAACTCCAGAGAGTATAGACCCAATCAACTCAATCTCTCCTCATAGGACAACCCTCTCATCCCAGGGATCAATCTAATGAACATTCGTTGCACCGCCTCCAAGGCATGTATGTCCTTTCTCAGATAAGGAGACCGAAACTGTGCATAGCACTCCAGGTGTGGTCTCACCAGAGCCCTGTACAATTGTAGTCAGACTTCCTTACTCTTGTACTCCAACCCTCTTGCAATAAAAGCCAACATGCCATTTGCCTTCCTAATTGCTTGTACTTGCCTGCCAACTTTCTGTGTTTCCTGTACAAGGACACCTAAATCTCTCTGAACACCAACATTTAATAGTTTCCCAACATTTAAAAAATATTCTGTTTTTCTATTCTTCCTACCAAAGTGAATAACCTCACATTTCCCCACACTATACTTCACCGGCCACCTTATTGCCCACTCACTTAACCTGTCTATATCCCTTTGCAGGCTTTTTGTGTCCTCCTCACAGCTTACTTTCCCACCTAGCTTTGTATCGTCAACAAACTTGGATTCATTGTACTCGGCCCCTTCATCTAAGTCATTAATATAGATGTAAATAGCTGAAGCCCAAGCACTGATCCTTACGGCACCCCACTAATTATAGCCTGCCACCTGGAAAATGACCCGTTTATCCCTACTCTCTGTTTTCTGTCCATTAATCAATCCTCTATCCATGCTAATATATTACCCCCAACCCCATGAGCCCTTATCTTGTGTAGCAACTTTATCGAATGCCTTTTGGAAATCCAAATATACTACATCCACTGGTTCCCCTTTATCTACCATAGAAACATAGAAGATAGGAGTAGGAGTAGGCTATTTGGCCCCTCGAGCCTGCTCCACCATTCAATGAGATCATGGCTGATCATCCAAATTCAGTACACTGTCCCTGCCTTCTCCCCATATCCCTTGATCCCTTTAGCCTTAAGAAATATATCGAACTCCTTCTTGAATATATTTAATGAATTGGGCTCAACTGCCTTCTGTGGTAGAGAATTCCACAGGTTCACCACTCTCTGGGTGAAGAAATTCCTCCTCATCTCTGTCCTAAATGGCTTATCCCTTATCCTTAGGCTGTGACCCCTGGTTCTGGACTCCCCGACCATCGGAAACATCCTTCCTGCATTTAGTCTGTCTAGTCCTGTTAGAATTTTATAAGTTTCAATGAGATCCCCTCTCATTCTTCTAAACTCCAGCGAGTATAAGCCCAGTCGACCCAATCTCTCCTCATACGCCATTCCTGCCATCCCAGGTATCAGTCTGGTGAATCTTCGCTGCACTCCCTCCATGGCAAGAACATCCTTCCTCAGATAAGGCAACCAAAACTGCACACAATACTCAAGATGTGGTCTCACCAAGGCCCTGTACAACTGCAGCACGACATCCTTGTTCCTGTACTCGAACCCTCTCGCTACGAAGGCCAACATATCATTTGCCTTCTTAACCGCCTGCTGCACCTGCATGCTTACCTTCAGCGACTGGTGCACAAGGACACCAGGTCTCGTTGCACTTCCCCTTCTCCCAATCTATTGCCGTTCAGATAATGATCTGCCCTCCTGTTTTTGCCACCAAAGTGGATAACCTCGCATTTATCCACGTTATACTGCATCTGCCATGCATCTGCCCAATCACCCAACCTGTCCAAATCATACTGGAGTTTCTCGGCATCCTCCTCACAGCACACACGCCCACCCAGCTTTGTGTCGTCTGCAAACTTGGAGATATTACATCTAGTTCCCTCGTCTAGATCATTAATATATATTGTGAATAGCTGGGGTCCTAGCACCGATCCCTGCGGTACCCCACTAGTCACTGCCTGCCACTCGGAAAAAGATCCGTTTATTCCAACTCTTTGCTTCCTGACTGCCAATCAGTTCTCTATCCAAGTCAGTACCTTGCCCCCAATCCCATGTGCCTTAACTTTACATGCTAGTCTCTTATGCGGGACTTTATCGAAAGCCTTCTGAAAGTCCAAATACACCACATCCACTGGCTCTCCCTTATCTATTTTACCAGTTACATCCTCAAAAAATTCCAGTAGATTAGTCAAGCACGATTTACCTTTTGTAAATCCATGTTGACTTTGTCCGATCCTGTCACTGTTTTCCAAGTGCTCTGCTATTACATCTTTTATAACGGACTCTAGCATTTTCCCCACTACTGATGTCAGGCTTACCAGTCTATAATTCCCTGTTTTCTCTCTACCACCTTTTTTGAATAGGGGGTAACATTAGCTACCCTCCAATCCATGGGAACTGTTCCAGAGTCTATAGAATTTTGGAAGATGACCAGCAATGCATCTACTATTTCGAGGGCCACTTCCTTAAGTACCCTAGGATGTAGATTATCAGGCCCTGGGGATTTATCGGCCTTCAATCCTGTCAATTTCCCTATCACATTTCCCTACAAATACTGATTTCTTTCAGCTCCTCCCTCTCATTAGACCCTATGTTCCCCGACATTTCTGGGAGGTTATTTGTGTCCTCCTTTGTGAAGACAGAACCAAAGTATGTATTTAATTGGTCTGCCATTTCTTTGTTCCCCATTATAAATTCCCCTGATTCTGACTGCAAGGGACCTACGCTTGACTTCACCAATCTTTTTCTCTTCACATATCTATAGAAGCTTTTACAGTCAGTTTTTATGTACCCTGAAAGCTTACTCTCATACTCTCTTTTCCCCCTCTTAATTAATCCCTTTGTCCTCCCTTGTTGAATCCTAAACTGCTCCCAATCCTCAGGTTTACTGCTTTTTCTGGCCAATTTATATGTCCTCTCCTTGGATCTTATGCTATCCCTAATTTCCCTTGTTAGCCACGGTTGATTCACCTTTTTTGTTTTATTTTTATGCCAAGCAGGGATGAACAAATTCTGTAGTTCATCCATGCGATCTTTAAATGTTTGCCATTGCCTATCCACCGTCAACCCTTTGAGTAACATTCCCCAATCAATCCTACCCAACTCACGCCTCATACCATCGTCGTTTCCTTTATTTAAATTCAGGACCCTAGTATCTGAGTCAAATACTTCACTCTCCATCTTAATGAAGAATTCGATCATATTATGATCGCTCTGCCCCAAGGGGCCTCGCACAACAAGATTGCTAATTAATCCTTTCTCATTACATAATACCCAGTCTAAGATGGCCTGATCTCGAGTTGGTTCCTCGACATATTGGCCCAGGAAACCATCCCGTATACACTCCAGGAATTCCTCCTCCACAGTATTGTTACTAATTTGGTTAGCCCAATCTATATGTAGATTAAAGCCACCCATGATAACTGCTGTGCTCTTATTGCACGCATCTCTAATTTCCCATTTAATGCCATCCCCAACCTCCGCATTACTGTTTGGCGGTTTGTATACAACTTCCACTAATGTTTTCTGTCCCTTGGTATTTCTCAGCTCTACCCATACAGATTCTACATCATCAGAGCTAATATCCTTTCTTACACTTGTGTTAATCTCCTCTTTAACCAGCAATGCTACCCCACCTCCTTTTCCTTTTTGCCTGTCTTTCCTGAATATTGAATACCCCTGGATATTGAGTTCCCAGCCCTGGTCACCCTGGAGCCATGTTTCCGTAATCCCAATCATATATCCGTTTACAATTATTTGCGCAGCTAATTCATCCACCTTATTACAAATGCTCCTCGCATTAGGACACAAAGCCTTCAGGCTTGTTTTTTTAACACTCTTAGACCTTTTAGAAATATTATTTACCGTGGCCATGTTTGATTTAAACGCTTGATTACTCTGACTGCCACTTTTGCTTTTTTCCTTCCTGTCTTTTGCTTCTATCCTTGTTTCCCTTTCCTCTATCTCCCTGCACAGGTTCCCAACCCCCTGCCATTTTAGTTTAAACCCTCCGCCACAGCACTAGCAAACACTCGCCCTAGACACATCCCAGTCCTGCCCAGATGCAAACCGTCCTTTATTGTACTGGCCCCACCTCCCCCAGAACCGGTTCCAATGTCCCAGGAATTTGAATCCCTCCCCCTTGCACCATTCCTCTAGCCACGTATTCATCTGAAATATCCTTCTATTTCTACTCTGACTAGCACGTGGCACTGGTAGCAATCCTGAGATTACTACCTTTTGAGGTCCTATTTTTTAATTTACTCCGAACTCCCTATAGTCAGCTTTTAGGACCTCATCCCGGTTTTTACCTATATCGTTGGTATCTATATGCACCACGACAACTGGCTGTTCACCCTCCCCTTCCAAAATGCTCTGTAGCTGCTCCGAGACATTCTCCCCCCCCCCCCCGCCATGCTTGTTAGTAGTCTTAAAAACTTGAGATATCTTCCTGCTCTGGCTTTGAAGCTTCTCAATTATTGTTATCCCAACTTGACTCAGCATTAATATATAGAGCTAGAAATTCCTCGCTGTTTTAGGCATAATTTCAGTGTAAAATCAGGGCATGTATCCTTTTTTGGCAGCAAAATGGGATGGAAACAGTTTTCTGCCCCCAAATAATTTTTGTTCTTCTCCCAAAACCCCCCAAATTCCTTTGTTTTTTTTGGCCATTCCTGTGATGTGCCCACTGAGTTCAGGGTAAACTCATTAACCTTCAGCACTTGTTTCCCCCATGTCAATTATTACTGATGTGATAAAATCTCAATATATGTACATCTATTCATTTACTATTACTTCGTTGCACTATTTCCTGTTTTTGATTTTTCTAAGCAAGTTGTTAAGACATATTCTTCCAGAAAAAGATTACTTGAGACTACTAAAGGCTTTCTCCTTTTTTGAATGCAGCTTATATTTTAGGATAAACCCATCAAGTTAAGAAAAATCTGGATTCGTACTTCCTGTATCAGTTTGTCCTTGAGTTGAATCCCGACTCAGAACATTTATCTTCAAAGCAAGAAACAGCAGAAGGATCAGTAAATTGACTCTGTTTATGACCCCGTTGAGATTATTAAAGTTAAAGTTTAACACAGAGGCAGAGAAGATGCCACAATTTCACGGAGTCTGATCTGTAAATCCTCCTCAATGAACTAGAACACGAGAGACAGAGTGCTACATATCTTCAGCAGAAAACCTGTCTAAAAGGTCACTCGTGACGTGGTTACCCATTATGTGGAGGATGGTGGCACTGGCACTGAGTGCCAACTCTCTCACCCTCAAGACTATAGATCAGTGCCACAAAAGGTTTAATAACCAGGGTAGGCAAGGCCACACACTGGCCTCTCTCTTTTCTGCCTTACCCATCAGCACACTTTTCACCCTATAAAAGAAACAGCTGTAGAACTAACCCGTCACAATACACTCTGGTTAAGGGAGGCACTAACTTGGGATCTTACAGCATAGCTAACTATCATCACTGCAATTACTTACATACACAACCCTAAAACCCCTTCCTCCACTTTGACAGGGTTATACCGCCATAGCTCTTACTTCAGCTTTCTCATGGCACTTGGCACACACTCAACTGCCAGCCTTCACCTAAATTATTCAATCTTGTTGCAGGAGAAAATGGCACTTGATGCCTGCGAGTGCAGGCCACTGGGAAAGGGAGAGTGGGCATCTTCAATTTGAAACACATACTGATCTAAAAATATTTTATTTTCTAGGTTTGTGGAGTTTTGATCTGACTGTAACACAGCTTATCCAAGAAATGGTATATGAGTCAAAAAGAGGAATTGTAAATGGTGTTCAGGGCTCCATGAATGGAATTATGGACCTTCTCCGCTTTGTCATGGTAATCATCGCCCCAGCACCAGAACATTTTGGTATTCTTATTATCCTATCTGTAATCTTTGTTGCAGCAGGTGGATTGCTTTTCTTTTGCTTTGCAAGAAAGACTTTGGGAAATGATCTGTACAAGTGTGTTTGTATGAAGGAAAAACATTCTGAGGGTAACAAAGATATGGAGGTTGTGGAAGAATCTATCCTTTGATGGTCTTTCATGGATTTTTGTGTCAGTTCAGGAGATCTGACACAAGAAGTTAAAATTTGTCATCACACTGCAATTTCTAAAAGTTGTATAGTAATTAAAATGTAGAACATTTAGATTAGTAATGCAGATACATTTCAAATTTAGAGGACAGAAACCGTAATGCACAACCAGTAACCTAAGTGAAGTATTTAACAATGTAATGATATTTAAATACAACTGGGCTGTTTAAAGTTGTTTCTTACATAGAAACATAGAAGATAGGAGCAGGAGAAGGCCATTCGGCCCCTCGAGCCTGCTCTGCCATTTAATGAGATCATGGCTGATCATCCAAATTCAGTATCTTGTCCCTGCTTTCTCCCCGTATGCCTTGATCCCTTTAGCCTTAAGAAATATATCTAACTCCTTCTTGAATATATTTAATGAATTGGCCTCTGCTGCCTTGTGTGGTAGAGAATTCCACAGGTTCACCACTCTCTGGGTGAAGAAATTCCTCTTCATCTCAGTCCTAAATGGCTTACCCCTTATCCTTAGACTGTGACCCTGGTTCTGGAGTCCCCCGCCATCGGGAACATCCTTCCTGCATCTAGTCTGTCTAGTTCTGTTAGAATTTTATAAGTTTCAATGAGATCTCCTCTCAATCTTCTAAACTCCAGCGAATATAAGCCCAATCGACCCAATCTCTCCTCATACGTCATTTCTGCCATCCCAGGTATCAGTCTGGTGAATCTTCGCTGCACTCCCTCCATGGCAAGAACATCCTTCCTCAGATAAGGCGACCAAAACTGCACACAATACTCAAGGTGTGATCTCACCAAGGCCCTGTACAACTGCAGCAAGACATCCTTGCTCCTGTACTCGAATCCTCTCGCTATAAAGGCCAACATACCATTTGCCGCCTTAACCACCTGCTGCACCTGCATGCTTACCTTCAGCGACTGGTGCACAAGGACACCTAGGTCTCGTTGCACTTCCCCTTTTCCCAATCTATTGCCGTTCAGATAATAATCTGTCTTCCTGTTTTTGCCACCGAAGTGGATAACCTCGCATTTATCCACATTGGGCAGATGCATGGCAAATGCAGTATAATCACCCAACCTGTCCAAATCATACTGGAGTTTCTCTGCATCCTCCTCACAGCACACACGCCCACCCAGCTTTGTGTCATCTGCAAACTTAGAGATATTACATCTAGTTCCCTCATCTAGACCATTAATATATATTGTGAATAGCTGGGGTCCTAGCACCGATCCCTGCGGCACCCCACTAGTCACTGCCTGCCACTCGGAAAAAGACCCGTTTATTCCAACTCTTTGCTTCCTGTCTGCCAACCAGTTCTCTATCCAAGACAGTACCTTACCCCCAATCCCATGTGCTTTAACTTTGCACGCTAATCTCTTATGCGGGACCTTATCGAAAGCCTTCTGAAAGTCCAAATACACCACATCCACTGGTTCTCCCTTATCTATTCTACCAGTTACATCCTCAAAAAATTCCAGTCGATTAGTCAAACATGATTTACCTTTTGTAAATCCATGTTGACTTTATCCGATCCTGTCACTGTTTTCCAAGTGCTCTGCTATTACATCTTTTATAATAGACTCTAGCATTTTCTCCACTACCGATATCAGGCTTACCGGTCTATAATTCCCACCTTTTTTGAATAGTGGGGTTACATTAGCTATCCTCCAATCCATGGGAACTGTTCCAGAGTCTATAGAATTTTGGAAGATGACCAGCAATGCATCTACTATTTCTAGGGCCACTTCCTTAAGTACCCTAGGATGTAGATTATCAGGCCCTGGGGATTTATCGGCCTTCAATCCCATCAATTTCCCTAACACCATTTCCCTAGAAATACTGATTTCATTCAATTCCTCCCTCTCATTAGACCCTATGTTCCCCGACATCTCTGGGAAATTATTTGTGTCCTTTGTGAAGACAGAACCAAAGTATGTATTTAATTGGTCTGCCATTTCTTTGTTCCCCATTATAAATTCCCCTGATTCTGACTGCAAGGGACCGACACTTGACGATAGCAAAATACTGCGGATGCTGGAAATCTGAAATAACAACAGAAAATGCTGGAAAAACTCAGCAGGCCAGGCAACATCCGTGGAGAGAGAAATAGAGTCAACGTTTCGGGTCGAAACCCTTCTACAGAACTGAGAGAAAAGGCAGGAAATGAAACAAAAGGCAGTTTGGGGGGGCTGGGAAATGGGGGAGGGGATGAAAGAAGAGACATTGGGGCGACCAAACGCAGATTGGGTGACCGCTTTGTGGAACACCTCCGTTCAGTCCGTAAGGGTGACCCCGAGCTTCCGGTCGCCTGTCATTTTAATTCACCGCCCCATTCCCACTCAGACCTCACTGTCCTTGGCCTCTTGCATTGTTCCACGGAAGCTCACCGTAAACTCGAGGAACAGCACCTCATCTTCCGATTAGGCACTTTACAGCCTTCCGGACTCAATATCGAGTTCAACAACTTCA
The DNA here is from genome assembly GCF_052327205.1 of Somniosus microcephalus. Classification (NCBI taxonomy): domain Eukaryota; kingdom Metazoa; phylum Chordata; class Chondrichthyes; order Squaliformes; family Somniosidae; genus Somniosus; species Somniosus microcephalus. The sequence continues at coordinate 250,118,512 of NC_140990.1, read as the reverse complement.
GATCATAACCTCGGCCTCTATTATATTTTTATATTTTTTATCCACACTTTTGGCTTGTGACTTTTTTCTCTCTCTCTCCCACACGGCAGCTGTCTCTCACTCTGCCACAGCGCATTTCACACTTCATCTAGAGCCATTGTCTGTTTCTTTACCTGTCCTATTACTATCTCGTCTCACCTTGAATATCTCTTAATGTCTCTTCTTTCATCCCGTCCCCCATTTCCCAGCCCCCCAAACTGCCTTTTGTTTCATTTCCTGCCTTTTCTCTCAGTTCTGTGGAAGGGTTTCGACCCGAAACATTGACTCTATTTCTCTCTCCACGGATGTTGCCTGGCCTGCTGAGTTTTTCCAGCATTTTCTGTTGTTATTTCGGACCTACGCTTGACTTCACCAATCTTTTTCTCTTCACATATCTATAGAAGCTTTTACAGTCAGTTTTTATGTTCCCTGCAAGCTTACTCTCATAATCTATTTCCCCCCTCTTAATTAATCCCTTTGTCTTCCTTTGCTGAATCCTAAACTGCTCCCCATCCTCAGGTTTGTTGCTTTTTCTGGCCAAATTATATGTCCTCTCCTTGGATCTTATGCTATCCCTAATTTCCCTTGTTAGCCACGGTTGAGTCACCTTTTTTGTTTTATTTTTATGCCAAACAGGGATGAAAAAATTCTGTAGTTCATCCATGCAATCTTTAAATGTTTGCCATTGCCTATCCACCGTCAACTCTTTAAGTAACGTTCCCCAATCCATCCTAGCCAACTCATGCCTCATATCATCGTAGTTTCCTTTATTTAAATTCAGGACCCTAGTCTCTGAGTCAACGACTTCACTCTCCATCTTAATGAAGAATTCTATCATATTATGATCGCTCCTTCCCAAGGGGCCTCGCACAACAAGATTGCTAATTAATCCTTTCTCATTACATAATACCCAGTCTAAGATGGCCTGATCTCTAGTTACTTCCTCGACATATTGGCCCAGGAAACCATCCCGTATACACTCCAGGAATTCCTCCTCCACAGTATTGTTACTAATTTGGTTAGCCCAATCTATATGTAGATTAAAGTCACCCATTATAACTGCTGTGCCCTTATTGCACGTGTAGTGTATGTGCCTTTAAGAGCCCCCTGTGTACTGTAATGCTGGTAATGGCCACTCGGGCTATATAAGCCTGTATATTGTGTTGTATCAGTTAGTTCCCCTCCAGACTTTGTTCAGTAAACAACTGTGAAACCAACTCCTGTCTTCAGTGTCTCTATTAACACACGGACACAACAGTGGTGACGAATTGGAAACGGACTTACCTGCAATTCGGCAGCACCTCAAGGACATCGATTCCTCTGGCGTCCAAAGTCGAAGAAAAGCAAGAAAAAGAAAAAGCTGTGGTTTCACCAGCTAGCCGAGCTGGTGGCAGGTACTGCAATAATCCTTCCTGGGCGTCGGGCTGGGGCTCCAGCGGCTGGCTCTGCAGCGAGGCCAAGCAGCGAAGGCGGAGGCAAGCTGTAACAGACGGGGAGGGAGCACTCGGGAGATGGCCGGCGCTGCAAGCAGGTCGGCGTTCAGACCTAGCAGAGAGAGTCCGGCGGGAACGAGTCTCCACCTGTAAATAAATAAATAAAAAGGGAAACCCGCAGAAAACAGCGTTGTCATCGGCAGCAGCGGCGGGGAAGCGCGGGAAGCGTCATATCTTTTTTGCAGAAAAGAAAGAAAAGTGCGGGAAGCGCCATTTTTTTTCCAGGATGCCTAAGGCTGGCAATATTGATGCTTTTGATAACGATATAGAGGATTGGACCACATATGTGGAAAGAGTGGAGGTATATTGCACCGCAAATGGAATAGAAAATGAAAAAAAAGCGTCAGTACTTCTAAATCTAATGGGCGCAAAGACATACGGGCTGTTACGAAACTTAATCACTCCAGCCAAACCAAAGGACAAGAATTTTAAAGAAATTGTTGATACCCTACAGGAGCACTTAAACCCAACACCGCTGCTGATAGCGGAACGATTCAAATTCTTCAAGAGGAATCAACACAAGAATGAAAGTAACGCTGATTACCTCACCGAATTAAGAAAGCTATCAAAGCACTGCCAATTCGGGGCAGGACTAGCAGATTATCTTCGAGACAAATTCGTCTGCGGTCTCCTAAGTGAAGGAACACAGAAAAGGTTGCTTTCTGAGAAAGATTTAACACTGGACAAGGCTTTCAGTATGGCTGTATCATACGAAGCAGCCACAAAAGGAGCTGCAGAGATACAACAAAAGACACAGGAGTTCGGCACCCATGAAATGACACAGGGTTTCGAGAGATGTTATCGCTGCGGCAGATCCACCCATGACCAGTGGGACTGCTGGTTCAAGGACAAAGCATGCAGGCAATGCAGAAAGATTGGACACATTGCACGGGTATGCCGATCTGGACAAAAACAATCCACGGACAGGAAAAAAAAAATCAATAAAGAAAAGTACCGAAAGGTACAAATGATGACGGACAGTAGCTCCGAAGACCAGAAGAGTGACAGCGACTCCGAAAACAAGAGACTAAGCTGTCTCAAATTACATAATGTAATTGCCAAAGAAGATTACCAGACCATTTGGGTTACCCTCACGATAGCAGGGTCCCCAGTTAAAATGGAGCTAGATACAGGATCAGCTCTGACCGTCATAAATCGACAGGATTACGAGCGGCTATTTCCGCATATACCTTTAAAAGACACATCCATTATCTTGAAAACATATACGGGGCAGAAAGCATACCCCAAAGGAAAAATAAGGGTGCCTGCTGTATACAACGGCAAGGAAATACAAAAGTTGTATTTATACGTTCTACAAGATGGTGGTCCACCGCTGTTGGGACGTGAATGGATCAGGAAAATACGTTTAGACTGGCACTCCATTCAGGCACTGACGGTGACCAGTAAGGAAAAAAATGATGATGACGTCATACCTGAACGATTAAAGGACATCTTGGCTAACGCCAAAGAAGTGTTTCAAGAGAAACTAGGAACCTTGAAAGGCATCACCGCCTCAATAAAAGTGGAAGATGCGGCAATTCCCAAGTTTTTTAAGGCAAGACCGGTGCCATACGCAATTCATCCAGCAGTCGAGGCAGAGCTGGAGAATTTGGAAAAGGCAGGCGTATTATCCAAAATAGATTGGAGCGAGTGGGCAACACCCATCGTCCCAGTCATGAAGAAAACGTTGAATAATGATAAATCTGAAGAACAGAGAAAAATTCGCATCTGTGGAGACTTCAAGGTGACTGTAAACCCGGTCCTTCACACGGTACAGTATCCTCTTCCGAGGATAGAAGATATTTTCGTCTCACTATCCGGAGGGAAACGTTTCACCAAAATTGACTTGGCAGAGGCATATCTGCAGATGGAGGTTGAAGAGGCCTCTAAAAAGTATCTCACGATAAATACACACAAAGGCTTGTACCAGTACAATCGACTGCGTTTCGGAGTAGCATCCGCTCCAGCTATCTGGCAAAGAGCTATGGAGCAAGTCCTCCAAGGGATTCCGGGGACTCAATGCTACCTAGAGGACATCCTTGTAACAGGAGAAAACGACAACGAGCACCTTGCCAATTTGGAGCAGGTGCTCACTAGGCTGAGAGAACGGGGCCTACGAGCAAATCGCCCCAAGTGCGAATTTTTCCAGAATCAAATATCATATTGTGGCCACATAATTAATAAGGAAGGGTTGCATAAGTCACCTGAAAAAATTGAAGCGGTCATAAAAGCCCCAGCACCTGAAAATGTTTCACAATTAAGGTCGTTCCTGGGATTAATAAATTACTATCATAAATTTTTACCGAACTTATCAACTCTTCTGCACCCTCTTAATGAACTGCTACAAACAGGAGTAATTTGGAAATGGAGCGAAGACTGTAAACGTGCCTTCCATAAATGCAAAGACTTAATCACGTCCAAAGAAGTTTTGGCTCATTACAGCCCATCACTGCCAATCAGACTGGCGTGCGATGCATTCCCTTACGGCGTAGGAGCGGTATTATCGCATAAATTCCCTGATGGCTCGGAACGGCCGATAGCTTTTGCGTCACGCTCATTGAACTCAGCTGAGCGTAACTATGCCCAAATCGACAGGGAAGCACTCAGCCTGGTATGGGGAGTGAAGAAATTCAACCATTACCTACACGGACAAAAATTTACCTTGTTGACTGACCATCAACCCCTCATCTCCATATTCAACCCTAAAAAGGGTGTTCCCATTATGACAGCGCAAAGGCTACAGAGGTGGTCCCTTTTTCTAGGGGCACACCAATATAACATAGAATACAAAGGATCAAAACAGCATGGGAATGCTGACAGTTTATCGCACCTACCGTTGCCAACGGTAGAAGAGGCACCTACCGTAGACCCAGTGGAGATTTTCCACTCTACCATAGTCGAATGTCTACCAGTAACAAATTCTGCCATTGAAAGGGAAACTAGAAATGACCCGACTCTCTCACGAGTCTACGATTTAACAGTGAAGGGATGGCCAACATATGGCGAACCACTGTTGCCAGCATTCTCGCAAAGAAGAGAACAGCTGTCAGTGTGCCGAGGAACCTTGATGTGTGGATCCAGAGTGGTGATTCCACCCAAACTCCAGGATAAAGTTCTAAAGGAGCTTCACGAGGGGCATCTGGGTGGAGTGAAAATGAAGAACCTAGCCAGGGCGTTTGTATGGTGGCCAGGTATCGATGGAGACATCGAAGAAATGACCAAGAGCTGCCTAGGATGCCAGAAGGTCCAAAACGCTCCACCACAAGCCCCTCTACATCCATGGGAGTGGCCCTCATCTCCCTGGCAAAGGGTACACATCAACTTTGCTGGTCCATTTATGGACTCAATGTTCTTAATCGCGGCTGATGCACACTCCAACTGGCCAGAGGTAATAAAGATGTCCTCCACCACCACGGAAAAAACCATCACAGTATTAAGGACCATATTTGCCAGGAATGGGCTGCCTGAACAGATCTGTTCTGATAATGGACCGCAATTTGTGTCCGAAGAATTCAGGAAGTTCTTAAAAAACAATGGGGTTAAGCACTACACGTCCGCCCCATACCATCCTGCCACCAATGGATTGGCTGAAAGGTTTGTCCAGACCTTCAAGAAGGCCATAAAGGCCATGGGTAATGAAGACATAAAACTTCAGCATAAGGTGGATAACTTCTTGTTTGCATACAGGAATGCAACACATATGGTTACAAACCAAACTCCCGCGATGATGTTCTTCAATAGAAGCCTAAGATGCTGGCTGGATTTGATCAAGCCAAACATCAGAAGGGACGTGGAGAACCGGCAATTTCAAGGCATGAATGAAAGGCCAACTAGAACCTTCCAGATAGGTCAACAAGTTTTGGCCCGGGACTACCGTACCGAGAAATGGCAGCCTGGAACTATCTGCACACGACTATGACCGCTGATGTATACCGTGGACATCGGAGAAAGCATAATAAGGCGCCATGCTGACCAAATCATAGAGTCATCCGAAAAGGGACAACCTACACAACTCTATACGCCTAATGATGAAGTAGAGATACCCATAGTATCTACCTCCGATCCGGTGATACTGGAACCCGATGAACCCAACACTGGCATTCAAGCCGAATCAGCCTTGCCAAAAGAACCTACTACACCACCAGAAACTACTACACCACCGAGGCGTTATCCGGACCGAGTCAGGAAGCCTCCAGAGAGACTGACTTATAATTGATTAACTGCAGCAATGTGTAGATTATTTTTCTTGTAACATGTAATTGATGATTACTTAAAATATTATGTACTGGTTGGCTGAAAGGGGAGGAATTGTAGTGTATGTGCCTTTAAGAACCCCCTGTGTACTGTAATGCCGGTAATGGCCACTCGGGCTATATAAGCCTGTATATTGTGTTGTATCAGTTAGTTCCCCTCCAGACTTTGTTCAGTAAACACCTGTGAAACCAACTCCTGTCTTCAGTGTCTCTATTAACACACGGACACAACAGCACGCATCTCTAATTTCCCGTTTAATGCCATCCCCAACCTCAGCATTACTGTTTGGGGATCTGCATACAACTCCCACTAACGTTTTCTGCCCCTTGGTATTTCTCAGCTCTGCCCATACAGATTCCACATCATCAGAGCTAATATCCTTCCTTACTATTGTGTTAATCTCCTCTTTAACCAGCAATGCTACTCCACCTCCTTTTCCTTTTTTCCTGTCCTTCCTGAATATTGGATGTTGAATTCCCTGTCTTGGTCACCCTGGAGCCATGTCTCTGTAATCCCAATTATATCATCTCCGTTTACATCTATTTGCGCAGCTAATTCATCCACCTTATTACGAATGCTCCTCATATTAAGACACAAAGCCTTCAGGCTTGATTTTTTAACACTCTTAGTCCTTTTAGAATTATTATTTACTGTGGCCATCTTTGATTTACACCCTTGATTTCTCTGCCTTCCACTTTTGCTTTTCTCCTTCCTGTCTTTTGTTTCTATCCTTGCTTCCCTTTCCTCTGTCTCCCTGCACAGGTTCCCAACACTCTGGCATTTTAGTTTAAACCCTCCCCAACAGCACTAGCAAACACGCCCCCTAGGACATCGGTTCCGGTCCTGTCCAGGTGCAAACCGTCCAGTTTGTACTGGTCCCACCTCCCCCAGAACCGGTTCCAATGTCCCAGGAATTTGAATCCCTCCCCCTTGCACCATTCCTCTAGCCACGTATTCATCTGAAATATCCTTCTATTTCTACTCTGACTAGCACGTGGCACTGGTAGCAATCCTGAGATTACTACCTTTGAGGTCCTATTTTTTAATTTACCTCCTAACTCCCTATATTCAGCTTTTAGGACCTCATCCTGTTTTTTACCTATATCATTGGTACCTATATGCACCACGACAACTGGCTGTTCACCCTCCCCCTCCAGAATGCCCTGCAGCCGCCCTGAGACATCCTTGACCCTTGCACCAGAGAGGCAACATACCATCCTGGAGTCTCGTTTGTGGCCGCAGAAACGCCTATCTATTCCCCTTACAATAGAACCCCCTATCACTATAGCTCTCCTGCTCTTTTTCCTCCCGTCCTGTGCAGCAGGACCACCCATGGTGCCAGGAAGTTGGCTGCTGCTGCCTTCCCCCGATAAGCCATCTCCCTCAACAATATCCAAAGTGGTATATCTGTTTGAAAGGGGGATGGCCACAGGGGACCCCTGCACTACCTGCCTGCGCCTACTACTCTGCCTGGTGGTCACCCATTCCCTTCCTGCCTGTGCAGCCTTTACCTGCAGTGTGACCAACTCCCTAAACGTGCTATCCACGATGTCCCCAGCATCGCAAATGCTCCAGCATGTATCCATTCGCAGCTCCAGCGCCGCAATGTGGTCTGTCAGTAGCTGCAGCTGGATACACTTCCCGCACACATGATCGTCAGGGGCACAGGAACTATACCTGATTTCCCACATAGTGCAGGAGGAGCATGCCACAGAGCCGAGCTGTACTGCCATGACTTACCCTTTAATTAATTCAAATTAAATTAAATCAAATCAATACCACTAATTACACTACAATTAAATGATATACTCAAGGGCCCTTGTTTACTAGCACGCCCCGCTACACAACAGAGACCCTAGAAACTATAAACCACAAAAACTAAGTTTGGAAAAAAGCTCGAAAGAGAGAAATACTCACCAACCAATCACTTACCTGCTTTCTGGTGACGTCACACTTCAATTACTTTTTACTTCTCTCTGCTGCCACCGGTGAGTCTGGGCCGCTCTCTCTCTCCCCACTCTTTAACTCGTCGGTCTCCGTGCTCAGTCTCCACCCAGGGCCGCTCTCGCTGCTGCCGCCGGTGAGTCTGGGCCGCTCTCTCTCTCCCCACTCTTTAACTCGTCGGTCTCCGTGCTCAGTCTCCACCCAGGGCCGCTCTCGCTGCTGCCGCCGGTGAGTCTGGGCCGCTCTCTCTCTCCCCGCTCTTTAACTCCTCGGTCTCCACGCTCAGTCTCCACCCAGAGCTGCTCTCACTGCTGCCGCCTGTGAGTCTGGGCCGCTCTCTCTCTCCCTGCTCTTTAACTCCTCGGTCTCCGCGCTCAGTCTCCGCGCTCAGTCTCCACCCAGGGCCGCTCTCGCTGCTGCCGCCGGTGAGTGTGGGCCGCTCTCTCTCCCCGCTCTTTAACTCCTCGGTCTTCGCGCTCAGCCTCCACCCAGGGCCACTCTCGCTGCTGCCGCTGGCGAGTCTCATTACTTACATTTTTTGTCCTCTTACTAGTTGATTATGCAGTTTAAATTATGTTTTAAATGATTGCTAGTTTTGAGTGTATAAAACATCTTAGTTTTCTGCATACCTTCAACAATGGAAAAGGTTGTATTTCACAATCTTGGCATGAGAAGCAAAGAGGGAGCAGTGCAATTTATGATTATGTACTGACTCTTTATTTTGACTTTACAGCATAAACAGTAAAATTGTTGACCTTCCTGCTGCAAAAATAATAGCAATTCATAACTTCAAAATTTTAAATGTTCAAGCTGATTCCATTTCCTAAGATTATTAAAGAGAGAGGGAATCTGAGGATGAATTACTTTCGTGCATCTCCCTGTGCAACACTTCACTAAGCTGAGGGAGGACGAAAGGAGTTAAAAAAGGAAATTGATTTTTTTTTTTAATATGTAAATTAAAAAGAATACTGCTTACTGCTAATTCATGACTTTAAAGCAATTGTCATAGGTCAGCTTGTATGATATCTACCATGACACTTGCTGAATAGCAGCTTCACAAACAGGTAACTGGAACATCTTGGAGCCAAGTGCCTAATGTTTCACTTTCCTTACCTATCTGAACATACTTCATTCTCTAGTCTTGTGGTTGTTTCCTTAAAAATACATGGACAAAAGATTTTGGGTAGATAAAAATTATTTGCCAGTTAAAATTTTGACATGACTGTCTAGCCAAACAAATGTTTGCAAAAAGGATTTATCTTCCTTCGTCTTGTGGCCGATAACATTGTGAAGTAAAATCCTTGAGCATTAGGACTGTGCAGTCAATGCAATTGCACTAGATCCTGAGCCAGTCCGGCGCACCAAGCAGATCCAGTGATAAGTTTAAGGATTTCAGATTTTTCTTGGCTGAGGCACATCAATCTCAACTTTTATCAGTCATCGGAAACACAGTAGCAACAATCTAAACAGTTAGTCCAGCCAACCGGACCAATGAAACAGATACTCTCAGAAAAAGGCAGTCGCTGAGTCAGTCTAACTATTGATTGTTATTTTGGAGATCTCCGAATAAACTAAAAAAAGCATGAAGTTGCTATTTCTCATTCAGTCTGTTATTGCTGCCTTTAAAGGATTGACAGTGAGGTACAGTTACTGAGAGATAGTTGGAGAGTGGAGGTTCCCCCAAGTTTTGATTTCCATTTCCTTTCCCTTTTTACCTCCATCTTTGAACACTTTATGAACTCTTCCTTACCCTTCCTCCCTCACTTGCATTCGCTCCAAGTTAGAAAGTTTATTTTTCTGTTGGATCAGCTATAAACACAGCTTCAACACCACTTGAAATGATTGATAATATTTACAAAGAAAGACTCCTAGATCTTTATCCTAACCTTTGTACTGCGATCCTGCTGTTGACGGTGCCTGTGACAGTTGCATCAGGCAAAAAAAGCTTTTCCTGACTGAAATTGATAAAGAACTATTTACTGCTGACTATGTCACAGAAGCATCTCAATGGCCTGGCAGAGATCTCCAGTGAATTTGAGATTTGTCAGAAGCTCGACTATTGAGATATTGTACAGTACTTTGCTGCAGCTGAAGGACGAAAAGCTACTTTCTGAGTTGTCATACGACTTAAATACTGAAATAATGTCAGTGTTTCAAGACCTTTATAGTCAAATGTAATTTACTCTTGTGTTATCTATTGCTTATCATTTTGTCAACTATTTTTACATTACCTATTGCAAACATTCCTTTTCACAATTGTAAGTGTGCAGATTTGACATCAGATTAAGTAGGTAGCTTTTAGTATCGTTGTCTAGTAAAATGTAGGGGCCCAACCAAACCTTTGTGTGGGGCCCCCGCAAGTAAAACATTGTCCCTGCTTGAGACAAAGTTACTAAAATTATGCCATTCCACTAATATTCTGATACGTGAAAATACAGTGAAGTTTTCAACATTAAAACTACATTTTCTGGGATATCTTTTCCAACTAAATTGTCATTTATAAATGATTGGTGAAAATGTATTTTTTTTAAATTTATGACTGGTCAGATTGTCTACAGTAATGTTCAGTTGTAGCAGCTTAAGGTATTTAAATTCAAAAACATTGTTCACCTAAATTAGAAGGTTTTTGAGAAGTGTTTGGAGAAGAGGATTTCGGAGAAGAGGGTTTTGGAGAGGAAGAATTTGGAGAGCAGCAATGAGCAAAGAAGTTGGTAGACACTGAAAGATGACTACAGACTACCTACAAAGACAGAATATAGGAAGCTGAGGCAGCATATTGTCTAAACCAACTGAACTGTTGAACACTCTAGCTGATCTTATTTTTTATGATTGCAGATCATCGTTAGATAATTAACCCAAAAGCATTCTGGTGCTATTTTGAATTCAGTCAGGTACATTTTGTAATCTCGGAAATTAAATCTTACTGTAATAATGTTGGGTCAAACTCAACTAATGTCAATATTGTAATAGGTAAAAACAAATTTATTACTGTGCTTATGATGATTGTGATTCTTAATTTATAAGTATCAGTTATCTTTTTTTATTCGTTCATGGGATGTGGGTGTCGCTGGCAAGGTCAGCATTTATTACCCATCCCTAATTGCCCTCGAGAAGGTGGTGGTGAGACACCTTCAACCGCTGCAGTCCGTGTGGTGAAGGTACTCCCACAGTGCTGTTAGGTAGGGAGTTCCAGGATTTTGACCCAGTGACGATGAAGGAATGGCGATATACTTCCAGGTCAGGATGATGTGTGACTTGGAGGGCAACTTGGAGGCGGTGGTGCTCCCATGCGCCTGCTGCCCTTGTCCTCCTAGGTGGTAGAGGTCGTGGGTTTGGGAGGTGCTGCTGAAGAAGCCTTGGCGAGTTACTGCAGTGCATCTTGTAGATAGTGGAGGGAGTGAATGTTTAAGGTGGTGGATGGGTTGCCAATCAAGTGGGCTGCTTTGTCCTGGATGGTGTCGAGCTTCTTGAGTGTTGTTGGAGCTGCACTTATCCAGACAAGTGAAGAGTATTCCATCACACTCCTTACTTGTGCCTTGTAGATGGTGGAAAGGCTTTGGGGAGTCAGGAGGTGAGACACTGCAGAATACCTAGCCTCTGACCTGGTCCAGTTAAGTTTTTGGTCAATGGTGATCCCCCCCGCAAGGGTGTTGATGGTGGGATATTCGGCGATGGTAATGCTGTTAAATGTCAAGGGGCGGTGATTAGACTCTCGCTTGTTGGAGATAGTTATTGCCTGGCACTTGTGTGGCACAAATGTTACCTGCCATTTATCAGCCCAAGCCTGAATGTCATCCAGGTCTTGTTGCTTGCGGGCATGGATGGCGTCATTATCTGAGGAGTTATGAATGGCGCTGAACACTGTGCAGTCATCAGTGAACATCCCCATTTCTGACCTTATGTTGGAGGGAAGGTCATTGATGAAGCAGCTGAAGATGGTTGGGCCTAGGACACTGCCCTGAGGAACAGCTGCAGCAATGTCCTGGGACTATGATGATTGACCTCCAACCACCACAAGCATCTTCTTTTGTGTTAGGTATGACTTCAGCCAGTGGAGAGCTTTCCCCCCCGATTCCCATTGACTTCAGTTTTACTAGGGCTCCTTGATGCCACACTCGGTCAAATGCTGCCTTGATGTCAAGGGCAGTCACTCTCACCTCACCTCTGAAATTCAACCCTTTTGTCCATGTTTGGACCAAGGCTGTAATGAGGTCTGGAGCCAAGTGGTCCTGGCGGGACCCAAACTGAGCATCGGTGAGCAGGTTATCAATGAGAAAGTGCTGCTTTTTGTGGACAGGACCTACCTGGGCAGTTTTCCACATTGTCGGGTAGATCCCAGTGTTGTAGCTGTACTGGAAGAACTTGGCTAGAGGTGCGGCTAGTTCTGGAGTACAAGTCTTCAGCACGATAGCCAAATGTTGTCGGGGCCCATAGCATTTGCTGTATCCAGTGCATTCAGCCGTTTCTTGATATCACGTGGAGTGAATCGAATTGGCTGATGATTGGCTTCTGTGATGGTAGGGACCTTAGGAGGAGGCCCAGATGAATCATCCACTTAGCACTTCTGGCTGAAGATGGTTGCAAACGCTTCAGCACTTGCGTGCTGGGCTCCGCCATCATTGAAGATGGAGATGTTAATGGAACCTCCTCCTTCCGTTAGTTGTTTAATTGTCCAACACCATTCACGACTGGATGTGGCAGGACTGCAGAGCTTTGATCTGATTCATTGGTTGTGGGATCGCTTAGCTCTGTCTATAGCATGCTGCTTTGGCTGTTTAGCATGCATGTAGTCCTGTGTTGCAGCTTCCCCAGGTTGGCACCTGATTTTTAGATATGCCTGGGGCTGCTCCTGGCATGATCTTCTACACTCCTCATTGAACCAGGGTTGGCCCCCATGTTTGATGGTAATGGTAGAGTGAGGGATATGTCAGGCCATGAGTTTACAGATTGTGGTGGAATACAATTCTGCTGCTGCTGATGGCCCACAGTGCCTCATGAATATCCAGTTTTAAGCTGCTAGATCTGTTCTGAATCTATCCCATTTAGCATGGTGGTAGTGCCACACAACACAATGGAATCAGAAATTTATAGCACAGCCCATCATATCTGCGCTGGTTGAAAAAGAGCTATCCAGCCTAATCCCACGATCCAGCTCGGTTCGTAGCCTTGCAGTTTACGGCACTTCAGGTGCCTATCCAGTACTTTTTAAATGCGATGAGGGTTTCTGCCTCTACCATTCTTTCAGGCAGTGAGTTCCAGACACCCACCACCCTCTGGGTGAAAAAATTTCTCCTCAGCTCCCTTCTAATCCCAATTACTTTAAAGCTATGCCTCCTGGTTATTGATCCCTATCCTAGGGGAAATAGGTCCTTTCTATCCATTCTAGCTAGGCCCCTCATAATTTTATACACCTCATTTAAATCTCCCCTCAGCCTCCTTTGTTCCAAAGAAAACAACCCCAGCCTATCCAATCTTTCCTCATAGCTGAAATTCTCGAGTCTTGGCAACATCCTCGTAAATCTCCTCAATACCCTCTCTGGTGCAATCACATCTTTCCTGTAATGTGATGACCAGAACTGTATGCAGTACTCTAGCTGTGGCCTAACTAGCGTTTTATACAGTTCAAGCATCATCTCTCTGCTCTTAAATAAAGCCAATTACATAGGTATGAGGGGCGAGTTGGCTAAGGTAGATTGGAAAAATAGATTAAAAGGTATGGCAGTAGATAAGCAGTGGCTAGCATTTAAAGAAATATTTCATAATTCTCAACAAAAATACATTCCATTGAGAAACAAAAACTCCACGGGAAAAGTGATCCAACCACGGCTAACTAAAGAAGTTAAGGATTGTATTAGATTGAAAGAAGAAGCTTATAATGTTGCAAATAATAATAGTAAGCCTGAGGATTGGGAGAGTTTCAGAAACCAGCAAAGGTTGACCAAAAAAATTGATAAAAAGGGAAAAAATAGAATATGAGAGAAAATTAGCACGAAATATAAAAGCAGGTTGTAAGAACTCCTACAAGTATGTAAAAAGGAAGAGAATAGCAAAAGTAAACATCGGGCCCTTCAAGGCTGAGACAGGAGAAATTATTATGGGGAATAAGGAAATGGCAGAAACATTAAACAAATATTTTGTATCTGTCTTCACAGTAGAAGACACAAAAAGCATACCAAAAGTGGTGGGGAAGCAAGGGTCTAATGAGGGTAAGGAACTTAACATAATTAATATAAGTAGAGAAAAAGTACTAGAGAAACTAATGGGACTAAAAGCCAACAAATCCCCTGGGCCTGACGGCCTACATCCTAGGGTTCTAAAAGAGGTGGCTGAAGAGATAGCGGTTTTGATCTTCCAAAATTCCCTAGATTCTAGAATGGTCCCAGCAGATTGGAAGGTCACAAATGTAACACCGCTATTCAAGAAAGGAGGGAGAGAAAAAACAGGGAACTACAGGCCAGTTAGCCTGACATCAGTCCTCGGGAAAATGCTGGAATCCATTGTTAAGGAAGTGATATCAGGGCACTTAGAAAATCATAACATGATTAGGCAGAGTCAACATGGTTTTATGAAAGGGAAATCGTGTTTGACAAATTTATTAGAGTTTTTTGAGGATGTAACTAGCAGGGTAGATAAAGGGGAACCAGTGGATGTAGTATATTTAGATTTCCAAAAGGCATTCGATAAGGTGCCACATAAAAGGTTATTATTGCACAAGATTAGGACTCACGTGGTTGGGGGTAATATAGTAGCATGGATAGAGGATTGGTTAACGGGCAGAAAACAGAGAGTAGGGATAAACGGATCTTTTTCAGGTTGGCAGGCTGTAACTAGTGGAGTGCCACAAGGATCAGTGTTGGGGCCTCAGCTATTTACAATCTATATTAATGACCTAGATGAAGGGACCGAGTGTAATGTATCCAAGTTTGCTGATGATACAAAGCTAGGTGGGACAGTAAGCTGTGAGGAGAACACAAAGAGTTTGCAAAGGGATATAGATAGACTAAGTGAGTGGGCAGTAAGATGGCAAATGGAGTATAATGTAGGGAAATGTGAGGTTATTCACTTTGGTAGGATGAATAGAAAAACAGAATATTTTTTAAATGGTGAGAAACTTTCAAATGTTCCGAGAGATTTCAGTGACCGCGTGCAAGAAACACAGAAAGCTAGCATGCAGGCACAGCAAGCAATAAGGAAGGCAAATGGCACGTTGGTCTTTATTGCAAGGGGGTTGGAGTATAAAAGTAAGGAAGTCTTACTACAATTGTACAGGGCCTTGGTGAGACCATACCTGGAGTACTGTGCACAGTTCTGGTCTCCTTATCTAAGGAAGTATGTACTTGCCTTGGAGGCGGTGCAACGGAGGTTCACTAGATTGATTCCGGGGATGAGAGGGCTGTCCTATGATGAGAGATTGTGTAGAATGGGCCTATACTCCCTGGAGTTTAGAAGAATGAGAGGTGATCTCATTGAAACATACAAGATTCTGACGGGGATTGACAGGGTAGATGCTGAGAGGTTGTTTCCCCTGGCTGAAGTGTCTAGAACTAGGGGGCATAGTCTCAGGATAAGGGGTAGGCCATTTAAGACTGAGATGAGGAGGAATTTCTTCACTCTGAGGGTTGTGAATCTTTGGAATTCTCTGACCCAGAGGGCTGTGAATGCTGAGTCTTTGAGTATATTCAAGGCTGAGATAGATAGATTTTTGGACTCTAGGGGAATCAAGGGATATGGAGATCGGGTGGGAAAGTGGAGTTGAGGTCGATGATCAGCCATGATCTTATTGAATGGTGGAGCAGGCTCGAGGGGCCATATAGCCTACTCCTGCTCTTATTTCTTATGCTCTTATATTCTATGCCTCCTCTAATAAAGGAAAGTGTGATAAAAATAATAACTTCCGGGAAGTTATGTCATCACTTCCTGTGAACTGTGAACTGTGAACTATGAACTGTGTACATACCTCACTTCCTGTCATGTGTCACTTCCTGTTGGACTGGTATAAATACTGGTCTGTTCAGTATTGTAAGAGGCTTCTACCAGAGGCATGGTAAAGACCTCTCTTGTATATAGTGTGTTTATAAGTTACTTAAAGCTTACTTTAAAGTTACTTGATGGTAAGCCTCCTTTTTCTTACATCAATTTAAGTAACTTAATATTTACACTCACGAATACTAGACCTTCGGACAAACTCGGAATTAAGGATCCAGGGAACCACCCATCATGGAGAAAATCCTTAGACCTATTCGTCTGGACTTGGACCCGAATGCACCAGCAGCTGGCAGGGTATGGAAGCATTGGTACCGTACTTTTGAGAATTTTCTGGATGAATGTGAAGCGGCTGCTCCTGCTAGATTGAAGATACTTATCAATTATGTGACCCCAAAAGTGTTCGAATATGTTGATGAATGGGATAATTACGATGAGGTGATTCGGGCACTTAAGAAACTGTATGCCAAGACCCCAAATGAGGTCTATGCTAGACATCTACTGGCCACAGCCCGACAAGGGCCAGGGGAATCAATTGACGAATTCCTGCAAGAACTTCGCAGACTCAGCATAGATTGTAACTTTCAGGCAGCCTCAGCTGAGCTGTACCGCCAAGAAATGATTCGTGATGCTTTCATCTGCGGGATTGCCTCTCCATTTATACGCCAGCGTCTACTAGAAAGTAAAACACTTGAGCTACAAAAAGCTTTTGACCTAGCTTGTTCACTGGATTTGGCAAAGAGAAATGCAGACCTCTATCAGCTGCCCAGATCTCGATCTGCTGCTGTAGCTGCAACCAGACAATTCAAGCGGTCTCAGGTGAACCCTATCATGGGGGAATCTAATTCTGATAATTCTGATGAAGAAGAGGAGGACGACCCCACTTTAGCAGCCTCTTGGCAATCTAGGAAGGAATGCTTCTTTTGTGGAGATGCTTTTCACCCTAGGAAAACCTGCCCTGCTCGCAATGCAATTTGCAGTTATTGCGGGAAAAAAGGACACTTTGCTAAAGTTTGCCTATCAAGGGCCTCTACGAGGGCCAATCCAGCTAAGGCCTACCGAACTGCCCCAATTAGGGCCTATCAAGATGCTCCAGCTAGGACCTATCAAGCTTCCTCTCGAGCTCTCTCCCGAAGAAGCACACCGAGAGTTTTAGCCACTCTCTGTGCAACGACACCAATTACAGCTGCTTGCCCACAGAACCTGTCTCATGCTGCCACAAAAATTTCAATTAAAGGGCATACCTTAGATGCCTTAATTGACTCAGGAAGTACTGATAGTTTCATTAAGGAACAGATTGTTGCGAAATTGAAACTACATGTCTTCCCATCGGACCAGGCAATTGCGATGGCCCAGTCATCACTTAATACCAGAATCTCCGGCTTTTGTGTTGTTGATATGACACTTCATGGTCGTATGTATCCCTCCACCCGACTTTCGGTGCTCAAGGACTTATGTAGTGATCTCCTCTTAGGACTGGACTTCCAAAAACAGCATAAGAAACTCACCATTGAGTTTGGTGGATCCAAACCCGGACTTACTATTTCTAATATACCGTCTAAATTACCATTTTGTGCATTATCAGCAGCTTCACTTGATGAACCCTCATTATTTGCCAGTATTCCGCCTCAATGCCAACCGATAATAACGAAATCGCGGCGCTTTAATCAGGAAGACCAATCTTTTATTGTGGCTGAAATCTCTCGACTTCTAGCAGGGGATATCATTGAACCATGTTCGTCGCCCTGGCGGGCTCAAGTCGTCATTGTCAAGAACCCTCTAAAACCTCACAAACAGCGACTATGCATCGATTATTCGCAAACCATCAATCAATATACCGACTTGGACGCCTACCCATTGCCACGCATTGATGATATGGTTAATAAACTGGCCGAATACAAAGTGTTCTCAACTTACGATTTAAAAAGTGCCTATCATCAGTTACCCTTGAAGGTCTCAGATAAGCAGTACACAGCCTTTGAGGCTAATGGACGGCTGTACCAATTTCGTCGCCTCCCATTCGGGGTTACTAATGGAGTGGCTGTCTTTCAACGGGCAATGGATGGCCTGGTTAAGCAGGAAAACCTAAGGGACACTTTTCCCTATCTTGATAACATTACCATTGCAGGTCACGATCAACAGGAACACGACTCCAACCTCCAAAAATTTCGGGATGCCCTCCATCGCCGTAATTTGACCCTGAATGAATCCAAATCTGTTGAGTCGCAACCGACCATCAACATCCTTGGCTACTGCGTAGGCAATGGTATCATTAAGCCAGACCCAGAAAGACTTCGCCCGCTCCAAGAGCTCCCGTCACCTAAGAATCCAGCTTCTTTACGTCGGGCTCTCGGTCTGTTTGCATACTACGCTAAATGGATTCCTCATTTTTCGGACAAAATCCAACCCTTGCTGCATGCTAGATCATTTCCACTGGAAACAGCGGCTGTTGCAGCCTTTAACCTTCTCAAAAAACAGTTGGAGAAAGCGGCTCTTCACTCCATTGATGAGAATCTCCCTTTCGTGGTTGAATGTGATGCCTCGGAGGTGGCGATCTCGGCTACTCTGAATCAGGAAGGTCGTCCTGTAGCATTTATGTCCAGGACCTTACAAGGTGCCGAGCTACATTATCCTCCGGTTGAGAAAGAAGCCACAGCCATCATAGAGGCAGTACGGAAGTGGAACCATTTTCTAGCTCGCCAGCACTTTACATTGATCACGGACCAACGATCAGTCGCCTTCATGCTCGATAATCGAAAACGAACCAAAATTAAGAATAATAAAATACAACTTTGGAGGATGGAACTGGCCTCTTTTGGTTATACCATTCTCTATCGGCCTGGCAAGGAGAATGTGGCCCCGGACACCCTCACACGGGCATTCTGCTCCACTATGTCATCCTCCACCCTCATGGATGTCCACAATGGTTTGTGCCATCCTGGCGTTACGCGCATGCTACATTTCGTACGATCACGGAATCTCCCTTTTTCCACTGGAGATGTAAAGAAAATATGCTCAGAATGCCGGCTTTGTGCGGAATTAAAACCTCAGTTCTTCCGCCCCTCAGATGGTATACTCATACATGCAACCCAACCGATGCAACGACTTAGCATCGATTTTAAGGGCCCAGTGCCCTCTTCAACTCGGAACACATATTTGCTCGCCATGATCGACGAATATTCACGTTTTCCGTTTGCCTTCCCCTGCTCCAATATGCTGGCGTCCACAGTAATCTGCTGCCTTGAGCAGGTATTTTCTCTCTGTGGCATGCCGGCTTATATTCACTCAGATCGGGGTCCATCCTTTATGTCGAGGGAACTCAAGGACTACCTCTCAGAACGGGGAATTGCTACAAGCAAAACAACACCATACCATCCCATCGGAAATGGGCAGGTAGAGAGGTATAACGGTATCATCTGGAATTCCGTACGTCTCGCTTTAAGATCTCGGGGCCTACCAGACCAGCAATGGGAAACAGTGCTTCCGGATGCATTGCACTCTATACGGTCCCTGCTTTCTACAGCCACAAATACTACACCTCATGAGCGGTTCTTTGGATTCCAGCGTCGCTCATCTCATGGGACATCACTCCCGTCATGGCTAACTACTCCTGGACCTGTATTACTCCGAAGATACGTTCGGACGTCTAAAAATGACCCTCTTGTAGACGAGGTCGAACTAACCGATGCCAACCCCACCTATGCAAACATACGATATTCCGACGGCCGAGAATCTACCGTATCATTACGGGATCTGGCTCCCTGCCCACCAGGACCTAGTGGGACATCGGGTGATGGCATTTCACCAGGAAACTCTTGGGACCTATCGGGTACCCCTCTCCAGGATCCTGATCGGACACCAACTAGCTTGGTGCCGGTAGAACCCCGTGCTCAAGGTTGCGACCCTCCCAGTACCACGCATGAAAGTACTGGTCTGCCACAGACCAGCTCTGCACCTCCCTCTGAACAGAGGCAGTCTGACTTTGAACCTATTGGGGCTCGTACTCGAAGCCATGATCTCCCCGACCCTTCACAGGGCAATCCAGGCCACACGGACTCTGGCCACTGGCCAACCGCATGTAAGCGGACCAGCGACCCTCTACGACGGGAATCCAAACGGGTGCGACTCTTCCTTGTTCGGCGGCTGCGGACCAAAAGGTAGACCACAGCCTCCTAAACCTGCAGGAGGGAAGAATGTGATAAAAATAATAACTTCCGGGAAGTTATGTCATCACTTCCTGTGAACTGTGAACTGTGAACTATGAACTATGAACTGTGTACATACCTCACTTCCTGTCATGTGTCACTTCCTGTTGGACTGGTATAAATACTGGTCTGTTCAGTATTGTAAGAGGCTTCTACCAGAGGCATGGTAAAGACCTCTCTTGTATATAGTGTGTTTATAAGTTACTTAAAGCTTACTTTAAAGTTACTTGATGGTAAGCCTCCTTTTTCTTACATCAGAAAGTACCCCTTATGTCTTCTTAACCACCTTATATACCTATCCTGCTACCTTCAGGGATCTGTGGACATGTATTCCAAGGTCCCTCTGTTCCTCTACATTTCTCAGTATCCTACCATTTATTGTGCATTCCGTTGCCTTGTTAGCCCTCCCCAAATACATTACCTTACATTTCTCCAGATTGAATTCCATTTGCTACTTTTCTTCCCACCTGACCAGTCCATTGATATCTTCCTGCAGCCTACAGCTATCTTCCTCACTACCAACCACACAGCCAATTTTTGTATCATCTGCAAACTTCTTAATCATTGAAGTCTAAATCATTGATATACACCACAAAACGCAAGGGACCTAGTACTGAGCCCTGTGGAACCCCACTAGAAACAGCCTTCCAGTCACAAAAACACCTATCGAGCATTACTATTTGCTTCCTGCAAGTGAGACAATTTTGGATCCAACTTGCCACTTTCCCATGGATCCCATGGACTTTTACCTTTTTGACCAACCTGCCATATGGAACCTTGTCAAAGGCCTTGCTAAAATCCACGTAGACTACATCAAATGCACCACCCTCATCGACGCTCCTCATTACCTCCTCAAAAACTTCAATCAAGTTAGTCAGACATGACCTTCCCTTAACAAATCCATGCTGACTGTCTTTGATTAATCCTGGATTTTCTAAGTGACGAACTGACTGTCCCTCAGAATTTTTTCCAATAATTTTCCTACCACTGAGGTTAGGCTGACTGGCCTACAATTACTCTGTCTATCCCTTTCTCCCTTTTTAAACAATGGCACATCATTAGCAGTCCTCCAGTCCTCTGGCACCACACCTGTAGCCAGAGAGGATTGGAAAATGATGGTCAAAGCCTCTGCTATTTTCCCCCTTGCCTCTCTTAACAGCCTGGGATACATTACATCCGGGCCTCGCGATTTATCTACTTTCAAAGATGCTAAACCCCTTAATACTTCCTCTCTCTCTATGTTTATCCCGTCTAATATTTCACACTTCTCCTCCTTAACTACAATGTCCCTCTTCTGTGAAGACAAACGCAAAGTATTCATTAAGAACCATACCCACGTCTTCTGCCTCCACGCATAGGTTACCTTTTTGGTCTCTAATAGACCCTACTCTTTCCTTAGTTATTCTCTTGCTCTTTATTTATTTATATAACATCTTTGGGTTTTCCTTGATTTTACTTGCCAATACTTTTTCATACCCTCTCTTTGCTTTCCTAATTTCCTTTTTAATTTCACCCCTGCACTTTCTATACTCCTCTAGGCTTTCTGCAGTATTAAGCTCTCTGTATCTGACAAAAGCTTCCCTTTTTTCCTTATCCTTCCCTGTATGCTCCTTGACATCCAGGGGGCTCTAGATTTCAGAGTCCCACCCTTTTTCTTTGTGGAAACATATTTGCTCTGTACCCTCCCTATCTCCTCCTTGAATGCCTCCCACTGCTCTGACACTGATTTCCATCTAGTAGCTGTTTCCAGTATACTTTTGGTAAATCACATCTCAGCTCAGTAAAATTGACCTTTCCCCAATCATGAACTTTTACACCTGGTCAATCTTTGTCCTTTTCCATAACTATGCTAAATCTAACTGAATTATGATCACTACCGCCAAGATGTTCACCCACTGATTCCCCTTCCACCTGCCTAGCTTAATTCCCTAAAACTAAGTCCAGAACTGCCCCCTCTTTTGTTGGGCTTGTTACATACTGGCTAAAAAAGTTCTCCTGAATGTATTTTAAGAATTCTGTGGCCTCTATTCCTTTTACACTAATTATATCCCAGTTAATATTAGGGTAGTTGAACTCCCCCACTATTACTGCCTTATTGTTTTTGCACTTCTCAGAAATTTGCCTGCATATTTGCTCTTCTCTCTCCCTCTGACTGTTTGGGGGTCTATAGTACACTCCCAGCATTGTGATTGCCCCTTTTTTGTTCCTCAGTTCAACCCATGTGGCCTCATTTGGTGATCCTTCTAACATATCATCCCTCCTTACAGCTGTAATTGTTTCCTTAACCAATATTGCAACCCCCCTCCCTTTTTATCCCCCTCTCTATCTCATCTGGAAATCCTATAACTAGGAATGTTGAGCTGCCATTCCTACCCTTCTTTAAGCCATGTTTCAGTAATAGCTATGATATCCTACTTCCACGTGTCCATCTGTGGCTTCAGCTCATCTGCCTTGTTCACGTGTAGAGATTCACCTACTTCTGGTAAACAGGATCAAGTGCAAACCAATATGGTGGGTATATTGTGTTTAATCAAAGTTTAGGATGGAATATAATACACTAGTAATACAGCAAAAACATATGACCGTGACCAGCAGCTTGTACCGGACCCGATCAGACAGACAGCTGGCATGTGTGAACAGTTCTCTGGCTTCTGGTCTCTCTCTCTTTCTCTCTCTCTCGGGCCTTCGATGGTGAGCATGGGATCACTCTTAAAAGAGCGTTCGACCAGCTGTTTGGCTCTCCCACAGTCTGTGTGCAAGCCCTTGGGGTATCACTTTTTATTCTCTTTTTAGGGGTGGGCCTGAGGCCAAGTTATTGACAAGACCATTTAACCTATAGAGGTTCCACCAAAACTTCCTCAACCAATGACAGCTTAAGTTCTTTGTCTTGGTGCTTGGATGAAAGCCCTCCCCAAAAGAAGGTCTCATTACTTCATCCTTGTTTTTTTACATTTTGAAGGTGCCTCCATTAGAATCCATCTTATCTCTTTTTACTCTCTCCCCCTTTTTCCTAGCAAGTACAAGGCCCCAGTCAGAGCTATCACACATTAACCAGTCGCCATCTCACCATTCTGACCTTCACAAGTAAGGTCTATGGCTTACTCCCTTTTTCTACTGTTATTATTACAGTCACAGTTATAATTCAGTCTTACAATCATTAGCACGTCGACTAAGTATGACTTTTCAAGTGACAATGATACAAAACAAAGAATACAGAAATTGTGAAGAAAGCTACAGTTTATCATCTAACTAGGAATACTTATTCTTTCACAGTTTTCAACTGATTGATATGGTACCATTTAGCCATCTTGGCTCTCCCCTTTTTCCCAGGGAATTGCACCAGATAAACCGAAGGACTGGCCCTGTCAATAATCGGGAAGGGGCCATTCCACTTTGGTTCGAAGCAATGTTGCTTCTTCCCATAGTTTAGTACCATTACAACATCTCCCACTTGATACTCAAATGGTCGGACCTTCTTGTCGAAGTATTTCTTTGCCTGGTTTTTTGATTTGCCTGTTTGTGTAGCTACAAACATGTTAGTTTGTTCTATGTTCTCTACCACCATTTCAAGCCATTTTTGGTTGGCAATTCCCTGTACTAAGGGTGTGGCTGAAGGGGTTAACAGATGGGCTGGCATTCGCATTAGTCACCTGGTCATAGCCTGGTAGGGTGAGATACCCGTTGTGCTATGCGTGGTGGATCTAATAGCCATTAGACACATTGGCAACATACTGGACCATTTGGTGGGGTGATCTGCACAAAATTTGTTAAACATAGTTTTCAGAGTTCAGTTTCCTCTTTCCACTACACCAGATGATTGTGGGTGATGGGAGATGTGAAGTTTATGCGAGATACCCATTATCCGTTGCAATTCGGTAAAAATTTGGGCGGTAAAGTGTGATCCCTGATCACTATCAACTTGAATTGGCACTCCCCACCTGCAGATCAACTCACCCAATAAAAGGCGAGCTGCTGTCAATGCGGTGTTTGTTTTACATGGAAAAGCCTCCATCCATTTAGTAAATGTATCAACTATAACCAGACAATACCACAAGCCCGAAGGTCCTGTAGGTAAGGGCCCTATAAAATCAATTTGAAGGTGGGTCCACGGCCCATCGGGAGGAGGGGGACTGCGCAACAGTGCCCGATTAGTGTGGGCACTTGGATTGTGCTGTAAACAGGGCAGACAACGATTCACCCTATGAGTGACATCTGTGATGCAATCAGGATACCATGCAAATTTGCGTAGTTTCTGAACAGTTGCATCAGCTGAATAGTGCCCTCCTACCGGATGTGAGTGCAGGTGATCAAAAATTTCGGGTGCCATGGATGGGGGAACACACACAACCGGGAGATCAGATGATAGCCACCGCATACGGGGGTTGAACATTAACAGGGGAGCAGCTTCCCCAGACTGATCCGGAGGCAATTGTGTGTCCACAGCCCATGGAGTGGGCTGAGGTAACGGACATCCATTCTGATGCCATGCAATAACAACTGCATAGGGGGAATAACTGGACTGGAGGGAAGGGAGGTTGATGTCCCCACCTTGGATACTCGAGACTGATCTTAAGGGCGGGGTAGGGGCTTGCCAGAGGTCACCGTTAACGGCGGCGTCCTTGGCAGCACGATCTGCCTGAGTTACCCTGGGTATGTACATCTGAAGAACATGAATGGGACTTTACCTTACCAACATAGACAGGGGCTGATCGTGAATTTAAAGAGTCCCAAAGGGAAGCAAAGAGGTCTGCATGGAGCAGGGTCTTGCCATTAACAGTACAAAAATTATTCCTAGCATACAGCGGTAAAGATAATAAAGTGTTAATCGCATAGGCACTATCTGACCAGACATTAACAGGTATGTCATGAGTAAATTGGATTGCTGTCACCAGGGCTGCAACTTCAGCATATTGGGCAGAGTGGGGAATGCACTTATACTTAAGGTCTCGGTCAGGCATAACTACTGCAAATCCAGTAAGGGGCTTTCCGTCCCTGTGATAGGATGACCCATCAATGTAGACGTTCTGGGCGTCACTTAGCGGAGTAGGAGAGACGGGGTGATGGTCGAACACCAGTGGTGGAAGGGGGCACTCATGGCTTCCCCCTTCATACAGTAGGAGCTGAGGTAGTAAAGTTGTCTGCCTTGGCGTTATTTCCAAATCTCTCTGAGTTAACAGAAGTGTCCAGTGACTGAGTCGGGCAGAGGAGACCAAAGTGTCCCTTGGTTTAAGTAAAAGATTCAAAGGGGTGTGGGGACTATGTATGATCAGTTTGTTCAGCCCAGTAATAAACGTGAAGTGTTTGACTGCCCAAAAAGTGGCTAGCAGATGTCGCTCACACACAGTGAAATTCTTTTCCACGCCATTCAAAATACGGGAGGCGAATGTGATTGGCATAAGTTTATCCTGTACCTCTTGGCACAGAACAGCAGCAAGACTGATCGGTGGATCCCACCTCCAGGTGGAAAGGCTTCTCTCGGTCAGGGCTTCTCAGGCATGTGGCTTGCATAACAGCAGCTTTAAGGAGGGTCACAGCCGTTGTATGTTCGGTGGTCCAGTCACGGGCCACAGTGTCCTCTTCACCCTTTAACAGTTCATATAATGGCTAGCTCCGCAAATCTGGGAATAAATGAGCGCTGGTATCCCACTAGGCCCAGGAAGGAATGAAGTGCGGTTTTGGATGCGGGCAATGGTAAACGCTGAATCACCTCAATCTTATGCTGGTCAGGGCTGAGTCCCTTTTGTCCCACAGAAACCCCTAAAAATGTCACTTCTGGCTGTAACAATTGTATCTTTTTGGGGTTAATTTTCAGCCCAGCTTTTAGGAAGATTTAATAGCTCTTCCATTAATTTAATATGAGTCTTTTTGTCAGGTGTTGCAAGCAAAAGGTCATCAACATACTGCAGCAGGCAGTCGGGTCTCGAAAAAGGTTTCAGTGCCTGAGCCATCCGTTTGTGGAATATAGTTGGGGTGTTGTGAAAGCCTTGAGGTAAACATGTCCAAGTATAACTTTGATCTTCAAAAGTGAAGGTAAACTTGTACTGATCCTCTGACTTAACAGGAATACTCCAGAAGCCGTTTGAAATGTCAAAGGTGGAGAAGGAGCAGCTACCTGGTGGAATCGGGGACAGGAGAGTGGGGGTCTCCCGAACAACAGGGGCGCAAGCTGGGGTTGCCGAATTAAGCTTGCGATAATCAATTGTTAGACGCCAGCTATTATCTGGCTTCTTAACTGTCCAGGTTAGAGAATTAGTGGTAAAAGTGCCAATGCGGATAACACCCTGCTATAACAATGAATCGATAGTAGACCGAACATAAGGGCCCAGAAATTAGGTTCGGGGGCTTGCCGCGCGTGCAAGCCCCCGATGTGCACTTACCCGGTGCGCTGACATTTCAATCCTGGCCCGCATTGTATTTCCTCTCACTGGCCCACTTCAGGTCCTGCCGCGCTGTGCGTGCGTGACCCAGCGGCGTACTTAGTGCGATGAGCCAGCTGGGATCACGTGAGCACTGGGCAACCAATGGCAGGTTGCAAAAGTTCATTCATGAGTTTGATAGTAAGAACTGTCAAACTCATGAAAACTCCTGGCCCCAAAACACTACTTAAACTTGAAAGAAAATTTTAAAAAACATCGCACTACTTAAATGAACTATAAATAGCTGTAAAAAACTATTTTAAACAATAATTTTAAATTTTGAAAAAAATTATTATATAAAAAATCGGGGCTAAAAATACACTTACCTTACTGTAAAGTCTTCAAAAATAATGAACCTGTGGAAAAATTTTCTAATTTTACTTAATAGACCACTTACCTGTTAAAAGTAAGTACTTACAGCTGCTTTTTTCACAAGTAAAAACCGGAGTCTTTTCCCCACGGGCAACTCTTCAAAAAAAAGTAAGTTCAGCGCGCACGTGCGACCTGAAACCTCGCACGCGTTCCGCCTCTTAACCCCTTGGGTCAGAGGAGAGGAAATGCCGGTTTTCCCCGCATGCGCTGTGCATGCTGAAAACCGGCAATTCCTCCGGGCCCACGCGTGAGTACCCCGTCCGTACTCACGCATTGGGACAAGAATTACTGACCCAAGGTTTACTCTCAGCTGGAATGGAATACTGCTTAACAGGAGGATGGGAGGGTCCATTAATCTCCTCATCTCCTGACATCCTACCACAATCATGTTTGGACTTAGCAAAAACCTCTGAAAATTTATGAATTAATGTATTACCCATGGGGTCTTCAGTCCCAGGAAGGGTGAAATCTTCAGGTTTTTTAATTGCATATATTGAATGGGCATCTGAAATAGGTGTCGGTGGTCCCTCATTAAAGTGCCACCAAAGACAATCATTAGCGTAGTCGAGAACAGCACAGTGTTTATACAACGTGTCACTTCCGAGGATACCTTTCTGGTCATGGGTGATCATATATACAGGAGAGGTGACATCGATGGAATTCCCATCAATGGACAAGACTGTGGCGCTCAATCCCTGATTAGCTAACTGAGTAGAAGCATTAAAGCCAGAGAGGTTTAGGGTGGTGCCAGAATGGGAAAAGGGAGCGGGATCATGTAAAATAGTCACGGCAGAACCGGAATCCACAAGCATTACATGGTGGCGGCCTCCATGATCAGTGGCCCGGACAAAAGGTCGTCCGTCCTCCCCGTACCAGACAGGAGAAGACGTGGTCACCGTGGAGGCCTCTGACCATCACTGGGGCCGTGAGTCTGGGAGCGCATCTCCACTGTGAGAAACAGCCAAAATGTTTTGCCCCCCCCCCCCGTCTGACTGTGCTTCATGGCCTCAACTACTGCTGAAAGGTGTTCGAGCTGCTGCTGCACAGAATTCAAATCAATCCGTTACCTTCACGGATTGGGGGTTGGTAGCGTGGGCCATTATTTGGACGTCGACTATTGCGGCAGTCGTGAGCATAGTGTCCAGGCTTATAACAGATTACATGGCATTTGTCTCCCGACTGGGGAGGGGTTTGTGGAGTCAGAGAACCCTCCACCGCTGACACTTTGGACTCAGTAGGGGTGAGGGACAATTTAACTCGGTCCCAAGCTCGAATGCAAGCATCCTTCAGATCAGCCCATGGGGTTCCCTGATGAACAGTAATACCAAGAGCGTCCCTTACAGGGGGTATCAGAGCATCAATGAATGTCAGCTTAAATCCCTCCGTGTCCCAAAACTCTTGACCATTATAGTTTCTCTGGAACTGGTTGTACAAATCATACACTCGATTTGCAAAGGCTACGGGATGCTCGTTAGCCTTTTGCCGGGTGTCCCCAGCTGCACGGGTGAAATTAACTGCGTCCATGCCCAAACGGGAACAAACTGAATCCATAACATCCCACCACCCCTTACTTTTATCATAGATTTCCCGTGAAAGTGATAACTTGAGTTCCTGTGAAATGCATGACAACAGAACTTGTTTTAAGTCTGTCAACTCTAACTCAGGGTGACAGTGACGGAATGTACCCCAATCACTTGTTAGGGTGACTGGGTTCATCCCTCAGTTTATTGGCCCCATTTCTTCGGCTAGTGCTTTGCACTCTGCTGGGGTCAAACTTCTACTGGTGGTAGCAGTTACTTCTTCATTTGGGGGCAGATTGTAGGCTACAGAAGAGGTATCATTATCAAATTCATCATCCAAGGGTGTAGGGTCACCAAATTGGGTGGTAGTAGTGACTATATTAACCTGCTTGGTTTCTACCGGGGCAGTTTGTCCTGGATAGGGAGGCGGAGGCGCAGAGGGTGAGATGGGGTTATTACTGCACTGGGCTTTTCTTGTTAGATCATCCCAGTTAATACTGGGATCCCCTGGTTTAAGGTGACTAACGGCTGCAACAGCAGCTGTTTGTCTCCCCAGCTTTCCCTTCAATTCCATAATTTTTAATTCGCTGTGAGTATGGTCAGTGCTCACCAGAGGGGGGTTTTCAAGTAATTCTCTCAAGGCTCCCCTGGCATCCTCAAGTTGTGAGATCAGGGATTCATTTTTTATTTTTAAAACCTTGTTACCCTCAAACACCTGATGGTGGCATCTTGAGGCAAGTTGTGCCTCATCTGCCAAGGCTTGTTCTTGATGGAGAAGTGTACAGACTATGACATGTCGGCCTTGCCAGTCCTGTAAGTCTCTCTCAAGTTGTGCATTTCTCTCTTTCAGGAGTAGAACTTCGCCTCCCAAACAAACAGCACACAAGTGGGCCGTGTAAGCCAGCCTATTTCTGGCTCCTTTAACTTTATATTTCTTTGCACCCACCTGGGAAGCTATCTCGCCCCAAATCTCAGAGTAACTCTTCTCAATTTTCTCATCTCCCTGCACTATTCCGATTACTGCTTGGGCCCCCGGAGCCCCTAACTTATCCGAAAGACTGTTCGCAATCTTTTCTCTAAAACATGCATCTGCCATTTCATTTTTACTTTACAACCCAATAAGAATGCCTAGTACCTTTTGACATAAGAAAACTACTAGGCACTTGGTCTGAGTATTAAACAAGGCTTTAATCAACTGTTTTTCAACATGGAGATCTAGTTGTGTCCTTCACTAGTTCCTGTTAATGAATGTCCTGAGCAAGCTGGGCCCATGCCCAAGTATTTATACTCTCCCTGGACAGTGCCACCAGCAGACCGCCCAGTATTACTTCATAAGTCATTCATGTCATTCTTCCCGCCTGAAAGATTGGAAGTCCGGCGGCTTCCTTCTACCGAATTAATCGGACTAAGAATAGACGCAGTCGTTTGGATCTCCGTTGGAGGCTGGAATGCACGTCTCCTCAGACCGTGGTTTGGTCCCTGGATCGCTTGGTTCGTACCAGCAGGCCGGCAGTGTCCATGTCGCCTTGATCGACCTGAGGGGGACTGGGGAGATTGTGGCTCTAGGTGCGGGCCCCCAGCGGCACAGAGCTGGTTTCACCCTGCTCAGTAGTCAGTGACTGACCGGCATCCTGGCTTCGGGTGGCCATCCCGCGGGGAGCGCTCTGTTCCCTGGGTTGATCCAGCGGAATAGCTGGCAGATCCCTTGACGTCCCGGGTAGGGCATCATCCTCAGAGGAGCGTAGGGTATCGGCGTCATTAATACCGATCCCACTATCAATTGGGTCCATGGGACCGGTTGGGCAGGGAGACAGATCCTGAAGTGACACTGTGGATTCCCGGCCATCAGGGTACTGCACGTGCACGTATGTGGGATTGACATCCGTCAGTTCCACTTCGTTGATGAGGGGATCACTCTTAGAGGATCGGACGAATCTTCGGAGCAGCATGGGGCCAGGAGCTGCCAACCATGATGGTAGGGACGTCCCATGAGTGGAGCGACGCTGGAACCCGAAGAATCGTTCGTGAGGAGTAGCGTTGGTGGATGTAGAAAGAACAGACCTGATGGAATGCAACGCGTCAGGGAGCATAGTTTCCCACTGCTGGTCTGATAGGTTGTGTGACCTCAGTGCAAGATGAACAACGTTCCAAATGATGGCGTTGTATCTCTCAACCTGTCCGTTTCCAATAGGATGATATGATGTTGTTTTACTTGTGGCGATTCCCCGTTGGGAAAGATAACTTTTGAGTTCGCTTGACATGAAGGAGGGACCCCGATCAGAGTGGATGAAATTGACCATACCGCAAAGGGAAAAGACATCATCGAGGCATTTGATCACTGTGGAAGTAAGCATATTGGGACAGGGGAAAGCAAAGGGAAAGCGTGAATATTCGTCCACCATAGTAAGCAAGTAGGTGTTTCGTGTTGAGGAAGGCAATGGCCCTTTAAAGTCAATGCTGAGTCGCTGCATAGGATGTGTAGCGTGTATGAGTGAGCCAACCGACGGATGGAAGAATTGCGGTTTTAATTCTGCACAAATTCTACAAGTGGAGCATGTTCTTTTCACATCTTCCGTAGAAAATGGGAGATTTTTAGATCGCACAAAGTGCAACATACGGGTAACGCCAGGATGGCACAAGTCAGTATGAAGATCCGTAAGAGTCGAAGTTGACATGGAAGAGCAGAATGCATGCGTGAGGGTATCTGGGGCCACATTCTCTTTGCCGGGTCGATAATGTATGGTGTAGCCAAAGGCAGCCAATTCCATCCTCCAGAGCTGTATTTTGTTATCCTTGACCTTAGTGCGTTTCCGGTTATCCAGCATAAAGGCCACAGGGCGCTGATCAGTTATGAGCATGAAATGGCGACGAGCGAGAAAATTACTCCATTTACGTACTGCTTCGATGATAGCCATAGCCTCCTTCTCGACAGGAGGATAATGGAGCTCGCTACCCTGCAAAGTTCTGGACAGAAATGTAATGGGTCAAATGCCTTGATTCAAGGTAGCCGAGATCGCCACCTCTGATGCATCGCACTCGACCACGAAAGGGAGATTTTCATCGATGGAATGAAGCATGTCTTTTTCCAGTTGTTGCTTGAGGAGGTCGAGAGCTGAAATAGCCATTGCGTCCAACGGAAATGACTTCGCGTGAAGCAGGGGCTGGATCTTGTCAGAAAAGTGGGGTATCCACTTTGCATAATAGGCAAACATGCCGAGGGCCCGACGAAGAGAGCCGAGATTCATAGGAGGAGGGAGCTCCTGAAGCGGACAAAGTCGCTCCGGATCCAGTTTGATGACACCATTGCCCACCCAGTAGCCAAGGATGTTGACTGATGGTACTGATTTCACAGATTTGGACTCATTTAAGGTTAAGTTGTGATGACGGAGAACATCAAGAAATTTCTGGAGGTTGGGTTCATGCTCCTTATGGTCATGACCAGCAATGGTGATATTATCCAGATATGGAAAAGTGTTTGTTAAGTTCTCCTGTTTGATTAGGCTGTCCATTGCCCATTGAAAGATGGCCACCCCATTGGTGACCCCAAATGGAAGGCGACAAAAGTGGTAAAGCCGACCATTGGCCTCAAAGGCCGTATACTTTTTGTCAGAGTCCTTTAACGGTACTTGATGGTATGCGCTCTTTAAGTCAAAAGTTGAAAATACCCTGTAGTTGGCAAGGTTATTGACCATGTCATTGATGCATGGTAGTGGGTAGGCATCCAGGTCGGTATACTGGTTAATAGTTTGCGAGTAGTCGATGCAAAGACGTTTCTTGTGTTGCTTCAGAGGATTTTTAACAGTGACGACTTCAGCCCGCCAGGAAGATGAACATGGCTCAATGATACCGTCAGCTAGAAGATGAGAGATTTCTGCCTCGATAAAGGATAGATCATCTTGGCTGAAACGTCGTGATTTAGTGACTATGGGCTTACATCGGGGGGAAAGATTGGCAAACAAGGAGGGCTCATCGAGCGAAGCGGCTGAAAGCACACAAAACAGTACTTTGGAAATAGTAAGCTCCGGCTTTGGCCCTCCAAACTCGAAAGTGAGTCTTTTGTGTTGTTTCTGGAAATCCTGTCCTAGGAGCACATCACTGCATAGGTTTTTGAGCACCCCGAGCCGGGTGGAAAAGTAAGTGTGGCCATTGAGAATAAGGTCAACAAGACAAAAGCTGGAAGAGTTGGTGGTCAGTGTCGTCAGAGCCATTACAATTTCCCTGTCCGAGGGGTAAATACGCAGTTTTAACTTACTGACAGCCCGCTCACTGATGAAGCTGTCAGAGCTACATGAGTCGATTAATGTACTCAAAATGTGTCCATTTACCAAAACCCTCGTGGCTGCATGGGACAGGCTTTGGGGAAAAACAGCTGTAACACTAGTAGTGGCTCTTGGGGAGGAGCAGTTTTATAGATAGCAGCTGTAACACTAGTAGTGGCTCTTGGGGGAGGAGCAGTTTTATAGATAGCAGCTGCAACACTAGTAGAGGCTCTTGACCGGCATACTTTAGAAAAGTGACCTTTCTTACTGCAATGATTGCAGGTTGCATTACGAGCAGGACAAAATTTCCTATAATGGAATGCACCCCCACAGAAGAAACACTTCTTTTTAGATTGCCAAGATGCCGCTAGGGTAGGGTCGTCATCAGTGAGGGCTTCCGCCTGAGGCTTACCGGGGGAGTCACTAAAAGTAGTAGGTCTGTGCATATGGTAAAAAATAGGCATCTGAATTTTTTTGAGCTAAGTCCAGAGAATATGCCTGGTTATAGGCAGCTTGTAACCCGAGGGTTTTATTCTCCAACAGATGCTGGCATATGAGGGGAGAAGCAATTCCGTTAATAAAAGAGTCACGAATTAATTCCTCCCGGTACTGCTCAGTGGAGACAGCTTTAAGGTTACAATCTTTGCTGAGCCTGCGAAGCTCTTGAAGGAATTCATCAAGTGACACCTCGGGTTGTTGTCGAGTTGTGGCCAGTAGGTGCCGAGCAAAAATTTTGTTTGGGGCCTTAACATATAGTTGCTGTAATGTTTGGATAGCGGAGTCATAGTCTACACAGTCTTTGATAAAGTCAAACACATGAGGGGATACATAATTGGCAAGCATTCGTAACTTATTAGGAACATTCTCACCACACTCCTCGAGGAATTTGCTGAAGGTACGATACCAGTGTTTCCATACCTTAGCAGCTGTAAGTGAATTCGGGTCCAGGTCAAGACCAGCGGGTCTGAGTAGTTTCTCCATGATGGATTGATTACTACGTCCGAGTTCCCTTCTACAGTTTGAATCGTAGCTGTCTGTTCCCAAATCACTCAGAGCATGGAGCGTGTTTCAGTTGATTAAATTGACGTAAGAAAACTACTAGGCACTTGGTCTGAGTATTAAACAAGGCTTTAATCAACTGTTTTTCAACATGGAGGTCTAGTTGTGTCCTTCACTAGTTCCTGTTAAAGAATGTCCTGAGCAAGCTGGGCCCATGCCCGAGTATTTATACTCTCCCTGGACAGCGCCACCAGCAGGCCGCCCAGTATTTCTTCATAAGTCATTCATGTCACCTTTATAGACCAAACCCGTCCTCAACTCGTTTCGATCACAACAACCCTGTTGCACTTCCTGGCTCAGCTCGCCAATTTGTAGAGATTCACCTATCACTGGTAAACAGGATCGAGTGCAAACCAATATGGTGGGTATATTGTGTTTAATCGGAGTTTAGGACGGAATATAACACACTAGTAATAGAGCAAAAACATACGACCATGACAAGCAGCTTATACCGGACCCGATCAAACAGACAGCTGGCATGCGTGAACAGTTCTCTGGCTTCTGGTCTCTCTCTCTTTCTCTCTCTCTCGGGCCTTCGATGGTGAGCATGGGATCACTCTTAAAAGAGTGTTCGACCAGCTGTTCGGCTCTCCCCTCCACAGTCTGTGCGCAAGCCCTTGGGGTGTCACTTTTTAATTCTCTTTTTAGGGGTGGGCCTGAGGCCAAGTTATTGACAAGACCATTTAACCTATAGAGGTTCCTGCAAAACTTCATCAACCAATGACAGCTTAAGTTCTTTGTCTTGGTGTTTGGATGAAAGCCCTCCCCAAAGAAGGTCTCATTAATTCATCCTTGTTTTTTTTACATTTTGAAGGTTCCTCCATTGGAATCCATCTTATCTCTTTTTACTCTCTCCCCCTTTTTCCTAGCAAGTACAAGGCCCCAGTCAGAGCTATCACACATTAACCAGTCGCTATCTCACCATTCTGACCTTCACAAGTAAGGTCTATGGCTTACTCCCTTTTTCTACTGTGAACCTTTCTCTCAGAACTTTTATATTCCCGTGAATTATGGTTTCGCGCTGCTTTCAGTGTTCAATAGCTGTTGCTTTATACTTTTTTTTTCCTTTCAAAAATACATAGCAATTTGCAGCTGCTTGGGCTATCTCACCTTCATTTAACAAATCTGTGGTGATTATAATATGGTTATTAGTAATAATGGAAGAAACATAGGTTGGGTCTTTACTGGCCAAATTAAAGATACATTAACAAAGTCAAAACCCTAACTTACAAGCAACAGATAGCTAGCCTGGCAGGACCATCCTATAGGCCCCTGTGTGGAATGTTTATGTTTCACCTAATCTAACTGATTAAAAAGACTGTCTCAAATTCTAATGCAAGCTTTCCAGGAAAACGAAACTTACCATTTAAAAGCCATATACAGTTTTAGGCACCCCTAGTTTCTAACAACTAGACTCCTTGCATTGAATTACATACCATTAAGCACTGCCAAAATCGTTTGTTGTCTATTTTCTAGCCTTTGCTTCCTCTGCCTTCCAAACACACTTACTAATTTACTGCCTTCCATTTCCAGCTTTGCTTCTCTCCCTACTAAATCTACGCTCAGATTCCCATTCCCCTGCCAAGCTAGTTTAAACCCTCCCCAACTGCACTAGCAAACATCCCTGTGAGGATATTGGTCCCGGCCGTGTTGAGGTGCAACCCGACTGGATTGTACAGGTCTCACCTCCCCCAGAACTGGTCCCAATGCCTCAGGATTCTAAATCTCTCCCTCCCTTTTTGATGAGGTAACAGAGAGGGTTGATGAGGGTAATGCGGTCGACGTAATGTATATGGATTTCCAAAAGGCGTTCAACAAAGTGCCACATAAAAGTGCCAGCAAAGTTGAAACCCATGGAATAAAAGGGACAGTGGTAGCATGGATATGAAATTGGCTAAGGAACAGGAAACAGAGAGTAGTGGTGAACGGTTGTTTTTCGGACTGGAGGAAGCTATACAGTGGTGTTCCCCAGGGGTTGGTTCTAGGACCACTGATTTTCATGATATATATTAATGACTTGGATGTGGGTGTACAAGGCACAATTTCAAAATTTACAGATGACACAAAACTTGCAAGTATAGTGAACAGTGAGGAGGAGAGTGATAGACTTCAGGAAGACCTAAACAGGCTGGTGAAATGGGCGGACACATGGCAGATGAAATTTAACGCAGAAAAGTGTGAAGTGATACATTTTGGTAGAAAGAATGAGGAGAGGAAATATAAACTAAAGGGTACAACCCTAAAAGCGGTGCACGAGCAGGGAGACCTGGGGCTATGTGTGCA
The DNA here is from genome assembly GCF_052327205.1 of Somniosus microcephalus. NCBI lineage: Eukaryota > Metazoa > Chordata > Chondrichthyes > Squaliformes > Somniosidae > Somniosus > Somniosus microcephalus. Next base: position 250,082,706 of record NC_140990.1, on the reverse strand, counting down.
CAAATCGTTGAAGGTGGCAGGGCAGGTTGAGAAAGCAGTTAAAAAGGCTTATAGGATCCTGGGCTTCATAAATAGAGATGTAGAGTACAAAAGTGTGGAAATTATGATGAACCTGTATAAAACACTGATTTGGCCCCAACTGGAGTACTGTGTCCAATTCAGGGTACCACACTTTAGGAAGGATGTGAAGTGCCTTAGAGAGGGTGCAGAAAAGATTTACGAGAATGATTCCAGGAATGAGGGAATTCAGTTACGTTTCAGCGGCGGCGGACCTGTGAAGAGCGAGGCGACGGCGGAGCGACTACAAGAGGCGGCGAGGCTCAGGTAGACCTCAGAGCGGCGGCGGTGGCGGACCTGTGAGGAGTGAGGCGGCGGCGGAGCGACTACAAGAGGCGGCGAGGCTCAGGTAGGCCTCAGAGCAGCGGCGGCGGTAGACCTGTGAGGAGCGAGGCGGCGGCAGAGCGACTACAAGAGGCGGCGAGGCTCAGGTAGGCCTCAGAGCGGCAGCGGACCTATGAGGAGCGAGGCGGCGGCGGAGTGACTACAAGAGACGGCGAGGCTCAGGTAGGCCTCAGAGCGGCGGCGGCGGCGGACCTGTGATGAGCGAGGCGGCGGCAGAGCGACTACAAGAGGTGGCGAGGCTCAGGTAGGCCTCAGAGCGGCAGCGGACCTATGAGGAGCGAGGCGGCGGCGGAGTGACTACAAGAGACGGCGAGGCTCAGGTAGGCTTACCAATCTCCGAGCTCAGAGGGAGGGAGAGAAGTAAAAAGTAATCGAAGTGTGACGTCACCAGAAAGCAAGTAAGTGATTGGTTGGTGAGTATTTCTCGCTTTTTTAAACTTAAACTCTGTGGTTTATAGTTTCTAAGCTCTCTGTGGTGTAGCGGGGACTGTTGGTAAACCAGGGCCCTTAAGTATATCATTTAACTGTAGTGTAATTGGTGGGATTGATTTGATTTAATTTAATTTGAATTAATTAAAGGGTAAGTCATGGCAGGAGAGCCCGGCCCCGTAGTGTGCTCCTCCTGCGCTATGTGGGAACTCAGGGACATTTCCTGTGTCCCTGACGACCATGTGTGCAGGAAGTGTATCCAGCTGCAGCTACTGGCAGACCACATTGCGGCACTGGAGCTGCGATTGGATACATACTGGACCATTCGCGATGCTGAGGATGTCGTGGATATCACGTTTAATCAGTTGGTCACACCACAGGTAAAGGTTGCACAGGCAGAAAGGGAATGGGTGACCAACAGGCAGAGTAGTAGGCACAGGCAGGTAGTGCAGGAGTCCCCTGTGGACATCCCCCTCTCAAACAGATATACCACTTTGAATACTGTTGTGGGGGATTGCTTATCAGGGGAAAGCAGCAGCAGCCAACTTCCTGGCACCAGGGGTGGTTCTGCTAGTCAGGATGGGAGGAAAAAGAGGGGTCGAGCTATAGTAATAGGGGATTCTATTGTAAAGGGAATAGATAGGCGTTTCTGCGGCCGCAAACGAGACTCCAGGATGGTGTGTTGCCTCCCTGCTGCAAGGGTCAAGGATGTGTCAGAGCGGCTGCAGAACATTTTGGAAGGGGAGGGTGAACAGCCAGTTGTCGTGGTGCATATAGGTACCAACTATATAGGTAAAAAACAGGATGAGGTCCTAAAAGCTGAATATAGGGAGTTAGGAGGTAAATTAAAAAATAGGACCTCAAAGGTAGTAATCTTAGGATTGCTACCAGTGCCACGTGCTAGTCAGAGTAGAAATAGAAGGACATTTCAGATGAATACGTGGCTAGAGGAATGGTGCAAGGGGGAGGGATTCAAATTCCTGGGACATTGGAACCGGTTCTGGGGGAGGTGGGACCAGTACAAACCAGACGGTTTGCACCTGGGCAGGGCCGGGACCGATGTCCTAGGGGGAGTGTTTGCTAGTGCTCTGTGGGAGGGTTTAAACTAAAATGGCAGGGGGTTGGGAACCTGAGCAGGGAGACAGAGGAAAGGGAAACAAAGATAAAAGCAAAAGATAGGAAGGAGAAAAACAAAAGTGGCAGTCAGAGAAATCAACGGTTCAAATAAAACATGGCCACAGTAAATAATCATTCTAAAAGGTCTAAGAGCATTAAAAAAACAAGCCTGAAGTCTTTCTGTCTTAACGCAAGGAGCATTCATAATAAGGTGGATGAATTAGCTGCGCAAATAGAGGTAAACGAATATGGGCCCAGAAATTCGGGTCGGGGGCTTCCCGCAGGTGCAAGCCCCCGACCTGCACTTACCTTGCGCGACGGCAGTTGAGCTGTAGGGCCCCGTGGAATTCCGCTCCGGGGCCTGGTCCAGCTGCCGGCGCGCTGTGCTTGCATGTCCCAGGGGCGTAGTTAGTGCGATGCATCCCCTGGGATCACGTGAGCCACAGGCAGCCAATCGGAGGAGGGAAAAGCCCATTCATAAGATTGACAGGAAGACCTGTCTAAACTTATGAATACTACGGGCTTCAAAATAGCATTAAACCTTCAAATAAATTTTTTAAAAACATCACACTTTTTCAATAAACTACAAATTACATTAAATAACTATTTTAAACAATAATTTAAATTTTTGAAAAAAATAATTTTATAAAAAAACAGGGCTAAAATAAACTTACCTTGCTTTAAAGTATTTAAAAATAATAAACCTGTGGAAAAAATGTTTTAATTTTAATTAATTGACCACTTACCTTGTAAAAAGCAGGCCTTACGCCTGCTTTTTAAATGTGTAAATCCTACAGGCTTAACCTCGCGTGAAAACCTGCAAAAAAAACCTAAGTTCAAAGCGCACGCGCAGCCTCCCCTGCGCGCGTGTTCGACCTCTGAACCCCTTCGTTCAGAGGATCGGAAGTGCCAGTTTCCCTGCATGCAGGAAACCCGCACTTCCATTCAGCCTACGGGTGAGTACCCCGTGCGTACTCACCCGTGGAGAGCCGAATTTCTGGGCCAATATTTGATTGGGATTACGGAAACATGGCTCCAGGGTGGCTAAGGCTGGGAACTCAACATCCAGGGGTATTCAATATTCAGGAAAGATAGTCAAAAAGGAAAAAGAGGTGGGGTAGCATTGCTGGTTAAAGAGGGGATTAACACAATTGTAAGGAAGGATATTAGCTCTGATGATGTGGAATCTGTATGGGTAGAACTGAGAAATACCAAGGGGCAGAAAACGTTAGTGGGAGTGGTATATAGACCTCCAAACAGTAATGCAAAGGTTGGGGATGGCATTAAAAGGGAAATTAGAGAAGCGTGCAATAAGGGCACAGCAGTTATCATGGGTGACTTTAATCTACATATAGATTGGGCTAACCAAATTAGTAACAATACTGTGGAGGAGGAATTCCTGGAGTGTTTACGGGATGGTTTCCTGGACCAATATGTTGAGGAATCAACTAGAGATCAGGCCATCTTAGACTGGGTATTATGTAATGAGAAAGGATTAATTAGCAATCTTGTTGTACGAGGCCCCTTGGGTCAGAGCGATCACAATATGATAGAATTCTTCATTAAAATGGAGAGTGAAGCAGGGTAGGATTGATTGGGGAATGTCACTCAAAGGGTTGACAGTGGATAGGCAATGGCAAACATTCAAAGGCCGCATGGATGAACTACAGAATTTATTCATCCCAGTTTGGCATAAAAATAAAACAAAAAAGGTGACTCAAACGTGACTAACAAGGGAAATTAGGGATAGCATAAGATCCAAGGAGAGGACATATAAATTGGCCAGAAAAAGCAGTAAACCTGAGGATTGGGAGCAGTTTAGGATTCAACAAAGAAGGACAAAGGGATTAATTAAGAAGGGGAAACTAGAGTATGAGAGTAAGCTTGCAGGGAACATAAAAACGGACTGTAAAAGCTTCTATACATATGTGAAGAGAAAAAGATTGGTGAAGTCAAGCGTAGGTCCCTTGCAGTCAGAATCAGGGGAATTTATAATGGGGAACAAAGAAATGGCAGACCAATTAAATACATACTTTGGTTCTGTCTTCACAAAGGAGGACACAAATAACCTCCCAGAGATGTCGGGGAACATAGGGTCTGATGAAAGGGAGGAACTGAAAGAAATCAGTATTTGTAGGGAAATGGTGTTAGGGAAATTGACGGGGTTGAAGGCCGATAAATCCCCAGGGCCTGATAATCTACATCCTGGGGTACTTAAGGAAGTGGCCCTAGAAATAATAGATCTATTGCTGATCATCTTCCTACAATCGATAGAATCTGGAACAGTACCCATGGATTGGAGGGTAGCTAATGTTACCCCACTATTCAAAAAAGGTGGTAGAGAGAAAACGGGGAATTACAGACCGGTAAGCCTGACATCGGTAGTGGGGAAAATGCTAGAATCCATTATATAAGATGTAATAGTAGAGCACTTGGAAAACAGTGACAGGATCGGACAAAGTCAACATAGATTTACAAAAGCTAAATCATGCTTGACTAATCTACTGGAATTTTTTGAGGATGTAACTGGTAAAATAGATAAGGGAGAGCCTGTGGATGTGGTGTATTTGGACTTTCAGAAGGCTTTCGATAAAGTCCCGCATAAGAGATTAGCGTGTAAAGTTAAGGCACATGGGATTGGGGGCAAGGTATTGACTTGGATAGAGAACTGGTTGGCAGACTGAAAGCAAAGAGTTGGAATAAACAGGTCTTTTTCCGAGTGGCAGGCAGTGACTAGTGGGGTACCGCAGGGATCGGTCCTTGGACCCCAGCTATTCACAATATATATAAATGATCTAGATGAGGGAACTAGATGTAATAGCTCCAAGTTTGCAGACGACACAAAGCTGGGTGGGCGTGTGTGCTGTGAGGAGGATGCCGAGAAACTCCAGTATGATTTGGACAGGTTGGGTGATTGGGCAGAAGCATGGCAGATGCAATATAACGTAGATAAATGTGAGGTTATCCACTTTGGTGGCAAAAACAGGAAGGCAGATTATCATCTGAATGGCAATAGATTGGGAGAAGGGGAAGTGCAACGAGACCTAGATGTCCTTGTGCACCAGTCGCTGAAGGTAAGCATGCAGGTGCAGCAGGCGGTTAAGAAGGCAAATTGTAAGAATTCGCAATAATTTACAGTTCTGAAGATTAATTTTTTTGATTAAAGAATCCCTGGGCGTTGTGCTTTTAAATTTTCCAGGGATAAAAATGGCTGTCACCACATGGCCGAAGACAAAGGACAATGCTTTGTTTACAAAGCAATTGAATGCTATTAGCATTTGTTTGTATATCGAGTGGATACATCTAAACTGCAGAAGAGACTTTTGTACCTTGAATGGGAAACGTTTAAGAATTGAATGGGTTTTTAAATCACCCAGCACTGGACAATAGGGCTGCTGCATTCTCTTTTGTTTCAGCCCAGGGAGCTCCGGAAGACACATTAACCCAGTCCAACCACTTTGAGTTAGCCAATCACAGCTTTCTCTTGTGTATTGGACCCTTTTGGCGGGGAATTTTGCACACAGCCCTTGCAGGGCAGAACGGCAGGACCTCACCAGGTATATAGATAGCTGCTGAGAAGCTATCTCTCTCTTTACTTCGCTGGACCACAGGTGAGCAGGGTGTTCTGACTCCTCAACCTAGCAGGAGTTTGGGGTGGTGATTTGAGGGTAATTGCTAAGATTGTTTAAATAACATTGTAGTCATTTTATCCCTCGTTTTCACCATCTGCAACCCCCCTGTTATATAGTTTTAATGTAATTACTGTGTTCGTGTGGTATAGTTTATTCTTTGGATTGTAGTTTATTTAGGTAATAAACTTGATTTTTCTCTCATCCAAACCACTTGTTCCGTTTTAATATCATTAATTATAAGTTCCTCCACTCAGAACTGAAGGAGGGGTAGCGATTCGAAACCGCTGTTTTAAAATTGGTTTTATTGGAATTGGTCTGAGTGCAGGCAAAGGCTGCAAGACCAGGAAAATTACTTTAAACCAGTTTAAAGAAGCCCCCAACCCTTACAAAATGGTATGTTGGCCTTTGTAGTGAGAGAGTTTGAGTACAGGAACAAGGATGTCTTGCTGCAGTTGTACAGGGCCTTGGTGAGACCACATCTTGAGTATTGTGTGCAATTTTGGTCACCTTATCTGAGGAAGGATGTTCTTGCCATGGAGGGAGTGCAGCAAAGATTCACCAGGCTGATACCTGGGATGGCAGGAATGACGTATGAGGAGAGATTGGGTCGATTGGGCTTATACTCGCTGGAGTTTAGAAGAATGAGAGGGGATCTCATTGAAACTTATAAAATCCTAACTGGACGGGACAGATTGGATGCAGGAAGGATGTTCCCGATGGCCGGGGAGTCCAGAACCAGGGGTCACAGTCTAAGGATAAGGTGTAAGCCATTTAGGACAGAGATGAGGAGGAATTTCTTCACCCAAAGAGTGGTGAACCTGTGGAATTCTCTACCACAGAAGGCAGTAGAGGCCAATTCATTAAATATATTCAAGAAGGAGTTGGATATATTTCTTAAGGCTAAAGGGATCAAGGGATATGGGGAGAAAGCAGGGACAGGGTACTGAATTTGGATGATCAGCCATGATCTCATTGAATGGCGGAGCAGGCTCGAGGGGCCGAATGGCCTACTCCTGCTCCTATCTTCTATGTTTCTATGATAGACTGGAGAAGCTGGGGTTGTTCTCCTTGGAGCAGAGGAGATTTGATAGAGGTGTTCAAATTCATGAGGGGTCTGGACAGAGTAGATAGAGAGAAACTTCCCATTGGCAGAAGAGTTGAGAACCAGAGGACACAGATTTAAGGTGATTGGCAAAAGAACCAAAGGCAACGTAAGAAAAAACTTTTTTATGCATTTGGTTAAGATCTGGAATGCACTGCCTGAAAGTATGGTGGAGGCAGACTCAAGCTTATCTTTCAAAAGGGAGTTGGATAAGTATCTGAAGGGAAAAAAATTGCAAGGCTATGAGGAAAGAGGGTGAGTGGGTCTAGCTGAAGTGCTCTTGCAGAGAGTCGGCACGGGCTCGACTGGCCGAATGGCCTCTTCTGTGGTGTAACCATTCTATGATTCTTGTACCATCTCTCACCTGTCTGTTCCCCTAACTATTGAATCACCTATCGCTATTGCATTATTGACCTTCCTCCTCCCCCCGTGTACAGCTGAGCCACCCATGGTGCCGTGGTGTTGGCTGTGGCTGCACTCCCTAGAGGAACCATCGCCCTCACCAGTAAATACCGGTTAGAGAGTGAGATGCACTCAGGGGACTCCTGCACTACCTGCCTGGTCCCTATGTGCCTGCACACTCTTAAGCTGCGGAGTGACCACCTCCTGATACGTGCTATCCACGTAGCTCTCAGCCTCATGGATGCACTGCAGTGATGCCAGCCGCTGCACAAGCTGCGAAACCCGGAGCTCGAGCTCCTCCAGCTGACTACACTTCCTGCACATGTGGTTGTGCAGGCCATGAAAAGTGTCCAGGATTTCCCACATAGCACAGGATGTGCATTCGACGGGACTGAGGTGCCCTGCCATGCCTCTATTTACTAGACTACTAACTAAACTTCTTAGCTAACCCACTGATCTAACGTAGAGAGAAAAAGCCAAAGGTAATACTCACCAACCAATCACCTACCTGCTGTCCTGTGATGTCACTCCTTGATTTGTTTTGTTTTGGTTTCGCCAAATATATGCTGCCACCTCCGCTGCTGCCGGCTACGCTCAGGTCCGTGCTCTGTCCTGGGCCTTCTCCACTGCTCCCTGGAGGGTTTCCTCAGTGTGAAGACAGGACTTCGTCTCCACAAGGACTGTGCGGTGGTCACTGCTACCAATACTGCCATGGACAGATGTATCTGCGACAGGTAGATTAGTGAGGACAAGCTCAAGTAGGTTTTCCCCTCGTCTTTGTTCTCTCACCACCTGCCGCAGGGCCAGTCTGTCAGCTATGTCTTTCAGGACTCAGCCAGCTCAGTCAGTAGTGGTGCTACCGAGCCACTCTTGGTGATGAACATTGAAGTCCCCCACCCAGAGTAAATTCTTTGCCATTGCTACCTTCAGTGCTTCTTCCAAGTGGTGTTCAACATGGAGGAGTAGTGATTCACCAGCTGAGGGAGGGTGGTAGATATACTTAGTCACGTAAGGGCATGAAGTTGGACTGTATCAGGCCATTCACATGGTATCAAATCAAAATCAAATCAACTTTTATTGTCATTGTTAGTGCACAAGTGCAGTACAACGAAATGTAGGCTTGCGGCTCCCGAGAGTGTACAATTTGGATTAGGACACTTAAACATTTCAACATACATTTGTACATATATATTAGCATAAATATGACCATAATAAAGTGAATAAAGTGCATCGGCAGATGTGCAGGCTTTAGTGTTTATTTGTGGAGTTCAGTAGGATGACAGCCCTGGGAAAGAAGCTGTTCCTAAATCTGGTCGTACGGGTGCGAATGCATCTGTCGCGTCTTCCAGATGGTAGGAGGGCGAACAGACTGTGGCTGGGGTGGGTAGGGTCTTTGATGATGGTCCGTGCCCTCCGTAGGCAGCGTTTCTGATATATATGTTCTATGGTCAGTAGCCGGGTGCTGGTAATGCGTTGGGCAGTTTTGACTACCCGCTGCAGGGCTTTCCGGTCATGGGAGCTACAGCCGCCATACCATACCGTGATACAGTTTGTCAGGATGCTCTCTATAGTGCAGCGGTAGAAGTTAGAGGGGATCGGGGGTGACAGATTACATCCCTTCAGCCACCCAGTTCTGAGGACTGGGTTAGGTGGATAGAGGGACTGTTGGTGCATTGGGGAAGGGAGGGATCATTCATGAGAGTTCCTTCACTGCCTCCTTGGAGAACCAGAGCGCCTGACGCACTGGTCTGGAAAGTTGAGGTAGGAAACTGGTTCATGTATGTCCTGCCCTCCTTCACCCACTTATAGCAACCTGTGCAGCTCTCGGCTGACTTCTTTGCTGCTGCTGCCCATTGCTGTGCATGTTGCAGACCCAAAGGCAGACGAAACAGAATACCCATATTTGAACAATGTTGGGAAGGCAATCCTCTGAAAGAGTGCAGTACCTCCCAAAATTCAGTCACTGAGTTCGGCTCGCGAAACAGCCAAAAATACTGTCAGAAATCACCAAAGCATTCTCCAACAGGCTACCAAGTCCAGAGCCTTACCTTAATGGAGATGAGTATCCCTTTAAATCCTGCTTCTGCAGCATTGTTCCTGACTGTTAAGGCAAAGACTTCCTGGTGAAAGTTAAGACCCAGCGAATCAAGCAATTCTGCAAGCGAAATTAGTAAATGAGTCCGTATTCAGGTGCAGGACCCTAATTTTAATAGTAAAATCAATGCTGCGCTCCTTATAGTCAGCTTTCAGGGCCACGTAAAAAAATCTTGGCAAATTTAGTAGTGGCCCGGACACATGTTCAAATCATGCATAGCCTGCTGCACTGCTACATTCGTCATTGTTGCGCCTGTTTCACACCTGAAAAATGGGCGCAATGGCGTTGAATTTAGGCCCCATTGTGACAACATAAATATAAGTAAATGCTCACTTCAGTGATGCTGCCGATCAGAGATGGGCTGAAAATTGAAAGACTGGAATCCTTTCCAATTAATGTATGTAATACTAGCTGAAGTGCCCGGCGGTGCCGAGGGATTTTTGAGGGCATGTTGTTGTTGGAAGAGAGAGAGAGAGCGCGACTGGGGGGGAAGAGCGGGTGCGACTGGGGGTGGGGAAGAGCGAGAGCGACTGGGGGGGTGGGGGGAAGAGAGAGAGTGACTGGGGAGGAAGAGAGAGAGCGACTGGGGGGGGAAGAGAGAGAGCGACTGGGGGGGAAAGAGAGAGCGACTGGGGGGGAAGAGAGAGAGCGACGGGGGGAAGAGAGAGAGCGACTGGGGGGGGAAGAGAGAGGGCGACTGCGGGGGGGGGGGGAAGAGAGAGGAAGGGGGAGGAGGGGAGGGAGGGGATTGTGGGGGACCCAGGAGTGATATAACATTATTCACAACGTTTCAGTGTATGAGTTGAATAGGGAAATAAAAGATACTATCGCAGTCATTTAGAGGTCAGTTTAGAAATCAACAGTGAACATTTATGCCAATAATAATGTCGAACAATAGAACATTTTACAAAATGGTGTAGTTACAACCAAAGACTGAGTGAATACTTGTTCTGGTAAAAGTTTGCAAACCCAATGGGTTTGGTATTGTACAGAGTGATTTTATAATGAGTAAAAATATATTCAACATTACACTGTTAAATCTGTTATCTTGTAGTAGGCATGCAGCCGCTCAGATCTTGTAGAGTGCTGTTGAGTTCTTCAAGTGCCCTCTTGTGGGTCTTTGTGCACTCATCCCACACAATGACTTTAGACTTTGGAAGCAGCTCAGCAGTTGCTGTGGTAATGTTACACACTGGGTGTTGTTGTCTATTCAGATCCAGAGGGAGAGGAAAGGTTGAGTGGGCAGTGCGACCTCCTTGGAGAAGAGTTGCAGCGATTCCTGATGAGGCAACAGGCAGTGGAATGAATCCCTTAGAGCGAAGGATCGCCACAAAGAGATGTCATCGACTTTTTGGGGGAGTAAGACAGAGCAGCATCTGTGATCGTTGGATGCCAACGAATGTGATCCTGAAGGAGTCCTCTGTTGTTGCAAGCTTTTACAAAGGAGGCACAGAGATGGCCAGTGAGAGTTTTGAGGTAATTAAATGAGGTTCAGCCAGCAACCTCATGGGAGGAGTAGATGAAGGTGGGAGAACTCTGTTATTTGAGAGCCTGTGGATAGACAACATTTTGTGTTTTTCCTGACGGTGTTAAAATGAACAGATTCCTGGATGCACCAACTCTGGAACATGCCACGTACAACTGGCCATGTGAAAAGCAGGGCGTGAGTAAGTTGATGCCAGCAACCTTCAAAGTCTGCCCCTGGGCCTTGTTGATGGACATAGCAAAAGAAATTTTCAGAGGGAACTGTTGCCTTCTGAATTGAAAGTGTAAGTCAGTTGGTATCATAGGAATTCGAGGAAGGAGAACATCCTCCCCTCTGGCACAGCCTGAGATGATGGTAGCCTCAATGAAATGTTTCATGAGGTTTTTGACTACCAGTCTGGTTCCATTGCACAACTTTGGTGGAGATAAGTTTCTTAGGAGCATGATGGGGGTGCCTTCCTTCAGTGCCAGTTCGTGAAGAGGCGTTCCTGAAGGCCCCAATTTGTTGAGGAACTCAGTGGGGTAGTGTACCGCATCAGCACTCTCTCAAACAGTATCAACGCTTTTGTAAATGTGCTCTTGGCCAGGGAGTTTTTGAAGAAGGAGCATGTTTATTTCTTTGACAGTATCATTCCTGGGTGCAAGTATTGACCGTTCACAGAGCCAGTTGTGATCATTGAAGTGATTGAGGAGGTCTGGATACACGTTTGAGATCAAGTCATCAACTGTTCTTACTTGACTGCCAAAGTCTGGAGGAATTGTGATTTGTCCACTGCTGTCAATGGGCAACTTTCCTTCTCCCAATTGTGGTAAAAGTCACGCAAAGGATTCTGACACTCGTCACCATGCATATGAACACGCATGTTTGTTGTCAAATGGACTGTTTGCACATGTGGCCACAGATGGGATTCCTTGAGACATGCATTGAGTTCATCCGCTGCTGTTCCCCTGGGGACAACTGGCAAGATTTGGCGGAAATCACCTGCCAGCAATAGGGTGGTGCCACCCATCAGCATATCGTTGCCTCTCAGATCTTGAAGAGTTCTGTTGAGTGCTTCAAGTGCCCTCTTGTGGGCCATTGTACACTCATCCCACACAATCAATCGAGACTTTTGAAGCATCTCAGCAGCACCAGTTCCTTTGCTAATGTTACACACTGGTTGTTCTTGTCTTGTCAGATCCAGAGGGAGAGCAAAGGTTGAGTGGGCAGTGCGACCTCCTTGCAGAAGAGTTGCAGTGATTCCTGATGAGGCAACAGCCACTGCAATGAATCCCTTAGAGCGAACCGTGGCCAGCAAAAGATTGATCAGGAATGTCTTTCCTGTTCCACCAGGGGCATCGAGGAAGATAATGCCACCAGTGTTGTTTTGCACCATATCGAGAACCAACCTGTAAGTCTGTTTCTGCTCTGGAAGCAATTTAGGCTCAGTGACTGTGACAAAGGAGGTCAGTTCCTCAACATTGTAGGTGGTTTCTCTGAGGACCTCTCTGCTGAGACCTGCAGAATCATTCCTATTGGGAGATGGAAGGTTCAACTGAGTCAGAGACTTGCCAGCCAATTCCAAAGTCTGGTCCTCCAAAAGGATCAATGCCTGATTGTACATCGCATCAGTGTAGTTGAGTGCCATTGTGGGGTTGGCTCTGGAGAGTTGGTGTAAGATGTCTTCAGTGAGGCTGTCTTTGTGATCTTGCCACAATTGCATTGGGTTGGAAGGTCTGCAGTGGGCAATTATAATGGCAAAGAGTTTTCGTAGGCTATTGGCGGAGTAAGACACAGCAGCTTCTTTCATCGTTGCATGCCAATGATTGTCACCCTCAATGAGTCCTCTCCTGCGGCAAGCGTCTTGAAAAGACTCACAGAGCTGGCCATTGACAGTCTTGAGGTCATTAAATGATGTGGGGCCAGCAACCTCATGAAGGAGTAGACGAAGGTGAAAGCACTCTGTGTTGTTTGGATGGACAGTGTAGACTCTGCCAAGTGCATCTGATGAGTACACACCTGTATGACCAGGAACTTCCTTCTGACCTGCTCCACGGCGCCGAGCGCGCCATGTATTGTTTGGCTGCCATGTGTAGTACTTGGGCACCTGATGATAGAAAAGTGTCTTGGCAAAGTCATTAGTTTGGCACAACTGAAAGAATGCTGTAAGTTTTGTCTTTGGAGGTTGGTCGGCACGTTGGCTGGCATTTTCAGGTCGGAATAAAACCCTTTGTCCATTTTCCAAGTGAACATCCAATTTAGTGACAGTGGGGTAACGGTTGTGGATGTCAAATCCAAAAGTTCGCCAGGCTGCTTCATTGCTGCAGATGTAACGGCCCATCAGATGTGTGGTGATCTCATCATTTTGATTCTGCTGTCCAGCCGCTTGAAGATCAAATACAGCTTGGTCAGTACCCTTATGGAGGTACTTGCACACATATTTGATAGACTTAACTGAGTGGCAGTACTCCACATTGATGTGACATTTGAAGAGCCTGGATAGGAGTGGACAGTAAGGAACAATCCAACGGTTGTCAACTTCAAATGTCTGTCTTTGCTGTGTTGTCTGAGTTGACGGACCAGGTTGACTCGAGTGGCTAGATTTTTTAGTTCGCATTCTTATCTCAGTGCTGAAACCTCCACTGTCTTTGCCCCTTCTCCTGTACAAAGGATAGCCATCATCCCCATGCTGAGTTTCTTCGTGGAGTGGCTTTGGGTACCTTTTTGTACATGTATTGTTTTTCATGCAGGGAGAAAAAGGGTTGTGTCGCCCACAACGACCATGAATCATATGTTTTACAACAACATCAAAGAGGATTGGATCCCGGTCCTTATCGGGTAGCTCTGCAGAAATGAAGGAATCAACTTGATTGGGGCGAATCTTTTCCTGAAGCCAGAGTAACAGATGAACATGAGGAAGTCCTCTCTTCTGCCACTCAATGCTGTACATGTAGCAATTGTGTGCACCAAAAAGTTTGGCCACAGTCAGCAGTTTGAGCAGTTTTTTAACTTTGAGGTTGAAGACCCGTGCTATGAGCTCATGCCTTTCAGTACCAGCTTTGGGTGGGAACTCCTGCCATTGGGGATTGCAAGTCATGGTGATGAAGAGGTCAGGTCTGCCATAGTTTCTGACATAGGTCATGTCATCTTGCGTGTGCTCATGCATGTACCTAGGACCTCCAACGAAGGTGGATGGTAGAATGACCAGTTGACCAATGTCCTCAGTGTTGCCATCATTGGCCACAGCATCTCGTAAGTGTATATAGTCTGTGACTCTCAAATGATTTTGGTTATTCCGGAACCAATTAAGCCGCTCTCCTATTTTCGCATACATGTCAGTGAGGAACTGGTGGAGAAGTCGTCCAGAGTGAAGCAGGTGGTTTGAAGCAGTTTGTCGTTCCATCAGCCTGTATGAATAGAATTCCATGGCAGAAACCATCTTTTGCCTTTGGGCTGTAGGTGGCACACCAGTTTTGGGGTCAACATGTGGGATCTTGTTATAAATGTAAGAAGTCACACAACACCAGGTTATAGTCCAACAGCTTTATTTGAAATCACAAGCTTTCGGAGCGCTGCTCCTTCTTCAGGTGAAGTGGAGAAATGCATAAAGACACAGCTTATATAGTCAGAGAATCATGTCAGATGTTTACAGGTAACCTTTCCAACTGCCATTTATCACACCTCGGCAGAGAGATAATCACAGGGACCAAATTTGCACCCCAATACGCAAACATCTTCATGCACAAGTTCGAGCAAGACTTCTTCGCTGCACAGGATCTCCAACCAACGCTATACACCAGATACATCGACGACATTTTCTTCCTATGGACCCACGGCGAAGAATCACTGAAAAGACTACACGATAACATCAACAAGTTCCATCCCACCATCAAACTCACCATGGACTACTCCTCAGAATCAGTCTCATTCCTGGACACACGAATCTCCATCAAAGACGGACACCTCAGCACTTCACTCTACCGCAAGCCCACGGACAACCTCACGATGCTTCACTTCTCCAGCTTCCACCCTAACCACGTTAAAGAAGCCATCCCCTATGGACAAGCCCTGCGAATACACAGGATCTGCTCAGACGAGGAGGAACGCGATGGACACCTACAGACACTGAAAGACGCCCTTGTAAGAACGGGATATGATGCTCGACTCGTCGATCGACAGTTCCGACGGGCCACAGCGAAAAATCGCATAGACCTCCTCAGAAGACAAACACGGGACACAACCAACAGAGTACCCTTCGTCGTCCAGTACTTCCCCGGAGCGGAGAAACTACGCCATGTTCTTCGCAGCCTTCAACATGTCATCGATGACGATGAACACCTCGCTAAGGCCATCCCCACGCCTCCACTACTCGCTTTCAAACAGCCGCCTAACCTCAAACAGACCATCGTTCGCAGCAAATTACCCAGCTTTCAGGAGAACAGCGACCACGACACCACACAACCCTGCCACAGCAACCTCTACAAGACATGCCAGATCATCAACACAGATACCATCATCACACGTGAGGACACCACCCACCAGGTACATGGTACATACTCATGTGACTCGGCCAACGTTGTCTACCTCATACGTTGCAGGAAAGGGTGCCCCGGAGCATGGTACATCGGCGAGACCATGCAGACACTGCGACAACGGATGAACGGACACCGCGCAACAATCACCAGGCAGGAGTGTTCCCTCCCAGTCGGGGAACACTTCAGCAGTCAAGGACATTCAGCCTCCGATCTTCAGGTAAGCATTCTCCAAGGTGGCCTTCGAGACACACGACAACGCAAAATCGTCGAGCAGAAACTGATAGCCAAGTTTCGCACCCATGAGGATGGCCTCAACCGAGATCTTGGGTTCATGTCACGCTACATGTAACCCCACCTGATGCAGGGTCATCCAGACTTGAGTCGACATTGGCTTGTTCTCTCTACACAGATGCGGCCGGACCTGCTGTGATTTCCAGCCAAAAAAAAAAAATGTTTTTTGTCTGTTTTTTTGTTTTTCATACAGACCCCAGCATCTGCAATATTTGACCCCTTGTGACCCCACCTCATTGTTCTTTGATGTAATGTTTCCCTGACTGACCTGTTTGGACACCATTCACACCTTTGACTGCTGTGATTATCTCTCTGCCGAGGTGTGATAAATGGCAGTTGGAAAGGTTACCTGTAAACATCTGACATGATTCTCTGACTATATAAGCTGTGTCTTTATGCATTTCTCCACTTCACCTGAAGAAGGAGCAGCGCTCCGAAAGCTTGTGATTTCAAATAAAGCTGTTGGACTATAACCTGGTGTTGTGTGACTTCTTACATTTGTCCACCCCAGTCCAACTCCGGCATCTCCACACCAGGGATCTTGTTATAGACATTGTATCCATCTTCCCCATGGCAAAACAAAAGCGGGTATTGCAGAGGATCATATGACCTGTGAAGCTCAGAAATTCTTTTGAGTGGACCACCTCTGATATGCAAGACAATGTCCCGTTGTTCAAATTCTTGGCCCACAATGACAATGGCTACCTCATTGGTGGTCGGAGCATTGAAGCGTCGCTCATGTTCACCTGCAGGAGTCTTGTCAGCTTTGATGACAACTCTGAGGTCCTCATTTGTTGTTTTTTCGATGGCTGTTTTGAAAGTCTTAACATATGGGTTTTGGTCATTAAGCATCCGCTGTAACTCAACCAAAGTTGTTTGCTTGATTTGGTGTTGTTGTGCGGGCAGAACAGCAGCTTCCCTGCGGCGATTGGCTTGCTCTTCGTCATCACCCAAGAAGTAGATTTGCAGAAACTGAGGTCTTTCGTTTGGGAGAGGAAGTAGTGAGCCAGCTGTATGATACACCTGTCCATGAACTTTAAAAGTTGGGCAAAACCCTGATTCACGCACTCTGTTTGCGCCAAAAGAGGTCATTGCAAAGCAGTTGTTGTACTTTCTGATGTGAGTGAGGAAATGTGTTGAAGCTGGATTTTGGCCAAACAGAAGTGAGTGTAGGGGTTCAGGCGGAGCTGTTAGTGTTGGCAGTTTAACCTTTCCTCCATTGCAGCATATCCCAGCAATTTCCCCTTCCCACTTCAGAGCGCCACAGTGAAGGCAAATGACGGTCATGTTGCCAATGATGACTGTGTGGTCAGCTTCATATTCGCTGGTGGGTGTGTAGGAGAAGCCTGCTCGGAACCAATGACTCCAAATGTCAGCTCTGGCAATGCCCCTGCGTCTACTGTCGGTCTGGCGATGTGAGCGAGTCTGGTCAGGAGCCTCTAATGCTATGGCTTGGGCAGGTCTCGTCCGGTCATCAGCCTGACGTGACAGAGTCTCGTCAGGAGCTTCTGACGCTCTAGCAATGGCCCTGCGTCTACTGTCGGTCTGACGACGTGAGCGAGTCTGGTGAGTAGTTTCTAATGCTATGGCTTGGGAATGTCTCGTCCGGTCATCAGCCTGACGTGACAGAGTCTCGTCAGGAGTCTCTGAGGCTCTTTTAGTCTTTTTTCAGGATGCATCAGAAGTGCTGGCTGTAAGTCTCGTCCGTTTTTTTGGCAGCATGCTGTTATGAAAAAAGAAAAAACAATTTTTATTAAATTATCTTATCTATTATTATAGATATAGATAAATGAGTTTGTCTGTCTGTCTGGGAAGGGGAGGGGGGAGAGGAGAGGGGGTGGGGGGAGAGGAGAGGGGGTGGGGGGAGAGGAGAGGGGGTGGGGAGAGGAGAGAGGGGGTGGGGGGAGAGGAGAGAGGGGGTGGGGGAGAGGAGAGTGGGGGTGGGGGAGAGGAGAGAGGGGGTGGGGGAGAGGAGAGAGGGGGGAGAGGAGAGAGGGGGGAGGAGGGGGGAGGAGAGGGGGGGAGGAGAGGGGGGGAGGAGAGGGGGGAGGGGAGCGAGAGGGTCAGGGAAACAGCGAAAAAAAAATTTAAGAAGTGGTGCTAGCGCGAGCGGAAGAGACACGAAAGGAGCTGCGTTTGTTTCCAGCTTCCCTAGTTACTGTTGCTAGCTGATGTCAGGAGAAAGACCGATTGGCAGCGGGGGAGGGGGGAGAGGAGAGAGGGAGGGTTGGGGAGGAGAGGAGAGAGGGAGGGGGAGGGGGGAAGGGGGAGAGGAGAGAGGGAGGGGGGAGGGAGCGAGCAAAAAGTAAATACGCCTACAAGAGTCCCCTAATGATGAGCTTTCTTTTGATATAACATATGTGTAGGTACGCTCTATAACTTTTGATTGTATAGCCGGACAGAGAGAGAGACAGACAGACAGACATATCCTTTTATATATATAATATAGAAGATATGTGGGTAGAACAAATGAAGGACAGAGACATGATGAACATAAGAATATAAGAACATAAGAAATAGGAGCAGGAGTAGGCCATTTGGCCCTTCGAGCCTGCTCCGCCATTCAATGAGATCATGGCTGATCTTCTGCCTCAATTCCATTCACCGGCCTTATTGCCGTATCCCTTGATGCCCTTACTAGTCAGAAATCTATCGACTTCGGTTTTGAATATACCCAATGTCTGAGCCTCCACAGCCCTCTGGGGTAGAGAATTCCAAAGATTCACCACCCTCTGTGTGAAGAAATTTCTTCTCATCTCAGTCCTGAATGGCCTACCCTTTATCCTGAGGCTGTGGCCCCTGGTTCTAGACTCCCCAGCCAAGGGAAATGTTCTCCCAGCATCCACCCTATCAAACCCTGTAATAATTTTGTATGCTTCAATGAGATCCTCTCTCATTCTTCTGAATTCAAGAGAATACAGGCCTAGTTTACTCAATCTCTTCTCATATGACAGTCCCGTCATCCCAGGAATCAATCTCGTGAACCTTCGTTGCACTCCCTCTGTGGCAAGTATATCCTTCCTTAGGTAAGGAGACCAAAATTGTACACAGTACACAGTACTCCAGGTGTAATGAAGGCCAGCATACCATTTGCCTTCCTAATGGCTTGCTGCACCTACACATTCACTTTCAGTGACTCATGTACAAGGACACCCAGGTACCTTTGAGCATCTGCATTCCCCAATCTTTCACCATTTAGGAAATACTCTGCCTTTCTGTTTTTTCTACCAAAGTGGATAACTTCACATTTATCCACATTATATTCCATCTGCCATGTTCTTGCCCACTCACTGAGCCTGTCAAGATCCCCTTGAAGCCTCTTAACATCCTCTTCACAACTGACACTGCCACCTAGCTTTGCGTCATCAGCAAATTTGGAAATTGGTGAGTTGCGAGTCAAGGTGCTTGCTTGTTTTACTAGGCCAGAGCGAACTGAACATGCTCATACTAAACCATGTGATAAACCACGTGATTATACATTACACTGCTTTTCCCTTAAAAAAATGCACATATTCCCCTCTCAAATACAACAAAACTATGGTTCCACCTTTCCCAGCATTACATGTACCACATAACAAAAACTCCTGGCTTTTTTTTAAAAATCCACTACAAATGTTACAAATGAACTACAAATGCAGCTTAATAACAGGTTTGCCGAGCCTTCCTGATCTCCTTACAAAACGTTTTGGTGTTGAACCAATTTTTGGGGTGTTTTGTTCTGGTTCCGAACTCAAAGAAGTAGGTACCACCACTCTGTTTCCCCACTTGATACAACCTTGCTCACAAGAAAATACAATACGACGGTTATGGAATGGTTTCAACTCTGTGTCCAGACACTGATCAGTCCATCCATTCAATTGTTTTCATACACTCTTTTCAGTACTGAGTCCCTTTCAGTCTCATTTGTAATCTCAGTTGCATTCACAGGAAAGTCTTTGTCAACTGCACCTAGTGTGAAAATCTCACCTTCACTCCCAACATGAGACTTCATGTGGCAACCTGGACAAGGCATCTGCGATTGCGTTTTGCTTTGAAGTGCGATATTCAATCGTGTAGTCATATTGTGACAACAACACTACCCAACGTTGCAGTCTTGATGCGGCCATTGCAGGGTTGGCAGATTTGGGCCCCAATATTGCTAGGAGCAGTTTCTGATTGGTTATCAGGGTAAAGTTTCTGCTGATCAGGAACTATTGGAATTTCTTGATTCCAAACACTATGGCAAGTGCTTCATTTTCAATTTGCACGTAATTTCTTTCGCTCTTTGTGAGGGTTCTTGATGCAAATGCGATTGGTTTCTCCTGGCTGTCATCCATTATGTGGCTTATGACAGCTTCCACACCATAGCTAGAAGCATCGCACGTTAACTTAAGCTTACTCTCTGTGTCATAGTGCACAAGTAGAACATCGCTAGAGAGACTTCTCTTACAAGCATTCAAAATTCCTGTTGCGCTTTTGTCCACTTCCAATGGACATCCTTCTTGAGGAGCTTGTGCAATGGAGCTAACATGGTCGCTAACTCAGATAAGAAACGTGCGTAGTACTGGACCATTCCAAGGAAAGATCTTAACTCAGACACGTTCTGTGGCTTTGGAGCATTGATGACAGCATCAACCTTTTCCTCAACTGGTTGCAAACCATTTGCCTCAACTTTCAGACCAAGGTACAGAACCTCGGGCTGCATAAAAGCACATTTGCTCTTTTTCAATTTGACATTGTGGGAATTCAACCTTTAAACCACTAAATCTAACACTTCTAGATTTTCGTCTTCGTTGCTTGTTGCGATTGCATAAGCAATTTGGAATTCCTTGCAAAATCTTATCCATCGTAGCTTGGAAGATTTTGGGGGAGGACTTTACACCATACGGCAGACTCACCGCGGCAAAGGCAGCGAGAGCGGCCCAGGGTGGAGACTGAGCGCAGAGACCGAGGATTTAAAGAGCGGGGGAGAGGGAGAGCGGCCCAGACTCACCAGCGGCAGAGGCAGTGAGAGCGGCCCTGGGTGGAGACTGAGCGCAGAGACCAAGGATTTAAAGAGCGGGGGAGAGAGAGAACGGCCCAGACTCACCGGCGGCAGAGACAGCGACAGCAGCCCTGGGTGGAGGCTGAGTGCAGAGAACGGGAAAGAGAGAAAAACTACAAGGACATCATCAGCAGCAGCAGCGGCCCTGGGTGTAGCCTGAGCGAGGACACTGAGGATTTAAGCAGCAGGAGAGTGAGCGAGGCCCAGACTCATCGGCAGCAGCAACAGCCCTGGGTCGAGCCCTGAGTGCGGTTTAAACAGAGTGCTGCGAGTTGGGAATTGGTTCTTACTTTACACCAAAGAAAAAGTCCGAGAGCGGGAGCAGTCAAACAACAACAACTGCAAAACTGCTAAAGTGACTTCACAACCAAGGAAGGAGCTGATTGGTAAGTAGGACCTGGTGAGTATTTCTTCAGTCCAGTCGTTGAAGTAAAAGTAAGGTCTCTAGTTTAGGTAAGTAGTGTTTAAAGGGAAGTAAGGTCCCTAGTGTATTTAATATTCTTTAATTTAAAGGAAGTAAAGGGAGTAAATTAAGGGTAGGACATGGCAGGGCAGCTCGGCTGCATGGGGTGCTCCTCTTGTGCTATGTGGGAAGTCAGGGACACTTTCGGTGTCCAGGGCGAACACATGTGCAGGAAATGTCTCCAGCTGCAGCTACTCGAAATCCATGTTTTGGAGCTGGAGCTGCGGCTGGAGTCACTGTGGAGCATCCGCGAAGCTGAGATCTTCGTGGATAGCACGTTTAATGAGGTGGTCACACCGCAGATAAAGAGTGCACAGGCAGACAGGGAATGGGTGACTGCCAGACAGAGTAAAAGAACTAGGAAGGTAGTACAGGAGTCCCCTGGGTCCATCTCCCTCTCCAACAGATTTTCCGTTTTGGATACTGGTGGGGGAGATGGTTTCTCAGGGGAATGCAGCAAGAGCCAAGTCCGTGGCACTACGAGTGGCTCAGCTGCACAGGAGGAGAGGAAAAAGAGTGGGAGAACAATCGCAATAGGTGATTCTATCGTAAGAGGAACAGATAGACATTTCTGTGGCCGCAGACGTGACTCCAGGATGGTATGTTGCCTCCCTGGTGCCAGGGTCAAGGGTGTCACTGAACGGCTACTGGGTATTCTGAAGGGGGAGGGTGAACAGTCAGAGGTCGTGGTTCACATTGGTACCAACGACATGGGTAGAAAGAGGGATGAGGTCCTGCAACAAGAATTTAGGAGCTAGGTAGCAGATTAAAAAGCAGGACCTCAAAGGTTGTAATCTCTGGATTACTCCCGGTGCCATGTGCTAGTGAGTATAGGAATAGGAGGATAGAGCAGATGAATGTGTGGCTAAAGAGTTGGTACAGGAGGGAGGGCTTTAGTTTCCTGGATCACTGGGTCTGCTTCTGGGGAAGGTGGGACCTGTACAAGTCGGACGGGTTGCATCTGAACCGGAACGGGACCAACATCCTTGTGGGGAGGTTTGCTAGTGCTGTTGCGGGGGGGTTTAAATTAACTTGGCAGGGGGATGGGATCTGGAGTGGAGCTATAGTAGGGGGTGATGCACAGCCAAATATAGAGGAAAAACAAGTCAGCTTGGAAGGCAGAGCAAATATGTAATGGCACAAGGGAGTATGGCAAGGCTGGATGGCATTTTTTTTAATGCAAGGAGTCTTGCGAGTAAGGCAGATGAATTGAAGGTGTTGATGAACACATGGGAGTATGGATATTGTTGCTATCACAGAGACATGGTTGAGGGAGGGGCAGGACTGGCAGCTCAATATTCCGGGGTATAGAATCTTCAGGTGAGATAGAGGGGATGTAAAAGAGGAGGGGGTGTAAAAGAGGAGGGGGTGTTGCAATATTAATCAAGGAGTCAATTACTGCTGTAAGGAACGATGATATCTTAGCAGGTTCCTCTAATGAGGCCATATGGGTAGAACTTAAAAACAAAAAGGGGGCAAGCACTTTGCTGGGAGTGTACTATAGGCCCTCAAACAGTCAGGGGGAGATAGAGGAACAGATATGTAGGCAAATCTCAGAGAAGTGTAGAAATAATACGGTAATAATAGTAGGGGATTTCAACTTCCCCAATATTAACTGCGATAGTCAGAGTGTGAAAGGCTTAGAGGGTGTGGAATTCTTAAAGTGCATCCAGGAGAGCTTTTTGAGTCAGCATGTAGAAAGTCCTACAAGAGAGGGGGCAGTACTGAACCTAATTCTAGGGAATGTAGCCGGGCAAGTGGTAGCAGTGTCAGTAGGAGAGCATTTTGGTGACAGTGACCATAATTCGGTGAGATTTAAGGTAGTCATGGAAAAGGACAAAGATGGACCGGAAATAAAGGTTCTAAATTGGGGGAAGGCTGATTTTAATACGATAAGGCAGGATCTGGCCAAAGTGGACTGAGATCAGCTACTTGTAGGAAAATCCACATCAGAGCAGTGGGAGTCTTTCAGAAAGGAAATAGAGAGAGTACAACGCCAACATGTTCCCGTAAAATTCAAGGGTGGGACCAACAAGCCCAGGGAACCCTGGATGTCAAGGGATATACAAGAATGGATTAGGAAAAAAAGGGAGGCTTTTGGCAGATACAAAGGACTAAAAACAGTGGAAGCCCTAGAGGAGTATAGAAAG
Source organism: Somniosus microcephalus (assembly GCF_052327205.1). Taxonomy (NCBI): domain Eukaryota; kingdom Metazoa; phylum Chordata; class Chondrichthyes; order Squaliformes; family Somniosidae; genus Somniosus; species Somniosus microcephalus. The sequence continues at coordinate 250,059,601 of NC_140990.1, read as the reverse complement.
TGCAGGGGGGTACTTAAAAAAGAAATTAGAAGAGCGAAGAGGGGGCATGAAAAAGCACTGGCGGGCAAAATAAAGGAAAATACTAAGGTGTTTTATAAGTATATTAAGGGCAAGAGGATAACGAGGGAAAGAGTAGGGCCCATTAGGGACCAAAGTGGCAATCTGTGTGTAGAGCTGGAAGATGTGGGTGAGGTTTTAAATGAATATTTTGCATCTGTGTTCACTATGGAGAAGAACGATGTAGGCATAGAAATCAGGCAGGGGGATTGTGATATACTTGAACAAATTAGTATTGAGAGGGAGGAGGTACTAGCAGTTTTAGCGGGCTTAAAAGTGGATAAATCCCCAGGCCCAGACGAGATGTATCCCAGGCTGCTGTGTGAGGCAAGGGAGGAGATTTCAGGGGCTCTGACACAAATTTTCAGATCCTCTCTGGCCACAGGGGAGGTGCCAGAGGACTGGAGGACAGCTAACGTAATACCATTATTCAAGAAGGGTAGTAGGGATAAACCAGGGAATTACAGGCCAGTGAGCCTAACATCAGTGGTAGGGAAATTATTGGAAAAAATTCTGAGGGACAGAATTAGTCTCCCATTGGAGAGGCAAGGATTAATCAAGGATAGTCAGCCTGGCTTTGTCAAGGGGAGATCATGTCTAACCAATTTGATTGAATTTTTTGAGGGGGTGACTAGGTGCGTGGATGAGGGTAGTGCAGTTGATGTAGTCTACATGGACTTCAGTAAGGCTTTTGACAAAGTCCTGCATGGGAGACTGGTCAAGAAGGTAAGAGCCCATGGGATGCAGGGCAATTTGGCATATTGGATCCAAAATTGGCTTAGTGGCAGGAGGCAGAGGGTGATGGTCAAAGGTTGTTTTTGTGACTGGAAGCCTGTGTCCAGTGGTGTACCGCAGGGATCGGTGCTGGGTCCTTTGCTGTTTGCAGTGTACATTAATGATTTAGATATGAATGTAGGAGGTATGATCAGCAAGTTCGCAGATGACACGAAAATTGGTGGAGTGGTAAATAGCGAGGAGGGAAGCCTTAGGCTACAGGACAATATAGATGGGTTGGTCAGATGGGCAGAACAGTGGCAAATGGAATTTAACCCTGAAAAGTGTGAGGTGATGTATTTTGGGAGGACTAACAAGGCAAGGGAATACACAATGAATGGTAGGACCCTAGGAAGGACAGAGGATCAGAGGGACCTTGGTGTGCATGTACATAGATCCCTGAAGGCAGCAGGACAGGTAGATAAGGTGGTTAAAAAGGCATATGGGATACTTGCCTTCATTAGCCGAGGCATAGTATATAAGAGCAGGGAGGTTATGATGGAGCTGTACAAAACGCTAGTTAGGCCACAGCTGGAATACTGTGTGCAGTTCTGATCACCACACTATAGGAAGGATGTGATTGCATTGGAGAGGGTGCAGAGGAGATTCACCAGGATGTTACCTGGGCTGGAGCGCTTCAGCTATGAGGAGAGACTGGACAGGCTGGGGTTGTTTTCCTTAGAGCAGAGAAGGCTGAGGGGGGACCTGATTGAGGTGTACAAAATTATGAGGGGCATAGATAGGATAGATAGAAAGGAACTTTTCCCCTTAATAGAGGGGTCAATAACCAGGGGGCACAGTTTCAAGGTAAGGGGCAGGATGTTTAGAGGGGATTTGAGGAAAAACTTTTTCACCCAGAGGGTGGTTGGAATCTGGAACTCACTGCCTGAAAGGGTGGTACAGGCAGGAACCCGCACAACATTCAAGAAGCATTTAGATGAGCACTTGAAACGCCATAGCATACAAGGCTACAGACCGAGTGCTGGAAAATGGGATTAGGATAGGGCTTGATGGCCGACGTGGACACGATGGGCCGAAGGGCCTCTTTCTGTGCTGTATAACTCTATGAGTCTATGTATGAGTACAGTCCCTTGTGTCTGTTGATAGCGAGATACAGTTGACTCTCTTTGTCATCATTCAGCTGAGTGTAAGCGTGCGACAGGTCAAGCTTGGAGAAAACCTTTGATCCAGAGAGTGCTGCATACAAATCTTGTGATGTAGGTAACGGCTACTATTGATCGCCAATTGCTTGGTTGATAGTAATTTTGTAGTCACTGTACAAGCGTACAGTTTTGTCTGCTTTGAGCACTACCACAATCGGGGTAGCCGATTCACTTTTGTCAGTTTTTACTAGCACTCCGTTCTCTCTCAGTTTCTCTCGCTCTTCTGTAGAGATTAACTTATCTCTCTGGTCGTTCAAATAATCAGGATCGAGTGGGAATATTGTGTTTAATCGTAGTTTAGGATGGAATAACACACTAGTTATACAGCAAAGAACATACGACCGTGACAAGCAGCTGGTACCGGACCCGACCAGACAGACGGCTGGCGTGCATGAACAACTCTTCTTATTCATTCTCTTTTTTGTGTCTCGTGTCTCTCTCTCTCTCTCTCTCTCTTTCTGAACTACCCAAGAGTATGAGACTAGGGTCAGTATGGGTCCACCCTCGGAAGAGTGTTAGACCACTGATTTCACTCATGGGAGCCCTCCGCTCCGTGGTCTCTGCTAATGGCTTTTCAAGTCTTGCTTTTATTCTGTTTTTAGGGGTAGGCCTGGAATAAATTATTGACAAGACCATTTAACCTATAGAGGTTCCCCTTAAAACAAGGTGCCCAATGGCATGTCGTGTTCTTTGTCTAAACTTACAGATGAAGACCCTCTCTCAAGGGATGGTCTTCGCAACCATTACACATGCTTTCTTGTTTATACGTTTTGAAGGCCAATCCATCTGGATCCCTCTTATATCGTGCGGCCCTTTCCCTCCAAAGCTATAGGGGGAAAAATTCAGTTGGTTTGCGCCTCCCGTTAGCGCCTTAAGAGGGCGCTAATGGGGCACAAAGCAACTAGCGCCCGTGCGCGGCGATGTTTGCGCCGCTCACAAAATTAACTAGACATTTTGCGGCGGCACTAAACACTACCGCCACGATCTCCTGCGCCGGCAGATCGTGACGTCAGTCAAGTGTGCAATGCCCCGGTAGCTCCCCGGACTGGATATTGAGTGGCGCCCCCTGCCTTACCGCCTGCTGCTAGCAATGACAGGTTGAGAGGAGCGTTTGCAGTCAGGAAGGGACTGGGGGAACGCTATTTAAAGGCGACCGCTTCCTTCCTTTTTTTGTTGGTGACATTTTTGCACCACGCATTCTGAGAGAGAGAGAGAGAGAGAGAGACTTCTGGAGAGATTCAACGCTGTGTGAAGGAGTTTTGGGTACTGAGCAGCACTTTGCAGGTTCATTTTGATTTGCCCTTCCTTGTATCGATTTAGAAGAGATTGTGGGGGCTGCACTCTGAGCTCTTTCCCTGGGCCTCTCCATTGTTCTTTCCAGCAGATTTGATGTACAGGTCTCTCCAGGCCGAGATTCAAGGCTGCAATGAGCAGGATGTGGATGGAGAGCAAGATCAACCCTCCCCTTTAAGAACTGGCCGGCGCCATTGTGTCTGTGTTCCATTGCTGACTGACATCACATGAACTTCGCCAGTGCTCTGAGGTAGCGCCTCGCTCCTCGGCCTTTGTGCCTTAAGGCAGGTGTGAAGCACCTGATTTAGCGCTCCAATCACCTCCAGGGGCGATAAAAGCCAAGTTTGCAGTCGGAGGCGATAATTAGCACTAGGTACTAAACTTTGCACACGGCCGATAATCGCGCCCCAAATGGGGCGATACTGAATTTTCCCCCCAGAGTCTCTTATCTCATCCTGTCTTGTCCTCCCTGGTCTGGAGTCAGTAGCCCATACACACCAAGCTTAGCCTTCAGACGCCTTCAATCAGAGGCCTCGTTGTTTGTAACTGCTTATTATCAGTTGTTTATGTTCAAAGCTGTCCATGCAGGTAGCCAGCCGTACAACCTAACTATTTCAATTCATTATCAAACTGTTGTACCATGACATGAATCATTAAATTCTATTCTATTCTATTCTTACACACTGGTTACCTTATGCATCTTAGCAAGCAACCCTGTTAAACGAACTCCAATTCCTACCTTAGCATTATAATATGGTTATTAGTAATAATGGAAGAAACATAGGTTGGGCCTTCATTGGCCAAATTAAAGATACATTAACAAATAACTTACAAACAGTAGACACTAGCCTGGAAGGGCAAGGCCATGCTGTGGACCCCTGTGTGGGATGTTATACATCAACTAATCTAGCTAACTAAAAACACTTGTCTTAAATTCTAAAACAAGCTTCTAGGAAACTGAAACTTACACAGTCCCAGTAAAACATAACTTATACATTAACCCCTTACTTGGCTCGAGCATTAATACAATCATTTAAACACAGTGTTATTAGCATCATAGTTTCATTCACATAACCATATACATTTTTAGGCATCCCTAATTTCTAACACTTCCTCCACCTGACTTTTCAACACATAGGGGACTGGCCTTGCCTTACAATAGACAGGCTTCGCATTGGACTTGATGCAGATATGCGCGTCATACCCAGCGATGCCCTCATAACTGTCTGAGAACATGCTTTTCTGCTTATTCAGCATTGTGTCAAGTCACTTCGTTGAAGCATCTACACTGAAGATGATTTTCCAGTCTAGTTTCAACTTTCTCAACCAGTCTTTGTCCATGAGGGTTGGCCTGTTGTAGCTTGCCACAATAACAGGCAGCTCTACTGACTGGCCATTGTGTTGAACTGTACATTCCATTTGTCCACATGTCTCTAGGATTTCTCCGGAGTAGGTTTTTAACTCTACAATACTCTTTGTAAGTGGTATTTGATTAAACTTACTCTCATATGTGTCCTTACTCATGATAGAGCAGTCCGCCGCTGTGTCGATACACATATCAATATATTGGTCATTGATCAAAAGTTTTGTACGAAAGTCTTTCTCACGACTGCTAGCGTTGTTGCTAGTGGCATATTGTAGATGCCTAGTTCTTCAATAGCAGGTGTGTTCACTTCAATATTGTGAATTCCTCCCTTTTGTTGTCACTGCTTTGCATTGCCATTAGAATGGTTCTTACTTCCTGCTCTCGATCTAGCTCTGCAAACTGTTGAAATACGGCCTTGCTTCTGGCAGTGAAAACGCTTCACATTTCTGTTTTGACAGGTCTGTGGTAAGTGTTTTCCATTGCAGCGATAACAGTTCACTGAACTGCTCTCACTGACATGCTTTTGACTTTCACAGAATCACAGAATCACAGAAACCCCACAGTGCTCATTCACCAGTCCACACACAAACTTATCTCACAACGCACGATCCAAAAATGTGCTGAAGTTACAGTGCAAAGACAGGTTCTTAAGAGCTACAATGGTTTAACTTTGTTTTTGGTTTCTGGTACCGAACTTATAGCTCTCTGCTATTTCTAAAGGCTTTGGGTCGAAATGGTCCTCGAGTTTCTTGACAATGTCTTCAAACGACACATCCTTCGCTTTCCCTGGCGCAAGTAAATTTGTCAACGTTCCGTAGACATCTGGTCCGATATCCATTAGAAAAATTGCTTTTTTACGTTCACGAATTACTTTATTTTGAGCTTGAACCTTCTCATCTGCACCTTCGGTCTCAATAATGTTATTGGCTTTAAAAAAACATTGCCATCCGCTCAAAGTAAGAACTGAATGGTTCATGAGCTCAGTCATACATGCCGAGGCTTCCGATTAATTCTGTAGGCGCGGCCATGATTGTCCCGATCCCGTTAAATAGTGACCCAGCACGCTACCTGTGTACCTGTGAGAATCAACGCTGCTGTTGCTGTGTATACATACATGTGAAGGCAAAGTACAGACAATTCTGCATCAGCATGAACAGGAAAACATTACAAAAATTTAGTTTAGGTGTCACAAATTCACCTTAAACTTTTCCACTCGAATGTTGAACACTGTATCCTTCCATGATCCCTAAGGATGGCTTTGGGATCCCATTCCCATTGCCAAAATGTAATATATGTGGGTAGAACAAATGAAGGACAGAGACGGGATGAGTTGCTAGTCAAGGTGCTTGCTTTACTAGGTTAGAGCGAACTGAGCATGCTCATGCTAAACCATGTGACAAACCATGTGATGATACATTACCATGTAGATCGTGGCATTATGAAAATGGAACACATGGGGCCAGACGGATGCAATCTATAAACTCTTGCACTTTCATGAATTCTGTTATTCCGTAGAATTGCAAATTCTTCTAATGTTGCTGTCAGTTATCCAAGGAGAAGATGAACTGTGAGATTCGAGCAAATAATGCAATTGTGACTTGCCTTGCACAACTATACACAGCTGATTGCTTATATTTGCAATATCCCCAGTGGTAACCTGAAACAATGCCGATAGATAAACATTGACTATGATTGTGTTGTAGTGGTGTTTATCTGCCAGTCTGACTGCAGCATGTGGTAGAATTCTGCCATGGCTTCCTCAGTGAATCAAAGCCTCTGAAGGCACTTTTCCTTAAACAAGTGGAGTACCTCTTCATGTATATATTCTAATATGGGGTGCTAACAATTGGGTACAGCGAACCTCAGCTGCAGCCTGATGTGCCTGGCTGCTGGTCCTCCATTTCTTCCTCTAAACAGCAGTGATATAGGGGAATTACCAGTGGAAAGCCTATCGTGGTACTATGGCAAGTGAAATAGAACAGGTAGTACTCCAGCAATTGCCACAAAGGATCTTCAAAGACCACAGTGGCAACAGGAAAAAAACAAAAACATGAGAAAAGCTTCACAGATGATCTCATAATGTGCAATTCTTCTGGTCTCTTTAAACTGATTTCCATTTGCGTCTCAGTGTCGAGCAACCTTGAGTGCTCAGGTTATATGGGCACTATGGGCAGGTAAAGATATGGATGGAAATGAGAACAAATTGCACAGACTACTTCATTATGCAATAATTTACATGAATCCAGCCATAAACTGGCAGGTCCTTCTGCACTGAGTAAAATCCCAATCGGAGAATCAGAACTTATGCAAAATTGGTGGCGATCTGGGCATTTCTTACTGAAAAACCTACCCTAGATTGTGACTAGGTTGAGAGATGTAAAAGACAAACAGGATGTAACTAGAGATGGGAAAGGACAAATTAAGCCTGTTCAGCCTGATTAATTATTCACTGTGGTAACCCTGCGATGGTCAGTAATTTAAAGTATGAGAAGTATTTCATGTTGTACTGTGACAAAGGGTATTTTTGTCTGTATTAGATTATTGATTTTGAGACTTTGGAGGTAATTTTCACCTTCACTACCTGGGCAGTAATCTGGTGGAGTGGATCACCCGCCCATTGTAGAATCCGTCCAATATTTATTCCACTGATTTCAATGCCCACGCGCTGAAGGGGAAAATTACTTCCTCTATTACTAGTAACAGTAATTGATTGGTTAACAGGTTAATAATGTAGGCTCAGATAAAATGGTCAGCCTGTTCAATATACATTCAGCGTGGAACCCAAACAAGTGACCTGAATGGGTGTTGATAGGGAATTGTATATGTATTAGTGAGTCTGTGACTGGGTACCTTTAAAACAAATAGTAGTTTTAATAAGTTAATGACAACTGAATATAGAGGCCTGTGTTGTACCTGTTTTAAAGTATCTTTGGTGGCTTTCCAGTAAATGCAGATATCAAATTGGGGAACTAGACCTCCTACATAATTGACTGAGAACGGCAACAAACCAAAGCAGCTGATCTGTTAATGTTTTTTGTTCTGACGTGTCTTCACAGATTCTTGAACTGGTAATTTCAAATCACCTGACACGGATTAAAGAATCATCTTATTGATATTCTCGGTAGTGATTCTTGATTGCCAGCTGTGTCTGGGGTGAAGGTTTGCGTTAAGCCTGCGAGTAAGGGCAGGACCAATGCTTCTTTGTAGTCCTTTTGATGAACAACTCTGTGGCCAGAAGTTTCTAATTACAGTGTTATATTGGGCTACCTATTCTTAGTTCAACAGTCAGGCTATAGCCAGGAAAGAAACTGCTAGTTTGATGCGGTGGCAGTGGTTCACCATACAAGAAGGAAACATCCATTTTCAAGGTTCAATGTATGTTGAGAGAAAGCTCAGGGTAAACGTCTTTATTGTTTTAAAATACATTAAGGAGAATAGTAAAGTTTATAATTATTGTAACATATACCATTTGCATTAAATACTATTTATTTACTTGCTTTATTTAAACAAATTTGTCTATTGGTTTATAGCCTGGAGCTTGGTCTTAGAGTGCACATTCAATCAGCCGATCGAAGACGAAGAGAACCGGGAACGGTGGCATAGTGGTTAGCTTACTGGACTAGTAATCCAGAAGCCTGGACTAATGATCCAGAGACCACAGCAACAAAAACCTAATATCAGTTCAATTTAAATTCAGTTAACAAAAATTCAGTAATGGTGACCATGTCGGATTGTCGTAAAAACTCACCTGGTTCACTAATGTTCTTTAGGGAAGGAAATCTGCCATCTGGCCTATATGTGACTTCAGACCCACAGCAATGTGGTTGACTCTTAAATGCCCTCTGAAATGTACACAACTGTTATGAAAAACAAAAATAATAAGAATAAAACCGGATTTGACATAACAATGGCACACCCAGCTCAGTCGACCCTGCAAAGTCCTTGTGTCAAAATTAGGAGAGTTGTCCCACAGACAAGCAACAGTCTGACATAGTCATACTCCCAGAAGCATACCTTGTCATACAATGTCCCAGATTCCTTCATCACCATCCCTGGGTATATCCTGTCCCACTGGCAAGGCAGACCCACCACAGGTGCCGGCACAGTGGTATACAGTCGGGAGGGTGGGGCCCTGGGAGTCCTCAATATTGACTCGACCCCATGAAGTCTTATGGCTTCAGGTCAAGCACGGGCAAGGAAACCTCCTGCTGATTACCACCTACCGCTCTCCCTCAGCTGATGAATCAGTACTCCTCCACGTTGAACACCACTTGGAAGAAGCACTGAGGTAGCAAGGGCACAGAATGTACTCTGGGTGGGGGACTTTAATGTCCATCACCAAGAGTGGCTCGGTAGCACCAATACTGACCCAGCTGGCCGAATCCTGAAGGACATAACTGCCAGACTGGGCCTGCGGCAGGTGGTGAGAGAACCAACACGAGGGAAAAACCTACTTGACCTCATCCTCACCAATCTGCCTGTTGCAGATGCATCTGTCCATGACAGCATTGGTAGCAGTGACCACCGCACAGTCCTTGTGGAGACGAAATCTCGTCTTCACACTGAAGACACCCTCCATCATGTTGTGTGGCTAATGCTAAATGGGATAGATTCAGAACAGATCTAGCAGCTCAAAACTGGGCATCCATGAGGCACTGTGGGCCATCATCAGCAGCAGAATTGTATTCCACCACAATCTGTAAACTCATGGTCTGGCATATCCCTCACTCTACCATTACCATCAAGCCAGGGAACCAACCCTGGTAAAATGAGGAATGCAGAAGAGCATGCCAGGAGCAGCACCAGGCGTGCCTAAAAACGAGGTGCCAACCTGAGGAAGCTGGGCTACATGCATGCTAAACAGCAGAAGCAGCATGCTATAGACGGAGCTAAGCGATCCCTCAATCAACAGATCAGATCAAAGCTCTGCAGTCCTGCCACATGCAGTCGTGAATGGTGGCTATTTATTTTGTGTTCAGTTTAGCAGTGGATACTAATTAGACTGTGGCAAAAATAATGACACACAAAGTGTGGTATAAGTTTGGAACTCTCTTCCGCAAACGGCAAATGATGTGAGATCAATTGTTAATTTTAAATCTGAGATTGATAGATTTTTGTTAACCAAAGGTATTAAGGGATATGGGGCAAAGGAGTTAATTTGCAGATTAGCTATGATCTCATTGAATGGCGGAACAGGCTTGAGGGGCTAAATGGCCTACTCATGTTCCTATGTTCCCTATGATGAAAGAGGACACGGTCAATACTTAGATGTGCACACATAAAGGTCCATCGGATGATAACCTATTACTAACCAGGTTACTGCGGAAGCTATTATTAACCAGGTTACTGCGGCATTACTCATGAGCAATATTCTGATCCACTGCTTCTTAACTTGCCATTAATGATCATTTAACCCTCCAAAAAGCTGAAAATAATTCCATGACCCCATAAGTAAAATAACTTCTAGTGTTAGTTCGGCTCAGTTGGTAGAACTGTCACTTCTGAATTAGAAGGCTGTGGCTTCAAGCTCCACTTCAGGACAAGTAATCTCGGCTGACATTTCAGTACAATACTGAGGGAGTGCTGCATTGTTTGAGATGCTGCCTTCTGGATAAGGTGCTAAATTGAGGCCCTGTCTACCTGTTTAGGTGGACATAAAAGATTCAATGGCACTATTGGAAGAAAAGCAGTGAGTTCTCCTGGCCAATAATTATCCTGGTCATTTATCTCATTTGCTGTTTGTGGAACCTTGGTGTGTGCAAGTTGGCTGCCACGTTTGTCTACATAACAATCATGATTACATTTCAAAAGTAATTAATTGCCTGCAAAATGCTTTGGGATGTCCTGAGGATGTGAAAGATATGATGCAAATGCAACTTCTTTCTTTCTAATAATGGTTTGTTTTTTTAGTTCACTAGCAATAATTGTTTGCCATTGTGCTAAACTCATATTGGAAATGTGCTATCAGGGTAAAACTGCTAAAGTACACTTACTTCTGAAAGTGCAATTTACTGCTTCGTGATAATTGGGTTGTTAACCTAACCTCCAAACATAGGACTGTGTTCATTAAGAAACAGATGATCTTAATAGATTCTTAAACTAAGACCAGATAATATATGTCTTGTTGTGATATTGAAGTAATTAGGTTAAAAGTATGACTTAGGTTGAAATTGCACTAATTGTTTTGGATATGTTGTTGACTGATGGAAAAATTAACAGATGCAGGCACTTAAAAGTGGCTGTATATGGAGTTTTAAAAAATAGCCTTTTAGTGAACATACAGAGCAACAGTTATGATCAGATCCATCTAATTCAATCAGTACAACTTGTCTTCACATAATAATACAAAATAATGAATACACTATGCTTCCCTACATCAGTTAATTATCAGGCATGACTTAGACAATATGATTTCTGATTACTCTCTCCTGCATTTCAACCATCTCACAGCCCATTCTGCCTGATTGCCTTGTAGCAATCAGTTTCAAAAATATCTGACTGCTTTTCTTGTATATTTTATCTCACTGTTTACAGCCATGAAAGGGATCAAAGACTTTACAATACAATGTGATTGAGGTGTTTTTGATTGCTGAGGTAGTCTAAGGAATTGCTTGTTATTTACAGTCTATGGCGATACAACATCAAATGTAGTTCATTAGCATCTCAACTACCTATTATGTCAGAGCTCTTTTTAATAACTGCCCATTCTCGCCCCTGCCGCATCCCATCTGCTGCTGCAACCCTCATCCCTGCCTCTGTTACCTCCAGATTCGACTATTCCAATGCTCTCCTGGCCGGTCTCCAAGTCCTGTTCTCCCATCACTCCTGAGCTCGCTTACCTACATTGGCTCCCAGCAACAGCTCACATTTTAAATTCTCATTCTTGTGTTCATATCCCTCCATGGACTCATCCTTCCCTATCGGTGTAACCTCCTCCAGCCCTACAACCCACCGAGAACTCTGCATCCCTCTAATTCTGGCCTCTTGTGCATCCCTGATTTCCTTCACCCCACCATTAGTGGCCATGCCTTCACCTGTCTAGACCTCAATCACTATGCTTTTATAAATCTAATAAAAAAGGAAGACTTGCATTTATATAGTGCCTTTCACAACCACTGGACATCCAAAAGCGCTTTACAGTAATGAAGTACTTTTTTAAAAAGTGTAATCACTGTTGTAATGTAGGAAACGCGACAGCCAATTTACAGACAGCAAGCTCCCACAATCAGCAATGTGATAATGACCAGATAATCTGTTTTAGTGATGTTGATTGAGGGATAAATATTAGCTAGGACTCTGGGGATAACTCCCCTGCTCTTCTTCGAAATGGTGCCATTGTGGCAGAACCACTGAATGACTCTGGCTAACTGTATATAATTCTCTTTAACAATGTTCTAACACCAGCCTAAACCTGTACCATTGTGTTAGGCATTACTATGTTTTGTATATAGAGTTTGCATGTACGGGGCGTGGCCCCTTTAAGAGCGCGGGTAAACGCGATGACGTCACGTCGCAAACCACGGGGCTGCCCAGGCAGTCCTCGTGGCATCTCCGTTGAGTAAAGACCTGTTTAATTGTTCTCTTGTGTCGATCTCCGTTATTCGTAGGAATTCGTTAATTCCTACATTGGTGACCCCGTTTTTGTGAACGTTTTCACAAAAGAAGAGCACAGCATGGAAGCAAACGCCATTTCGCTAAAGCTACCGCAGTTCTGGGAGCAACAAGCGCCCTCATGGTTTATTCAGGTCGAGGCCCAGTTCGCCCTGAGGAATATCGATGCGGATCAGACCAAGTACCTTTATGTGGTCTCCGCACTCGACAGCTCTACCGCCTCTCGGATCGTCAGCCTCTTCGAAAAAGCCCCAACGGATCGCAAGTATGAAACCCTCAAAGCGTGGTTACTGCAGGTTTTCGGGCTCACAAAATCGGAGCGCGCCCGTCGATTACTCGCTATGCCCGGGCTCGGGGACTCCAAGCCTTCAGAGTTGATGAGCCAAATGCTCACACTCCTGGGCTCAGAACGGGAATGTTTCCTATTCCGCGAGATTTTCCTCAGCCAACTGCCTGAACAGGTACAAGCTGCCCTGGCCGTATCTGAAATTGAAGACTGCGCAACACTCGCTGCGGAGGCTGACAAAATTTTTGCTGTAACTCGGCAGTACTGCGCCGCCACGAGGCACCCATCCCCCGCAGACGCCGCCCCAGCTCGTCAGCCTGCTGGGCTGTGTTTCTACCACGCGCAGTTTGGCACGAAGGCGAAGCATTGCCGTCCTCCCTGCAGTTTTCCCCAACAAAACAAACAACAACTGACACTGCGACCACCGAGGAACGGGTCTAACGGGCACCCCGCGGCCGTGATGGCGATCGGCAACGCGGGAAAATTGCTGTTCATCACTGATACTCTCTCCGGTCGTCGTTTTCTGTGCAACACCAGAGCGCAGTGCAGCATTTTACCCGCGTCCACCCTCGATGTGCAGACGGGGAATCATGGCCCCACCCTTGAAGCGGCCAATGGCGGAACAATTCGGACCTTCAGCAGGCGGCGAGTGGAGGTGTGCCTCGGGGGGCAATGTTTTCACTGGGATGTGTTACGGCCAAAGTTTCCCAGCCCCTCCTCGGCACGGATTTCCTGTGTGCCAACAGCCTCCTGGTCGACGTTAGGAACCGGCGGCTGATTAATGCAGCAACTTTTAATTTTCTTCCGTGTTACTGCAGTAACACTATGTCGCGCATGTCTCCTGTGCGTTCCCGACGCCTGATGAGTTCGCTCGCCTGCTCAGCGAATTCCCCGACCTGACAAGACCCACGTTCTCCTCCACAGCCACGAAACATGGTGTGGAACACTACATCACCACCAACGGCCCCCCGGTCTACGCGCGGGCCCGGCGCCTGGAACCTGGCAAGCTGGCAGTCGCAAAGGCGGAGTTCGCAACCATGGAACGGTTAGGGATTATTCGCTGGTCAAATAGTCCCTGGTCTTCACCCCTCCATATCATCTCGAAGCCTAGCGGCGGATGGCGGCCATGCGGCGACTATCGACGCCTAAACGACGCCACCACTCCTGATCGGTACCCGATCCCCCGCATTCAGGATTTCTCTGCCCATTTGGCAGGGAACACCGTGTTCTCAAAAGTCGACCTCGTCCGGGGCTACCACCAGGTCCCAGTTCATCCACAAGATGTCCAGAAGACCGCAGTCATCACCCCATTCGGCCTCTTCGAGTTTTTATGAATGCCGTTTGGGTTAAAGGACGCCGCCCAGGCTTTCCAACACCTGATGGACTCCGTGCTGCGGGACCTCAAGTTCCTCTTCGTCTACCTAGATGATATTCTAATTGCCAGTCCTACTAAGGAAGAACACAACTGTCACCTACGCACCCTTTTTCGACGCCTCAGCCAACACGGCCTGATTATCAACCCGGCCAAGTGTCAGTTTGGCCTGCACCAAATTGACTTCCTGGGGCATCGCATCACCTCAGAGGGAGCGGTTCCTTTACCTTCGAAAGTAGAGGCGGTGACATCCTTTCCACACCCGCAGAACGTAAAGGCCCTGCAGGAATGCCTAGGCATGGTAAACTTTTACCATCGTTTCGTGCCTAAGGCGGCACTACTCATGCAGCCCCTGTACGAGGCCCTCAAGGGCAAGACTGGCAAGAACCCAGTAGACTGGACGGATGACATGGCCCGAGCGTTCGCCGACACCAAAAGCGCCTTAGCCAACGCGACTACGCTGGCGCACCCGCTGCCAGGAGCCACCATCGCCCTCACCACCGACGCGTCGGACTACACAATCGGTGCCGTGCAAAAGCAGTGGGTGAACGGGACATGGCAGCCATTGGCATTCTTCAGCCGTCAACTACAGCAGAATGAGAGAGCATACAGCACGTTCGACCAGGAGTTGCTCGCCCTTTTTCTGGCCATCCACCATTTTTGGTTCCTACTGGAAGGACATCCTTTCACCGCCTTTGTGGACCATAAGCCGCTAACCTTTGCAATGGCCAAGACCGCCGAACCATGGTCAGCCCGACAGCAGCGTCAACTGACCTACATATCCGAATTCACCACGGATATACAGCACGTGGCCGGTAAGGACAACCTGGTGGCAGACTGCCTCTCCCGCGCGATCGTCAATGTGGTTCATTTGGGCATCGACTACACCCTCATGGCAGTGGACCAAGCCTCAGACCCGGAAGTCCAAGCTTACAGAACGGCCATCACTGGCCTCCAGTTGGCCGACGTCAAGTTCCATTCGGCAGGTACCACGCTGTTGTGTGACGTCTCCATACAGGATCCTCGCCCTGTCCTGCCAGTCGTCTGGTGCCACAAAGTGTTCGACGCCATACATGGGTTGTCACACCCAGGAATGAAGGCCTCTCAGAAACTGATGTCAGCGAAATTTGTATGGCATGGCATGCATAAAGATGTCCGCGACTGGGCCAACACCTGCGTGGTCTGCCAAAAGGCCAAGTTACAGCGCCACGTCAAAGCTCCGTTGGCCACCTTCACAGTTCCGGAGTGACGTTTTGACCATGTCAACGTGGACCTGGTAGGACCACTCCCACCCTCCCATGGTTTTTCACACATCCTGACCATGGTTGACCACACCACCAGATGGCCAGAGGCGGTCCACTGTCATCCACTACTTCGGCGGACGTGGCCAGGGCGTTCATTTCCTCCTGGATTGCCCGTTTCGGAGTGCCCGCAGATATTTTGTCAGACAGGGGACCGCAGTTTTCCTCCGAACTCTGGAATGCAGTGGCCCAAGGACTCGGTGTCAAATTGCACCGCACCACAGCCTACCACCCACAGGCGAATGGCCTCTGCAAACGCTTCCACCGGTCAATGAAAGCCGCCTGAGGGCCAGCCTCCAGGAGGCTGGATGGGCAGACAAGCTACCGTGGGTCCTGTTGGGCCTTCGCACGGCCCCCAAAGAAGACCTTCACTCTTCATCAGCGGAGCTTGTGTATGGTCAGCCACTGCGAGTCCCGGGGGACTTCCTACCAACATCGACAGAGCCATGGTCCGCGTCTGCCCAGCTTGCTAGTCACCAAGAGGCGGCCAGATGTTTCGCACCGGTGCCCACTTCGCACCACGGGCTGCAGAGGTCGCACGTTCCCACGGAGCTTCACAAGGCTGAATACATTTTTATTCGCCATGACGCACATAGGGATCCGCTCAAGGCCCCATATACCAGTCCCTTCCGCGTGTTGGAAGCAGGGGACAAAACCTTCATGGTAGATGTCAGTGGTAAACCGGACCACATTTCTGTCGACCGCTTAAAGCCAGCACATTTAGACCTCGACCGCCCCGTCGAGACAGCACAACCGCCGAGACGGGGTCGGCCACCCATCGTCGTTACGGCAAACCAAGTGCGACCGCCCGCCAGACCGCCAGCCGACCAGCAGCCTCCGCCTCGAGAGTACAGGAGTCGTTCTGACAGGCTCGTCAGACCCCCTCACCGTTTGACTTTGTCCGTTAAAGCGAATTCTGGGGGGGCGCATGTAGCAGAACCACTGAATGACTCTGGCTAACTGTATATAATTCTCTTTAATGATGTTCTAATACCAGCCTAAACCTGTACCATTGTGTCAGGCATCACTGTGTTTTGTATATAGAGTTTGCATGTACGGGGCGTGGCCCCTTTAAGAGCGCGGGAAAACGCAGGTAAACGCGATGACGTCATGTCGCAAACCACGGGGCTGCCCAGGCAGTCCTCGTGGCATCTCCGTTGAGTAAAGACCTGTTTAATTGTTCTCTTGTGTCGATCTCTGTTATTTGTAGGAATTCGTTAATTCATACACCATGGGATCTTTTACGTCCACCTGTGAGAGCAGACGGGACCTCGGTTTAACATCTCATCCAAAAAATGGCACCTCCAATAGTGCAGCACTCCCTCAGTACTGCACTGGAGTGTCAGCCTAGATTTTTCTGTTATTAAAGTAACTCTTTTTACAAATCTTTTCTGTGGAAAAATGGTCAAAGTCCCCAAAATGTGACAAGGATATTTTTTAATCGAAGGGTTGTTAGCACATGGAGTGCCCTACCAGAAACAGTGGTGTACACAGAATCTATAATAGCTTTTAAAAGGCAAATGCATAAATATTTGAAAAAGAAAAAATTATAGTATGGGGTATGGGCAGTGGAATGGGACTAAATGATTAGCTTTTTTGGAGAGCTGGCACAGGTGCTATGGGCCTAATTGCTTTTGTGCTGTCAATTTCTATTTATAACTGAAGAGCATTTGGAATTTTATACAGAAGATGAACACAGTCAATCTTTATGGTCAGAGATATTGACGTAATAATTTCAGCACTGAAAATAGCATATTTCTCTGCCCACTGTCTTCCCTATGGTCCTGCATTGATTCAGCACTGCTTATCTTTCCGGTGTAGAGTTACTCCCAGTAGGAATGATTAACGATTGTGATGTGGTAAATTAAAATTCTACACTGATGCAGTGCTCTTCTAAAAAGCAAAAAAGCTGCAGATGCTGGGAATCTGAAACGTAAATGGAAAATGCTAGAAACACTCTGCAGGTCAGGCAGAGGGGTTGTCGTTTTGCATGTAGACCCTTGTTTTAGTGCTCTTCTTAAGTTGTGGTGTGGAGATGCCGGAGTTGGACTGGGGTGGACAAATGTAACAAGTCACACAACACCAGGTTATAGTCCAACAGCTTTATTTGAAGTCACAAGCTTTCGGAGCGCTGTTCCTTCGTCAGGAGAACAGTGACCACGACACCACACAACCCTGCCACAGCAACCTCTGCAAGACATGCCAGATCATCAACACAGATACCATCATCACACGTGAGGACACCACCCACCAGGTACATGGTACATACTCATGTGACTCGACCAACGTTGTCTACCTCATACGTTGCAGGAAAGGATGCCCCGGAACATGGTACATCGGCAAGACCATGCAGACACTGCGACAACAGATGAACGGACACCGCGCAACAATCGCCAGGCAGGAGTGTTCCCTCCCAGTCGGGGAATACTTCAGCAGTCAAGGACATTCAGCCTCCGATCTTCGGGTAAGCATTCTCCAAGGCGGCCTTCGAGACACACGACAATGCAAAATCGTCGAGCAGAAACTGATAGCCAAGTTCCACACCCATGAGGACGGCCTGAACCGGGATCTTGGGTTCATGCCACCTGACGTAGGGTCATCCAGACTCGAGTCGTCGTTGGCTTGTTCTCTCTACACAGATGCGGCCAGACCTGCTGTGATTTCCAGCAAAAAAAAGTTTTTTGTCTGTTTTTTTGTTTTTCACACAGACCCCAGCATCTGCAACATTTGACCCCTTGTGACCCCACCTCATTGTTCTTTGATGTAATGTTTTCCTGACTGACCTGTTTGGACACCATTCACACCTTTGATTGCTGTGATTATCTCTCTGCCGAGGTGTGATAAATGGCAGTTAGAAAGATTACCTGTAAACATCTGACATTATTCTCTGACTATATAAGCTGTGTCTTTATGCATCTCTCCACTTCACCTGACGAAGGAGCAGTGCTCCGAAAGCTTGTGACTTCAAATAAAGCTGTTGGACTATAACCTGGTGCTGTGTGACTTCTTACTTCTTAAGTTGGGTAAAGGCACATTGTGGGGAAGAGGACAGTGGAAAAGTTTTCAGTTTCCCAGTACAAACAACCCTCACCCCAACTAGAACAAATTCAGCCAAAACAAGTAATGAAAGATGACAGAAAGCAATGCGTTGGTTCCTAAGCAATGTACACCAGTGGCTAATTAGTGATGCATACCGTAGGTCCTCAGTAAAATAAAATGTTGCAATTGTCCTTTGAAATCCTCTTCACTTTGCTGTTCCGGTGGATTGTTATGACCTAGGCCTCATTACCGCGGTATATCTAATTTGTCTTAAAACGTAAGCGTTAAAATAGTTATGATCATTAGTTAAAATGTAATCATCATCTTAATACGGGCATTTTGCAATGCGAGTATTTTTTTATACTTAAGTTTAAACGTTTTCCGAAGAATTTCTGTTTTACCCCCCAGCTAAATACTGCAATGCAAGTGTTCGATGTGTGGCGGATCCCAGACGGCAGTTCTGGAGAGGGCAGATTGCGGGATGTTAATGCTGGTTGTGCAGTACAGTACCCGATCCGCAAACCTCAAACCGCGCCAGTGCAGGGACACCTTCAGTTTGCAGGAGGCTGGCGAGCTTTCCTTGTGAAATGTTTGACCTTGTACTTGTTGCACAAATCCGAAAGACTGCCTGGTGCTAATTGGGCGGTGCAGTGGCCCTCGCACCCCCTGCTGTCACCGCTCTGGAGCGGGGCTCACTCTCCGCTTGGTCCCCGCTGTGGCCCAGACAGTTGCTGTGGCCGCTCGCTTGCACACTCCACTTTCGCTTTTCGAAAGCACAAGCGCTTCTGCCTTCCTTCTGCACTCTGACGTCAAGGATGTTTTTTTGCTCCCATCTTTCTAGGACCATAAAGAGAGTGAGGAGATGATTTCACCAGCCCCAAGCGAGTCAGCAATCACCTCTTCCTGACTCGATCGCCCTGTTGTTTGCGAGAAGTCTGTGCAGCTGCCGAGCCTATGATTTCCCCAGCCATGGTTGCTGCTCATACCTCGTCCCAATCTTCGGCACCAGCAGAATGGATCGCTTGCCTGGATAAAAGGTAGGAAACGCCAACTGGGAACCTTCAGCACAGGAAAGGGAACAGAAATAACGCGAAAGAGATTTCTTACGAATTGCTGAATTGGGGATTCTTTTGCTCCCGCAGAAAATGAAATAAGGCGATGCGATAACAAAGACGTTTAATGATTTTGGAATAGTCGATAAAAGCAGACAGAGAGGTTGGAAAACGGTTACGAGACTGAGGGATAGCTACAGATTTTATTCCCAGATCTCCG
This sequence comes from Somniosus microcephalus, assembly GCF_052327205.1. NCBI lineage: Eukaryota > Metazoa > Chordata > Chondrichthyes > Squaliformes > Somniosidae > Somniosus > Somniosus microcephalus. Next base: position 250,040,067 of record NC_140990.1, on the reverse strand, counting down.
AATAATATCGATATATTATATAATACACTGCAAGCGAATTTCCTTATTTTCTAAATCAAACCCGGTTAGCTGCTGAATTGAAAAGCACAAGTCGGGGAAGCGCAATAGGGGAACATTGTTATTTTGTATATTTACATCCGTAACCAGTTAATATACCACAAGTATCGAAGCTCGATTTAAATAATACTAAAAATGCAACAAAAATTTTTGCCAAGAGATATAGATTTTTAGGAGTTTATTTTGAATATGTTCATTTCTGAACCACAAGTCTTGGTGAGAATAAGGTGGCATGAGTTTGTGTCCGTTTCCACCAGTTTACTAATGATACTAGTGGTGAAAAAGCAAGACATAGTGGAAATGTAGGCCTACCCTTTTAAACATCAAAGCGATGGCATATAGTCTACATACTATAAATGAATAATGTTGCATTATTTATACTTGGGCAATTAAAGATATCAGCTGGCAATAATGCCCCTAGATGTGTTATTAAAATCTAAACCCAATACTTTGTTCTTAAAATCACACCCGACTCTTTTAAAGCTGCAGCTACAGTAATAATCTTCTTCTTAGGCAGTCCCTCGGAACCGAGGATGACTTGCTTCCACATTAAAAATGAGTTCGCAGGTGACTGATGAGTCCAATGCGGGACCTACAGTCTCTGTCACAGGTGGGGCAGACGGTGGTTGAAGGGGCGGGTGGGTGGGGTGCTTGGGTTGGCTTGCACTGCTTGCGCTTGGCTTCCGCTTGCTCCCGGCGAAGAGACTCGAGGTGTTCAGCGCCTTCCCGGATGCTTCTCCTCCACTTTATGCAGTCTTGGGCCAGGGATTCCCAGGTGTCGGTGGGGTTGTTGCACTTTTTCAAGGAGGCTTTGAGGGTGTCCTTGAAGCATTTCCTCTGCCCACCTGGGGCTCTCGGAGCTCCGAGTCAAGCGCTTGTTTTGGGAATAATAATAAATAATTTTGGCAGTAATAATAAATATTTGATGGCTGGGGCTTGCTCCTGATGTGTAAACATGGAATGTGATGTTTATTACATTGGTACCTTGTTAAAATGCGTTTAATTAAAAAATGTAAACAAGCATTTTTCTATGTTTATGTGCATATCCATATAGCAGTAATTCCCAACAATCAAACGTAGAATATTTTCCAATACACCTGCAGCCATTGTTATGTTCTACTGTGTACATCATTCCTTGACAAAATGTGTGTTGACCAAAATTGAATCTTAAAATTCCCATAAAATTAAATTAGTATTTGAACAAGTAATTCCAAGGCAGTAATCTAACCTCAAATGTTAGATAGTAGTTAAACTTACTGCTGTGTAAGAAGCATTAAAGCCCACTTTAGATTTGAGTTAAATAAGTCATGGTTACCTCCCCAGAAAAGAGAATTTTGGTTTTACTTATTTATGCTAGATCTGCCCCCAGTAATTGACTTTAATTGCTGTAATAATTTACTCTTTCTGTAAATATTGTAAACTTTTGCCTTTCAATGTTAACTTGGCTCAGTTGATAGCACTTTTTACCTCCAAGTTGCTCGGTAGTTGGTTCAAGCCCCACTCTAGGAGTTGAGCACATAATCTAGGCTGATACCTTTGTGCAGTACTGAGGGAGTGCTGCATTATTGGAGGTGCTATCTTTTAGATGAGATGTTAAACCAAGGCCCCATGTGCCAGTTCAGATGGCTGTACAATATTCCATGGCAGTATACAAAGAAGAGCAGGGAATTCTCATGATGTCCAGGTCAAAATTCCTCCATCAACCAACATCACCAAAAATGGATTAACGGGCCATTCATCTCAATTGCTGTTTGTGGGACTTTGCTATACTTCAAAAAGTACTTTGTTTGTTGTGAAGCACTTTGGGATGTTCCGAGGACATGGTAAGAAGTGATGTACATGCAAGTGCATTATTTACTTCTTTCAACAGCAACAGCATAAAATAAAATATGATTAAATGCTAGTCATTGGATGTTCTATAACGGTGCAAGACAAGTTATTTGGTATTCTTCATTTGTGAGATAACTTACTTATTCAAAACAAAAAACAGCGCATCTGAGAAAGAGAAAGAGAGAGAATGTCCATGGGGTTTAGTCACCATTAAGCTTGAAATGCCATAGAGTTTGATACCGATCCCTGCTTCCATTGCTGATGCTGGTGTCAGCCGTGGCACTCTCATCTCTGAGTTGTGGGTCCCACTCCAGGGACTTGAGCGTATAATTTAGGCTAACACTCCAGTGCAGTACTGAGGGAGTGTTGCACTGTCAGAGGTGCGATATTTTGGATAAGACATTAAACCGAGGTCCCTTCTGCCCTCTTAGGTGGACATAAAAGAGCCCATGGCATTATTTCAAAGAAGAGTAGAGGAATTCTTCCTGGTGTCCTGGCCAATATTTATCCCTCAACCAATATTACTAAAACAGATGATCTGCTTATTATCACATTCCTGTGTGACCTTGCTGTGTGCAAATTGGCTGCTGCGTTTCCTACATTACAACAGTGACTACATTTCAAAAGTACCTAATTGCATGTTAAGCGCTTTGGGACGTCCTAAGGATGTGAAAGGTGTTATAGAAATGCAAGTTCTTTCTTCTTCAATTACAACATACTGTAACAATATGATTAGGCACTTTACAGCCTTCTGGACTCAACATAGAGTTCAACAATTTCAGATCATAACCTCGGCCCCTATCATCATATATATTTTTTTTTCCACACTTTTTGTCTGTGTCTTTTTTTCTTCTCTCCCACATGGCAGCTGTCTTTCATTCTGCCAGCACAATTTACACTGCATCTAGAGCCATCTTTTGTTTCTTAACCTGTCCCATTACCATCTCCTTTTGCCTTGAATGTCTCTTAATGTCTCTTAACTTCTCCTACCTTCCATCCTATCAGACCTTCCCTTTTGTTCTTTCATCCCCTCCCCCCTTTCCCAGCCTCTTTACTTGCTTAAAAACCTGTTCCATCTCCCACCTTTTTCCAGTTCTGACGAAAGGTCATCGACCTGAAACGTTAACTCTGTTTCTCTCTTCACAGATGCTGCCTGACCTGCTGAGTATCTCCAGCATTTTCTGTTTTCATTTCAGATTTCCAGCATCTGCAGTATTTTCTTTTTGTATTATTGTGACAGAATGGAACTCACTGCCTGAAAGGGTGGTAGAGGCAGAAACCCTCATTGCATTTTAAAAGTACTTGGATATGCACTTGAAATGCCGTAACCTACAAGGCTATGGACCAAGAGCTGGAAAGTGGGATTAGGCTGGATAGCTCTTTTTTGGTCAGCCCAGACATGATGGGCCGAATGGCCTCCTTCTGTGCCATAAACTTCTATGATTCTATGATGACAAGCACTGCACAGTCTCTGGTTTTCTCTCCAGAAGCTAAGAACCCAAGACTGAATTTAGATGTTAGAAGAGAGTTCATTTCTTAAATCAGTAAATTTTAATGATTTAAATAAAGCTTTTTGGAACATAAGCGTAATATACAGCCCCATAAGTATAAATAAAAATAACAATACATTGCAGTCACCAAAGAAGAAGGTACACAGAATCTTGTTATATGGTATATCAAAATAAATCAGCTATCAGTGTTATACACCCTGATTATCCTCAGCCCTTCACATTTGCAGATTCTCTTGGTCTTGCGGCTGTATGTGAAGTTTACAAAAGTAGTTTGAATATTACATTTCTAAGAGTGAAAGTTATCGTAAGTCAACCTGCGTATATATATTTTTTAGTTTTTGTTATTGGGATTTGAGAAATACTGGTAAGGCAGTATTTATTCTCCATTCCTGGTTGCCTGAGAGCATTAAGAGTCAGCCATATAGTGTGGGATGAGACTCACTTGTAGGCCAGACCAGGGAGGGGTGGCAGGTTCCTTACCTGAAAGACATTAGTGAACCCATTCGGTTTTTACGACAGTCTAGATGCTTTCATGGTCATGAGGATAGAGAGAGCCAAAAGTATAGGAATGTGCACACTGAAGGACATTTTTCAGAAACACCCAAAGAAAGAGTACTGTCTGACATACTCCCAAACAAGTGATGGATTTTGCTTTCCACTCAATATTTAGAGGCATTTTGCAAGTTACTAGAATACAACCCTGTTTTATACCTTTTTGGTAGCCACATATGTAAATTAAATATTTCAACTCAAATGACGATAATTTTAACAATGGATTTAAAGCATGTGCTTTCAGAGTTAATCTTCACTGCACTCTCCAAAATGGCTGACTGATATTGGCTGTACAGATCAGCTACACTTCATGTTAGGAGATACAGATGTTGCATTAGTTTTATTTATTGACCTAACAGCCATTTGTTTTGGAAATTTAGATTGAATAAACATTACTGAATTATCTTTGTGATCAATTTTTAAAAGAAGGATTGGCCTCACACCGATTATGTACTGGTGCTGTTGGTAAAAGTTACCTCTGCACTCATCTTATGCACTATTGGGACCTTTCAGACTAATTTTTCTTGTCACTGCTGCTTTATACAGGAGAGGCATACAGCAGGGCAGGTATCACTGCTACCCTGTAGACCATGAGCTTAGTGCCGGGTTTGAGGTCCTGGTCTTCAAACACTCTCTTCCTCAGGTGACTGAAGGCTGCACTGGCACACTGAAGGCGGTGTTGGACTTCGTCGTCGACGTCTGCCCTTGTTGACAGTAGGCTCCCGAGGTATGGAAAGTGGTCCACGTTGTCCAAGGCCTTGTCGTGGATTTTGATAATGGGGGGGCAGCACTGTGTGGCGGGGGCAGGTTGTTAGAGGACCTTTGTCTTACGGATGTTTAGTGTAAGGCCCATGCTCTCGTATGCTTCGGTGAAGGTGTTTACGATGGTTTGGAGTTCGACCTCCGAGTGAGCGCAGACGCAAGCGTCGTCTGCATAATGTAATTCGATGACAAAGCATGGGACGACCTTGGATCTGGACTGGAGGCGACGGAGGTTGAACAGTTTCCCGTTTGTTCTGTAAATTAGCTCCACTCCAGTGGGGAGCTTACTGAGGGTGAGATGGAGCATTGCAGCAAGCAAGCATGTACAGCAGGCACCTCAAAGCATTGGAGAGGTACCACCAATGCTGCCTCCGCAAGATCCTGCAAATCCATTGGCAGGATAGGTGCACCAACATCAGTGTTCTTGCTCAGGCCAACATCCCCAGCATCGAAGCTCTGACCACGCTCAATCAGCTCCGATGGACGGGTCACATTGTCCGCATGCCCGATACGAGACTCCCAAAACAAGCGCTCTATTCGGAGCTCCGGCACGGCAAGAGAGCCCCAGATGGGCAGAGGAAACGCTTCAAGGACACCCTCAAAGCCTCCTTGAAAAAGTGTAACATCCCCACCGACACCTGGGAATCCCTGGCCCAAGACCGCATAAAGTGGAGGAGAAGCATCCGGGAAGGCGCCGAACACCTCGAGTCTCTTCGCCGGGAGCAAGCGGAAGCCAAGCGCAGGCAGCGCAAGGAGCGCACGTCAACCCAAGCACCCCACCCACCCGCCCCTTCAACCACCGTCTGCCCCACCTGTGACAGAGTGTGTAGGTCCCGCATTGGACTCATCAGTCACCTGAGAACTCATTTTTAATGTGGAAGCAAGTCATCCTCGGTTCCGAGGGACTGCCTAAGTATACAGGAGAATGTATCAGTATATCTGTGGGCCAGTAGCCCTGCAGCAGCAGAATGGAATTCTTTGCCATTACTAACTTGATTTCAATTAATTGTACGTTAGGGTGACCATACCGCCCTGTTTTCCAGGGACAGTCCCTGGATGAGGGACTGTGTCCCCGGAAAGAGTCCCCGGTTCAGGAAACTCATCACCGAATACGTGCGGGTTCAAATCAGGAGCCACGTGACCTTGAGCTGCCCTGCGATAGATCAATAATGTGGGCGGGGCTGTGTTGGCGGGGCAGTTTCCGACTGGTGAGAGGGATGTCAGTCTCCTGTTTTCAATAAGTAGAAGGGGTGGACTCACTGAGGGACTTTAATTTATGCAGAGATCGTGCTCTGTGGTTGCAGTACAAATGCTCCGCACCCCACCATACGCCTCCTCCCCACCACCCCCCCCCACCGAATCCCTGGATAGTTCTGTGAAATTTGGTTGAAGAGAAATCAGCCCCAGATCCAAAATGTCTGAGTAACGGGGGCCGCTGGTAACCGGACTAATCAGCAGCGACTGGAGCCGGGCTGTGTGGATGTCCCGGGAGCCAGATCAGAGGGCGCTCCATGGCCTCGGATGGTATGGGCGAGTGTCGGGCTGTGAGGAGGAGAGGAGCCGGTGATTGCAGTCGGCAGATGCTGTAAACAACGGCCGCATTATTCAAGCAGAAAGTTCTGGCGCTGCTTTTTGCAGATTCAGTTTGCATCAAAATAACAAAAAAAATTGCCTCACTACGCTGCACAACCTACATTTTCCGTCCTGGCTACTTTGCTATGTTCCCACCCTGTGTGTCCCCAGTTCCGTTTAGAAAATATGGTCACCCTACTATACATAGGTACTCATCTGTGTAACAGCTGAGTAGGTACATATCTATAATAATAGGAGAGCCTTCTGGTCAATGATGTAATTCCAAGAATATTGTGGATATGAATACTAGACAGTGTAACAGTAGCCACACCTCATTTAATCTTGCCAATTTAAGACAAAGTAGTTTCTACAAACAATGTTGACTGCTGGATGACTGGTTGACCAGTGAGCCTGCACTGGTCAGTGTCTTGTTTTGTATTGTTCTTGATTTTCTTTAGTAACTAATGCAAGTCTGCTCATGTGATCAAAGCTCTGATCTTTTCTGTTGCTCATGGATTCTCTAGGGTCTGGAGTATGGTTATGATGTTTAGGTGCTGCGTTGGCCTGTCCTGTTGAGGTCATTGCACAGATACACCCTGTGGAGAGATTGTCCTGAATTTACTTGCTGTTTGGTTTGCCAAGTGCTTGTAAATTTACAGCTCTCAGTCAAAAAAAAGTGTGACTTTCTTCATTTTAACATTTTGACACTTTGAAGCTGATGACTTGAATGTGAGAAATGCTTCCAAAACATTTGTGTAGGTCTTCCAATTTTCTCCTCCCTCCACCCCCCCCCCCCCCCCGCAACCTTCTGAAAGTTTTGACACTTGTCTGGTGTACAGTTTCATAAGAGAAAGCTCTTTGAAAAAACACAAAATTAAAACACAAAGAAAATGAAAGGTGACTTAGTGTTTGTTAGCAGATTTCCCCGTGGTTACTGTCACAACAAAGGGTTGTTAGTCCGGTGACAATAACTCTGCTCATGATTCACGCCCAAGTGGTTTTTATAACAAGCTTTAATGCATTGACTGATAACGGTGTGTCACATTATATTAATTGACATGCAAACAATACAACCTGGTTTCCACGCTCCGACTACCTTGAGAACGCTCCGATCCCCAAGAAAACAACATAGCCTGGTTCCCAGGCCTGGAGCGACCAGCTACAACCCTCTAGGCTGTATGCGTGGCTCCTGACCACCTCGAGAATGTTCTGCCTTGGGGAGAAACCGATTCTATTCTTTTATACTATAATACAATCTTGGGCTGTGCGTAATACGTAGTTGTACGTTTGCTGACTTCTGAGCTCATGGAACTGCAGATAAATCACCAATTGGAAATTTCTGGTCACACAGCACTCAATCAAAACTACCCCAAGGATGCCAGATGCCTTCATCTGTGGCAAATAATATTTAACTAACCTGTTTCAAGATCTGGGCCAAGTATAGTGAACAACTGTGATGGTTGGCAATTAACAAGCTGCCTAGCCATCTATCAAAGATGCTATAAAACAGTACAACCCAATGTCTTTCCATTCAAACTACATTTGCATATTAAAAACATCTTTTATTTCATCAAGAACCAGTCACAGACTAATGTATTAAACATTTGCTACCTAATTAGACAACCTGAAGAAATTGGAGGATTTGGACAAGTAATGGGAGACGCATTAATGTTTTGGGTGATTGAGGCAGATCTGGCAGTGAGCAATGAGGCCAGTAATGACCAGTTCACAACCCTTGGATTTAAGGGCATAGAGATGGGAATTGTACTCGGAGAATGATGGAATTGGGAGACAGTGAGGTATTTGGAGGGGGGTCAAGGACATTAAAGGCAGAAACAAGGGAGCTATTAAGTAACTTGAGTGTAGCAGTTCTGTTGAGGTGAGTGAAGGGTCAGAGAAGAAGTTAGGAATTTAAAAGGGTGTTGGAAAAGGAACTGGGGAATAGTTTCTTCCAGGGGTGGAAAATGATTGAAGAGGGGTTGAAACAGGTTGGCCAATGTGGATGTTAACAGAAATGAGGAAGTGATTGCGAATAGTTTAGTCAAAAATAGAAACCCTGAATTTGGCACGGCCTCTCGAGATCATTTTAAGAGGGCGACTGTATGTGTGCGTGGGGGAGTTTATGTGAATCGTGAGATTGAGGAAGTGCAGGAGTGCAGAGAAATTGGGGAAGGTGGGACAAGGGAAATTTATGCAAAGTTTGAAATGACCTGTAGGGTTGCGAAGGGGTGGAAAGTTTCCGGGAAATTTCTGGAAATTTTCCACGGGAAGTTTAGCTTGGGAATTTTGCCCAAAAAGTACATGCTAGCATAATATTGTTTTTTTTTGTATTTGTTTCATTTTTTTTTCACAGGTCCTCTCTTAAAATTACTAACAAATGGAATCTTAATTATTAAGGAATTTCCTAATTAATATATGTTTATCTTCTTACTTGGTTTGTTTTAATAATTACAAGTTTTGTGTGTGACTGTGAACAAATGTATCCTGATTGGTTGGATGAGTGGATGAGCGATTAGCTCCCTCTATTGGTGATGTAGCATCGTGCGTGCACAGGTCATGCTTCTATCACATGGAGCATCAGGAAAAATTTACTCACCCTGTTGCAATCGTGCTGATCGACCGCAGTTCAACACAGAGATGAATGCCCTTTATTTCTCTGCATAGAACAATGCCACGTTTACCGTCGGATGTGTGGAAGCATTTTACCCCAGGCATTAAAGACGGAAAGACTGTGTACATGTGCAAACACTGTACAAAGCCATATGTAAAGAATGCCACAAAGATGCAGCAGCATTTATCCAAATGCAACAACTTCACTCAAAGCTCACAGCAGTCAGTCCAGAGTTCCTCTGCTTCCATTCAAGAAGATGATGGTTCACATTCAGCATCAGGCTTCTTATCATCAGCAACTCCTGGCCCACTTGGAAGGTTCTTTGATACAATGGATAACCATAGCCAGAAGAATGCAGATGAGTGCCTTGCTCGAGCTGTATATGCGACAGGCTCTCCCCTCATGCTCACAGCCAATGTGTACTGGAAGAGATTTTTCAATGTTATTCGCCCTGCATACTGTCCTCCCACCAGACATGCTTTGTCTACTTATTTGCTGGAGGCTGAGTATAACAGAGTCTAAGGAAAGCTCAAAGAAACGATAGATACAGAAGTGTCCACCACACAGCTAGACAGTGACACAGAGGAGGAAATGGACACACCAGAGTCAGAGAATCAGGAGGAGCAATGATGAGTAGAAGACTCAGAAGACTCATGAGTAAAAGACTCAAAGGGACAAAATAAGGACAAATTACAGGCTAAATAAGCTGACGCTCTTTTTATTTTATTTTAGATGGGTCTTTTTTGTGGGGGTTCAATAACGTTCAAAATGATAACCTAAATAAAGTTTTGAAAGCCTGCTTTTATTTGTATGGAACAGTATGTCTGTTTTGATGACAAAGATAATATAAGGGTCAGAGACAAAAACCATCAGTGTGCAAAAAAACTCTAAATTCCTGAAAATTCCCATGGAAAGTTTCCTCTTTTAAAATTTCCTGGAATTTTACAACCCTAATGACCTGCATAAGAACATAAGAAATAGGAGTAGGAGTAGGCCATATGGCCCATCGATACATGCTCCGCCATTCAATAAAATTGTGTCTGAACTTCTATATCAACTCCATTTTCCCGCCCTATCCCCATATCCCTTGATTCCCTTAGTGCCTAAGAATCTATCGATCTCAGTCTTGAATATACTCAACAACTGAGCATCCACAGCCCTCTGGGGTAGAGAATTCCAAAGATTCATAACCCTCTTAAGTGAAGAAATTTCTCCTCACCTCAGTCCCAATTGGCTGATCCATTATCCTGAGACTATAAACCCCTAGTTCTAGACTCTTCAGCCAGGGGAAACAGTCTTTCAGCATCTACCCCATCAAGCCCTCTAAGAATTTTATACATTTCAATGAGATCATTTCTCATTCTTCTAAACTCCAGAGAATATAGGCCCATTCTACTCAATCTCTACTCAATCTATCTTTGCTTCATTCAGCCTGTGCACATGGTTCCTCATCCTATACCACAGTGCACAGGCTGAATGAGGCGAGGATAGATGGGATTTTAGCTAAGAAGTTTTCAGGGGACTTGGGAGGGTGGTAGATGAGAAAGAATTTGAAGGATAAATGGGAGGGATTGTAGATAATGAGGTGTTCAAAGGAGGGAAAGGTACTAAAGGAATAACGGGACATGTGATGTGGGACTTGGTGATGACCGCCACCCCATAAAGTCATTGGTGATCAGAAACCTATTTGCAAGGGACCATTTTTAATAGTGATATACTAATAAGAGACGCGAGGAAGTGGTCAGAAGAGGGGCTGTGGGAACAGGAGAAGATTGGAGAGCTTTGTTCTTGAGGAGGGTCCTTGCAGAGATATGAGAATGAGTTAATGTGGTTTGCTACTTTGGAAGAACCAGTAGTGGTGCAGCAGAAGGGCCCATCTAAAAGTAAATCAGTCCTGGGATGGGAGTAGAAAAGGAGGTCAGCAGAGGATCAGTGCTGAATGGGATGGAACATGAGGCAGTAGGTTTAAGAAATGGGAGGTGGTTGACGACAAGGAGCAAGCGAATAGGAGCAGGGTAAGAGCAGAAGCGTTAGATAGGAAGGGAAGAGTGAGAGCTTGGGTCTGGGGCACCTGCCAAAAATGTCAGTTGTAGGCCCAGAGAAGTGGCTGTGGGTTGCATAAAGAACCTGGGTAACTCGTGCCTAGTTTGTCATTGATATTGAACAAGTCCCACTAGCAATTGAAGAGGTTGAGACCATCTGGTGGTCAAAGAGGTGGGCAAAAATGGAAGAGAATCCAGGACATGATCATGATTGAAGAGAGACCAAGCTTGAAGACAGTTGAATATCATCTTCAGTTGCCTCCAACGCAATAGATATGCAGAATTTCTTCAAGCTATTCACAATAATCTGTGTACCCAATGCTGTCTGTGCACCTTTTATCTAATGAACAGCTTCCTCTAGAACCAGAATTCACATATGACCTCCAGCAATGAACGTGGCTAGTCAACTATTGCACTTCAATCATAGAACAGTCTTCATCAGTTTGTTCATCAATATTTCTAGTGGTTGCAACATGCATATTATTACTTCAGGATCCTCACTAAATGAGGCTCAAAGGACCGAATGGCCTACTCCTGCTCCTAATTCTTATGTTCTTATGTTTGCGGGTGGGAGTGACCCAGCACCGCTCCCAGCCCCACTTTGCTGCTGGATTTTCTGGCTTCTTCAGTGGACGGGTGCCCTAGATGCACCTCTAGTGGTGCCCACCATTGTCATGTAAGTAAAGGGACTTCCTTTGGACCCCTCAAAATTTGGTGGGATCAACAGTGGAAGTCCCAGGTGGGCTCATGCCAGCATTTCCACCTGGATGTGCCGTCGCATATATTTTCAGGGCTTATTTTTTTAAACAATTTATGTTCATCCACTGGCTTGCTCAAGATCATTGCAGAGATTTTCCCTACAACAGATATTAGCTTTCCCTGCAACAGGTTTTAACTATCCCACATTTTCTGATTCCCAATGTTCCCTGAACAGACTAAAGAAAGTAGACTTGTTGCATTTAAATACTATTTAGTCCTCAACAGGTAAATATAACAAACTAATTAAAATAGTAGATCATCTAGTCCTGTAGATAACAAAGAAACACATATTTATTATTTTTTGACACTTGCAGATGGGCTGGTTGGAAGATTGGATTTCCAAACAATTAGTGAAAAGTCTGTGTCATGATTAAGTTCATCTCTATGATAGAGGAATACTCTCTTTGGGCACTGAATCTTAGGAAGAGTATATTGGCTTTGCAGGGGGTGCAGCGCTGAGTCACCAGAATGATACTGGGGCTTAGAGAGTTAAATTATGAAGATAGATTGCATAAACTAGTCTTGTGTACCCTTGGGTATAGAAGATTGAGGGGTGATCTGATCGAGGTGTTTAAAATGTTAACAGGATTCAAAAGGGTTGATATAGATAAAAGATAAATTATTTCCTCTGTGGGGGAATCAAGAACAAGGGGACATCATCTTAAAATTAGAGCTAGAGCATTTAGGAGAGAAATTAGGAAGCACTTTTTCAAACAAAGGATAGTTGAAATTTGGAATTCTCTCCTCCAAAAGGCTGTGCATGCTGGGATAATTGGAGCTTTCAAACTGAAATCAATAGATTTTTGCTAGGTAAGGATATCAAGGGATATGGAGCAAAGGCAGAAAATGGTTTTGAGGTATAGATCATCCATGACCTAATTGAATGGCGGAGTAGGCTCGAGGTACTGAATGGCCTACTCCTGTTCCTATGTATAGTCACCAAAAGTTATCAGCTATTCCTAAGGATTAACTAACAGTTTAGTCACCACTGATGACTGTTCGTGGAACTCTCACAGAAGTGTAGCAGTTTGGAAGACAGGGTAGAAAATAGCTGAGACATGGAACAGAGAAGCAAGGAAGCTTAAAGACATGGGAGGAGGCAAGAAGGTGGATCATGTAGACATGGATTGAATAGAAGTTTTTTGGAAGCATGAATTTGTCCTCTCTTGGTGAACTCTCATCAATTTCAAAATTGAGGAAAATCATCAATACACCTTAACTTACTATGAAACATATCACAAGAAAGGGTCATATGCCATGTTAGTAATTGATTAGTATCTGTAATCTTGCAATTTGTCACTCTATTGCTGAACAACCATATCCAGTGTGATAGCAATAGCATGTGTGTTTGTGAGAGAGATTGAGAGTTGGGGTAAGAGGAAGGAAGAGGCATGGGGAACATACTGCAGTCTGCATCAGCTGTTCTCTAACTCCTAAACTGACTATAGCAATTCTATTTTTTTCTTCCAGTTACAATATATTATACTGGTTTTAACAGCAATGACAACAGCAGTTTTCATTTATATAGCTCTTTTGATGTAACAAAAACATCCCAAGGTACTTTACAAATGGAAAAAGTCAGAAGGACAGACACTGAAGCCCTGGAGGGAGAGATTAGGATGGTAACCAAAATTTCGGTTCAAATTATGTTTTTTAAGAAGATTTTTAAAGGAGGAGAGAAAACTGTGTAGGCGCAGGGGTTTAGGAAGGGAATTACAGACAGAGGGGCCTAAGTGGCTGAAGGCTCTGCCACCAATGGTGGAGCAAAGGGTGGATACACAAAAGACTGGAGTAAGAAGATATAAGGCGGGGTGATTTTGCAGAAACAAGGTGGGGCAAGGCCATTAAGGGATTTGAAGATAAGGTTGAGGATATTCAATCTAATACTTGAACTTTGGGGTACAAGTACTCAGTGTAGGTCAGCAAGATGGGCAAACAAAACTTAATGTGATACAGCTGTGTTTTGGACAAGTTGAAGTTTCTGGATGGGAAGTCAGCAAGGAGGACATTAGATTAATCAAATCAAGAGATGACAAAAGCATAGTTAGGGGGAAGAGGAGCTGAGGTAGGAGTGGAAAAGGGCAGTGTTATGAAGGTGAGAATAAGTGGTCTTGGTGATAGATAGGATTTGGGGTTTGTAGCTTAGGTCTGGATCTAATAGAATGCTAATGCTTTGCATGGTCTGATTCAGCCTGAGTGAGTGGCTGGACAGGGAAGTAGAGTAACTGGCAAGGGAGCAGAGTTTATGATGGGGACTGAAAACGATGGCTTTGATCTTCCTGTTATTCAGGAGGAGGTTGTGACTCATATTTTACAGATGTTCTTTTGTCCTATTGCCATCACTTGCCTTTTTTCTCCACACTATAGCTTTTGATTACTTCTTATAGCCTATTATTACACTGGTGTTACTAAACAGTCATGTGATTATATTTCAAGTTAAAAGACTCATTTGATCTCCTGCAGTATCAAAGTGGTTCAAATTACCTCAAATTGCATTCTGTCATGATAGGCTGAACTTCAAAAGATAAAAAACACATTAATGCCTAAGTGTTGTATCCTTTCCTCTCTGATGTGTGGTGGTACATTGTGAAGCTCCTAGCAATAGTGCCAGGCCACAGTAGACTGAAGTTCATTAAGCATCTTAGAAGACAGCATTTGTAGACCTGGGAAGGGTGCCAGAAATAACAATGCGCTATTTAGAAAGAAAGACTTGCATTTTTGTAGCACCTTTCACAACCTCAGGACCTCCCAAAACGCTTTAAAGCCAGTTATATACTTTTGAAGTGTAGTCACTGTTATAATGTAGGAAACGCAGCAGCCAATTTGCGCACAATAAGGTCCCAAAAACAGCAATGTGATAATGACTAGTTTTGGTGATGTTTGTTGAGGGATAAATATTGGCTAAGACACCGGGGATAACACCCCTGCTCTTCTTCAAAATAGTGCCATGGGATCTTTTATGTCCACCTGAAAGGGCAGACGGAGCCTCAGTTTAACATGTCATCCATAAGACGGCACCTTCGATAATGCATTGGAGTGTCAGCCTAGATCCCACGAGATCAAATCCCTGGAGCCCACAATCTTCTGACTCAGAGGCGTGAGTGCTACCACTGAGCCACAGCTGACACTGAACATAATGCTGGATACAATGATACATGCAAATCATTGAGTATGTGAATATAGTACAGACTGGTAGTCCATACAGCCACAACTCTTGCTAAACTATACCTCCCAAATAAATCAATTCCTGCCTCATAGGGAATGAGGTGTGTCATATCACAGGGTCCACCTGCTGTTCCACATTGTGCCCTTCTGTTATGATGCAGTTTTGCATTTAAACATAAGGGCAATGAAGTTTGAGATGGGGTGAGTTGGCCTGTGGAAATGCCTTCCTGCAATATATTTCTTTACCATCATGGCTTCTATAATGTAAATTGCATAACCCTGCTATACTTTTTACTTTGAATATCTGACCTGCTACATCCTTGTTAACATTTCTCTGTGACAGTAGAGTTTTTTCAAATGTTTTTAACAACTAATACTTTTGTTTCTATTCTCTGCTGTTCCTGTACAATAATATTTAAGCACTGCCATTGTGCTCTTTAAGTCATGCAACTTCTTCAAGACCTCCAGCCAAGCCCTCTGAATCATTGTGACCAAGCTCACATGTTAAGTGACATAGAAACATAGAAGATAGGAGCAGGAGTAGGCCATTCAGCCCTTCGAGTCTGCTCCGCCATTCAATGAGATCATGGCTGATCATCCAAATTCAGTACCCTGTCCCTGCCTTCTCCCCATATCCCTTGATCCCTTTAGCCTTAAGAAATATATCCAACTCCTTCTTGAATATATTTAATGACCTGGCCTCCACCGCCCTCTGTGGCAGAGAATTCCACAGGTTCACCACTCTCTGGGTGAAGAAATTCCTCCTCATTTCAGTCCTAAATGGCTTACCCCTTATCCTTAGACTATGACCCCTGGTTCTGGACTCCCCGGCCATCAGAAACATCCTTCCTGCATCTAGTCTGACATATTGCCTTGGTTGGCACTGAGACCAAGCTCACATTTTAAGTGACATATCACCATGATTAGCACCTCTTTTAGTATATTTAGGAGCTGTCATCTTCCACCAAAAATGTCCTGGCATTTGTTCCTAACAGTGGTTACCAGTATGTGCAAGGCTTGTTACTAAATCAGCATTTTCTCATTTGCTGTTCCATTATTTTCAACAAAAATGTGCACTCCACAGCTGTAGCAATAAACTTTCGGATATTCATACGGGTTAAGTGGTTCATTAGCTGTTTGAGAGGCATTAAAGGATCATTATTGATTGCTTGTTTTTAGTTATTGTTAACAAAATTGCATTCTTAGGAAACACATGTTTTAAAGATGTATTTGCCCATAATTTTGTTAGCAGGTCACTTATCATGATGGAAAAATGGCAATTCTGCTTTTGCGAAAAGAGGAAATTCTAACTCATGTTTATAATTTCAATTCCTAATTGTTTGCAAGTTGCTGGTCCCAATTAAGCACTTGTTACAGCACATTGTATGGAAAATAAATGATGGATGGGAATATATTACAATACTCATGAACGGATTGGATGATGTCTAAATTGTGAAAAGGAAGCCAGAGCACTTTACAGACTGAAGCTTCCAATTATGTTGAAGCCTTGACTGCTGCCTTTAGCATGGTGTTTACAATGTATCCAGTTTTATGGATTTATTTGCTGCTTGATTTTTAATAAAGAAGCTCCTATCTTCGTAATTTCATTAACTAACACTGTTATGGTGTTGCCACATGGCTTAGTATCACATCATAGAGGGTGTTTTGCAACACTACAACACTGAAGTAGGGTTACAGTACGATCAGCTGAGGGGAAGTAAATATTACATTGGCCTGATTTTGAGGTCAGTGGTGAACGAACGGCGCTAGCTGTTCATTACACTTACACTTGCCCACAGGCTTTCTGTGGGCTTTTGTACTGCGACTTGCGGTTATTGGAAATCCGAAACAACACAGCGCCCTCTACAGGGATCTGAGACCTGTGTAAACAGGGCAAGCAATGGTGTGTCTCCTTAACCAATCAGATTGAAGAATTCTTACTGAGACAAGCAGGACTGAATCTTAACTCCCAAAAACGGGTGGGCTGGGGTTAAATGCAAAAAAATCTGGATCAGGAACGAACCCACCCACTTTCGGTTTTAATGGAGGCGGGACGAGGACCAGGCAACCAATCCACTCGCAGGAAGCGGGTTGATCATTTAAATATTATAATGAGGCTGCCTACCTTTATTTTAACAGTGACTCTATTTTTAACCACAGGCGGCCGGGTTTCCCGATCCGACACCCCCCCTCCACGATCTCTCACTCTCCCAATACACCTACCTGCTCTCGTCAGCTTCAGCCTTGTGAAGCAGGCTTCCCGCCCAAAAGGCCCCCAGCCTGTCAATCAGGCTGCCTGTGGGCGGGAACCCCACTTAATGGAGCCCTGCATTTAAATTCTGCAGCACATTCAGGAAACCCATTCTTCCAGGTTTCACAACCTCACAACAGCCACCCCGCACAGAACTCGCCTCCAGGCTAAAACCCAGGCCACAGAGTCTAAACCAGGAAATGTAAATTAGAATATTTAATTCAATGCCAGATCATGAACAGAAAACCAAATAAAGAGAGGGAAATAAAGATGTGATTAAGAGAGAGATAAAAGCGACTGCAAGAAAAAGTTTTAAAAAATCACATTTAAAAAATTGTTTACATCTCCAACAATAATTAAAATCCGAAGGAATGAGACACCACACTTTTAAAAGTAAATTTTCAGTGCCAGAGAGGTTGTTTGGCAGTAAATAAGATGTATCACGCTGTTAAAAATACATTTACACTTGAATGGACAAGCCCTAACTTTTTCTGCCATGTTTAGTGGGTATCTATCAAGTTAGTACCTCAAATTCACATATTTGAATACCAAGTTTCTCGGCAAGATACCGGTATAACGAAGCTTCTGGAGGAGCAGGGCACCTTGGATGTCAACTTCCTGATTTCCATGTTTAGCTGCGCATGTGTGGACGCCGGAAGTTGTTGTCCAATTTACTCCATAATAACGGTGAGTATTTATAGCCTTACCGTTATTTCCACCACAAAATCTGGCCCATAATACCTAGAGAAGAGAAACACGCTTGTGCATATCAGATAATGGTAACAAGTAATAACAAGGGGGGGGGGCGGTGGAGAAGGTAGTATTGTCTGTGGAGGGCATAAGACCAGAGTTGAATAATAGAGATGTGAGGACAGATGAATGTTGTAGAGTTTTGCTTAATTTCCTTTGGGAAGTCAGGGAGTATTTACTGAGAATTTCTCTGCAGATTAAATGGGTGGGGTAGACTCTGTACTAAGTATTAAGGGGGAAAAATTCAGTATCACCCATTTTGGGGTGCTAATATCGGCCGGGCACAAAGTTCAGTGTCCGGTGCTAATTATCGCCTCCGACTGCAAAATTCGCCCCTGGAGGTGATTTGAGCGTTAAACCAGGCGCTACACACCTCTCTTAAGAAGCAAATGTCGGGAGCGAGGCGCTACCTCAGAACGCTACCGAAGCTCAGGCGATGCCAATTACCATGGAAGCCAGACAGACTGGCGCTGTCCAGTTCTTAAAGGGGAGGGGCCATCTTGCTGGCCAGCCACACCCTGCTCCTTGCAGCCTTGAATCTCGACCTGGAGAGACATCTAAAGCAATTGTGTTGGAAGCACTAATGGATAGGCCCACTGAAAGAGCTCGGAACCTCAAAAGTGGTGCTGAGGGCCAAAACTCCTTAGGACAGCGTTAATACCAAAAATTTTGCTGACAAGAAAAGGCAGGAAGCGCCCGCCTTTAAATAGCGCTCCCCCAGCCCCTTCCCAACTTGAAAACGTTCCCCTCTACCTGTCGTTCCTAGCGGCAGGCGCTAAGGCAGGGGGCATGACTCAATATCGGGTCCGGTGCGCTTCCGGGGCGTTGCACACTTGACTGATGTCACGATCTGCATGTGCAGGAGATCGTGGCTGTAGTGTTTAGCGCCGCTGCAAAACGACTGGTCAATTTTGCGAGCAGTGCTAAAATCGCTGCGCTCGGGCGCTAAGTTCCTAGCGCCCTGTTAGCGCCCCCCCCGGAGGCAGTAATGGAAGGCGCTAATCAACCAAATTTTTCCCCCTAAGTATATTAACTAATATTGACTTACTCATATCACCAGTGTTATACCTGCTAATTACAGTGGATTAAAAGTTAACTTGAGCACTCAATGGGGTAGACATTTTTCTGGGCCTGTTTTCGAGTCCCACCCTAAATTGGGCCTTGAGCCTCATCTAATTAATGTGAGTGAGCTGCCCGCAACTGTTGCACCTCCACAGGCTGCATGCCCATTTTAGACAAGCAATTTTGTGGCACTTGATTCTCTGGCAGCAACCCTCAGGTAAGTAAGTGCCTGCGGTAGAGGGGAGAGTGGGCGATCACAGCCAGCAGAAATGTCGATGACACAAAGATTGGTGGCATTGTAAGTAGTGTAGACGGTAGCATAAAATTATGAAGAGACAATGATAGATTAAGTGAGTGGGCAAACTGTGCCAGATGGATTTCAATGCAGATAAGTGTGAAGTCATCCATTTTGGACCAAAAAAGATCGATTCGAGTATATTTTAAATGATGAAAAGCTAATAACACTGGAGGTCCAAAGACATTTACACAAATCACTCAAATGTAGTTGTCAGGTACACAAAAATAATCAAAAGGCTAATGGAATATTAGCCTTTATAACTGGAGGGCTAGAATATAAAGGGGAGGATGTTTTGCTACAGCTATATAGGGTTCTGGTTAGACCACATCTGGAGTACTGAATAGAGTTCTGGGCACTGCATTTTAAAAAGGATATATTGGCCTTGGAAGGAGTGCAGCGCAGATTCACTAGAATGTTACCAGGGCCCCAAGAATAAGATTATGAGGAGAAATTATATAAACTAGGCTCATATTCCCTGGAATATAGAAGGTTAAGGGGTGATTTGATTGAGGTTTTTAGGATTTTGAAAGGAAGTGATATGGTAGAGGGAGAGAAACTTTTTCCACTGGTGGGAGAATCTAGGACAAGGGGACATTATCTTAAAATCAGAGTCAGGCCATTCAGGAGAGAAGTTAGGAAATACTAAGGGTGGTAGAAGTGTGGAACTCTCTCCCCCAAAAAGCAGTAGATGCTAGCTCAACTAATAAGTTTACATCCGAGAGAGATAGATTTATGCTAGCCATGGGTATTCAGGAATACGGAGCCAAGGCGGGCGGATTGAGTTAGGATACAGATCGACCTTGATCTCATTAAATGGCGGAACAGGCTCGAGGGGCTGAATGGCCTACTCCTGTTCCTATGTTCCGAGAGCAGTTGCACCTGCTTTAGACTATTTAGTTGTTTCCACCAGAGGCTGTTGAGTTGTGCCAATTTTTGATTCTTTGATATTATACTGTGAATTAGGAAATCGCCTCCCTCTGGCACTATGTAATCTTTGATTGTCCCCCATAACTACCCTATTCAATTATTTTCTTAGGAAGTAAGATTAGCATGCTCATAGTATTTTAGTAAGAGGGTGGGACTGGACTTACAGTGGCAGTGGAATTGACTAGAAAACAGGAAGTAGGAGTACAGTGAGATATTGCATCTCAATCATTGTTTTGTTACAAATAACTGTCAGAAGAGCTGGAGCAGAACCTGTCTGTAGGTGAAGATAGGACAGAGCCAGGCTACGAACTGCAAAGGGGAAGCAGGATCAGGCTGCAGGCAGATAAAGGGAGCAGGCGGTCGGCAACATGAGGAAAAGGAAAGCAGCACCAGGTCCAAGCTGGGGCTGTAGGGATTTAGACATTTCTGAACAGGGTTGAATGCCTGAAGTTTATTTTCTAGGACAGTCTTCCATAAAATGTTGATTTTTGAATTTATATGACAAGTAAGTGTTTTAATAGAAACCTCGACAAGCAGCAAGCAGTCGGTGGGAAAAAGGCAGAATAGAGGCCAGCTATGGGCGAGCTGACAGAATAGAGGCCAGCTATGGGCGAGCTGACAGAATAGAACCCAGCTATGAGCGAGCTGACAGAATAGAGGCCAGCTATGGGCGAGCTGACAGAATAGAGGCCAGCTATGAGCGAGCTGACAGAATAGAGGCCAGCCATGGGCGAGCTAGCAGAATAGAGGCCAGCTATGGGCGAGCTGACAGAATAGAGGCCAGCCATGGGCGAGCTGACAGAATAGAGGCCAGCCATGGGCGAGCTGACAGAATAGAGGCCAGCTACGGGTGAGCTAGCAGAGTAGAGGCCAGCTATGGGCGAGCTAGCAGAATAGAGGCCAGCTATGGGCGAGCTAGCAGAATAGAGGCCAGCCATGGGCGAGCTGACAGAATAGAGGCCAGCCATGGGCGAGCTAGCAGAATAGAGGCCAGCTATGGGCGAGCTAGCAGAATAGAGGTCAGCTATGGGCGAGCTGACAGAATAGAGGCCAGCCATGGGCGAGCTGACAGAATAGAGGCCAGCCATGGGCGAGCTGACAGAATAGAGGTCAGCTATGGGTGAGCTGACAGAATAGAGGCCAGCCATGGGCGAGCTGACAGAATAGAGGCCAGCCATGGGCGAGCTGACAGAATAGAGGCCAGCTATGAGCGAGCTAGCAGAATAGAGGCCAGCTATGAGCGAGCTGACAGAATAGAGGCCAGCTATGAGCGAGCTGGCAGAATAGAGGCCAGCTATGGGCGAGCTGACAGAATAGAGGTCAGCTATGGGTGAGCTGACAGAATAGAGGCCAGCTATGAGCGAGCTAGCAGAATAGAGGCCAGCTATGGGCGAGCTGACAGAATAGAGGTCAGCTATGAGCAAGCTGACAGAATAGAGGCCAGCCATGGGCGAGCTGGCAGAATAGAGGCCAGCTATGAGCGAGCTAGCAGAATAGAGGCCAGCTATGAGCGAGCTGACAGAATAGAGGCCAGCTATGAGCGAGCTGGGAGAACAGAAATTAGCCATGAGAGAGCCAGGAGAACAGTGACCAGTCATAGAAGAGCCAGGAGAATATACAGCAGCTATGGAACAGCGGAAGAACAGTGACCAGCCATGGGAGAGCCAGGAGAACCGGCTCCAGCAATGGGAGAACTGGGAGAATAGAGGCTAGCCGTAGGACATCAGGATAGCAGTGACCAGCTATGGGCGAGCAGAAGAACAGCGAGCAGCCATAGGGGAGCAGACAACATCCATGAGTGAGTAGGAAAACAGTGTCCAGTCAGTGACACAGCCAGGACAATGACCCTCAGGAGAGCTTGAAGAACAGTGACCAGCCAGTAGGAAAGCTGGGAAAGCAGTGATCAGCCAAAGGAAAGCTATAATAGGTGAATAGCCAATGAAAGAGTGGCACCAGACAGCTGGAAGAGCAGAGACCAGACCTCTGAAGAGTGATGAAGTAATAGCTAATTTGCTATCCAAAGAAAAAAAATGACACATTCTGTGAAAGAATTCATTGTATCATTTTAAGTTAATTTACAGTACATCTGTTCTACTTTCCTTTAATGTTGGAGAAAAGGACGTCTGTGAAGCTTTTTTGATGTCTCATTTGGTATAGCTTCTCTTGTAGCCACAGTTTTAGAGTTTGACTTTCCAGTCATTCAGACAATGGGAGTGTTGTTCATCAGCCATATTCATCCTGATACAGCAGACAGACTTGTGACAGAAAACAGCAGTTTATACCTCCTGTGTTATGAAGGTTTGTATTGATAACCAAAACATCACTGTTTCCATAGTTTTTATAATCTGTGTTAGATAAAAAGCACATTTGATTAAAATATACTATACGCACTTTACACATTCAAATATAGTGTTAAAAAATCCAGCAGAATTCAGATTTATTTCATGTGGGAAAGAGATTTTTGGTGGTAGCATTGTGCATTCTAAAAAATGTCTCACCTACTGACTCCCCAAAGCCTTTCCACCATCTACTAGGCACAAGTAAGAAGTGTGATGGAATACTCTCCACTTGCCTGGATGAGTGCAGCTCCAACAACAAGCAAGAAGCTCGACACCATCCAGGACAAAGCCGCCCGTTTGATTGGCACCCCATCCATCACCTTAAACATTCACTCCCTCCACCACCGGTGTACCGTGGCTGCAGTGTGTACCATCTACAAGATGCAGTGCAGCAACTCGACAAGGCTTCTTCGGCAGCACCTCCCAAACCCCGTGCCTCTTCCACCTGGAAGGACAAGGGCAGCAGGCGCATGGGAAGACCACCACCTCCAAGTTCTCCTCCAACTCACACACTGTCCTGACTTAGAAGTATATCGCCGATCCTTCATCGTCGCTGGGTCAAAATCCTGGAACTCCCTACCTAACCGCACTGGGGA
The DNA here is from genome assembly GCF_052327205.1 of Somniosus microcephalus. Lineage (NCBI taxonomy): Eukaryota > Metazoa > Chordata > Chondrichthyes > Squaliformes > Somniosidae > Somniosus > Somniosus microcephalus. Next base: position 250,016,983 of record NC_140990.1, on the reverse strand, counting down.
AGTACCTGCACCACACGGACTGCAGCGGTTCAAGGCGGCGGCTCACCACCACCTTCTCGAGGGCAATTAGGGATGGGCAATAAATGCCGGCCTTGCCAGCGGCGCCCACATCCCATAAACGAAAAAAAAATTCTATTACATCTAGTTAGTCATAGGATCTTACAGTTTTTTATGCTGCTACTGATAAGCATGTGAGTCGGGGAATGACGTAAGTTGTTAGTTATGTTTTTAAATGCAAAATTTGACTTGTTGCTTAGCTACTGAAGCCAAGGATCAGTACAGACTGGCTATATGTGATTAGGATGTCAAAATGTTGTCAGGTATGGGTCAAAGACTCGTTATTTTTAGCTCCCGGTTTATATATTTAAGAGTTAAAGTTTGATGATCTTGAAGATTTTCTTTCTTCAGTAAATCAGTGTTTTTTATTTCAGAATAAATAAGCAGGCTGATAGTAGATATTTGAATTGCTGATCTTTATTTCATTACAGGTTCATTTTGTATTTGTCATTCTGTTTGCTCAACATCATTAGTTGTAGAAAGATAAATATTTCCATGGCGTCAGACTTTGTACTCCCAGTGACTGACTGGGTTACATACTGAGTGTTAAATACAAAACTGGAAATGATCCATTTAGTAAACCATATGCTTTCTCAGTGTGTTCTCAGCTATGTGAATTCAGAAATAATACTGAACCAAAATTAAATTCAGTATTTACACTACTTGCTGTCTTTCTGTTCTCTCTCTCTTTCTCTCCATTTCTGCTGTTCTCTTCATTTGCCTTAATCTCTGTTTATCTTCTTTTCCTTCTATTTTTGGTTCTTTCATTCTGATCGCTCATTTTCTGTTTCTCTCCATCTGTTTATTTTCTTTTACACTTTACTGTATGTTTCCTTCTATTCTCCTATTTTTCATGAAAGGTTCTAACAATATTCCACCCCTCTTTAGGTCTTTTAAACAGCTCGTTAGATTTATCCTAAAACTGCTCTGTCCCTGCAGTCGGAACTGTAAGAAAGCAACATATCGGAACTGTAAGAAAGCAACATATGGTGATTTGACCACTGTTTATTTCTTCCATTCCTGTGGGGTAGTGCCTGGCCTCTGCTTTTTCACAGTTGAAATCAGAGCTGTGGAAAATCCTGGGACTGATCCACATCTTAGTGATCAGCAATATCATCACAATGTGCCACCTTAATCCCAACAGTATGTTAGACTTTACACAGAGTATGCAGTTCATATACCTGTACCATGTAGTGTAAGTGTGCCAATGATAAAGTATTATTAGGAATAACACTGTAGAAGAAAAATTGTATTTAAACATATGCAGACCTTTAGCTTATGCACTGTTACATCAGCCCAGATTTATGTCCCACATAATATTAGGGAGAAATCAGAACACAGTCATTCCCAGCATCACTCTGCTTTTGAATTTAAAGTAACTGAACGTTAATATTTTCAGCACTCAATCTTCAGTCTCATACAGTAATGGCTTGGAAGTGCATGTTATGATTCGTATTTTATTACAAACTACAATTGTGTATTCAGGTTATGTTTCAGTAGAATGCCAGCTATTACATGAAGTGGTGTGGTCATCGTCATCTGCCGAGACAGCTCTACCTGCAGATGTGAAAGTAACTACTGCACTCAATTTGTACACCACAAACTAAGCTCAAGCACCCAAGGGGAATCTGTGTAGTATCACCTAGGCTGCAGTTTGAACAGTTGTTCGAAGCCTAATCTGGAAAACCAGATGTTGAGTGCTCAATGGGTTAAATGTTAATACAGTTCACTTTAAAGTATATGGATTTTCTTGTGTGCAGTTGAACAATTATATGAGTACCAGCCTTGAGAACAACTCTAGTTCACATCAATGTTTTGTCATTTGAATAATTCTGCTGTAAGCTAAATAACAGCGTAGATAAAGATAATAGCAGAAGCTCTGCGAACTAAAATATACAGTATCTTATTTATTGTTTGAATTGCATTACCCTTAGGCTTACCATCTTCTGTACTAATTCATAACTACTTTTAATGCTGTTCAGCTCAACATTGATATGGGCTTTTGACATTTTTGCTTTTACTGATGAGTTGTACCTTCAGATTTTTATGTCCATTTACATTGGTCAATTGTGCTAGCAGCATCAGCTCTTTTTGAAGGAAGGACTTTTTAAAATTGGTATTTTGCAGTTTCCTATTGTCTGGTTCTGCTTCATGTATGTTTATTAGCTGGAAATCATGTTGTTTTGCAAGTAGTAGTACAGTAACACTGGATAGGTGGAGCTAGAGGTCTTCAGTGTACAGTATCAGTAACTTTACAAAGTATTTTCTCTCTAAAACTACAATTATTTCAACAGCAACCCAGGTACATTAGATAGTGCTTACTTGTGATAAACCAATTTTTTTATTCACAAAGTTAACCATGGCTGTTTAATAGGTAAAATCAGCACATTGAATTCCAATCAGTACGTTTTTACTAATTATTAAAAAGTGCCTTTTTCATTCAGGAAATGCAAATGCTCTATCTGCGTGTTAGCATTTTGTAACTCATTACTTTCTACACCTTTATAACTTTATGGATAGATTAGTTGTTTACATTAAGTGTTATACAATGTTTATTTTTGAGGTTGAGGTTTCCTTTTTTCTAAGGACTTGTTTTCTGTTATCTTTGCTTGGGTCTCCCTGTACCACACTTCATTCCTGGTCAGAAGGTTGAATTGGCGTCCAGCTCCCAAGCCTCTACTAATGTCACTCTGAAACTGGGTGTTTGGAAGCCACAAGACTCCTCCATGGGTATTCTCCTTCAAGTTTTCCCATCCTTCCCATTGGGGAGTCTCTTCTCTGAATTTGGCACCTCTTCATGGCATTATAGCTGAAATTAAGAATTTAGCACATGTAGGATTATGGGCACTAACCTGCATCCTGGCACTTCATGGTGCATTTGGGCTGCAACATGCTGGACAACCTTACCATTCCTCAAATTTAAAGATTCAATCCTTCAGAGAATTCCAGCAACAATTTAATCTCACACCAACCCAGTTGCATAAATGTTTTAAATTTCCTTCTCTTCTCTCTGAACGATATCACTCAGCCATTTACTTGTGTCCATATTTTCTCATTTATACAATCAAATCTGTATTCGAAGTATACTTATGAAAAGAAAAATAATCACACATCCTGAAACGTGACAATCTTAAAGGACAAATGTAAGAAGTCACACGACACCAGGTTATAGTCCAACAGCTTTATTTGAAATCACAAGCTTTCGGAGCGCTGCTCCTTCTTCAGGTGAAGTGGAGAAATGCATAAAGACACAGCTTATATAGTCAGAAAATCATGTCAGATGTTTACAGGTAACCTTTCCAACTGCTATTTATCACACCTCGGCAGAGAGATAATCACAGCAGTCAAAGGTGTGAATAGTGTCCAAACAGGTCAGTCAGGGAAACATTACATCAAAGAACGGGATATGACGCTCGACTCGTCGATCGACAGTTCCGACGGGCCACAGCGAAAAATCGCATAGACCTCCTCAGAAGACAAACACGGGACACAACCAACAGAGTACCCTTCGTCGTCCAGTACTTCCCCGGAGCGGAGAAACTACGCCATGTTCTTCGCAGCCTTCAACATGTCATTGATGACGACGAACACCTCGCTAAGGCCATCCCCACGCCTCCACTACTCGCTTTCAAACAGCCGCCTAACCTCAAACAGACCATCGTTCGCAGCAAATTACCCAGCTTTCAGGAGAACAGCGACCACGACACCACACAACCCTGCCACAGCAACCTCTGCAAGACATGCCAGATCATCAACACAGATACCATCATCACACGTGAGGACACCACCCACCAGGTACATGGTACATACTCATGTGACTCGGCCAACGTTGTCTACCTCATACGTTGCAGGAAAGGGTGCCCCGGAGCATGGTACATCGGCGAGACCATGCAGACACTGCGACAACGGATGAACGGACACCGCGCAACAATCACCAGGCAGGAGTGTTCCCTCCCAGTCGGGGAACACTTCAGCAGTCAAGGACATTCAGCCTCCGATCTTCGGGTAAGCATTCTCCAAGGTGGCCTTCGAGACACACGACAACGCAAAATCGTCGAGCAGAAACTGATAGCCAAGTTCCGCACCCATGAGGACGGCCTTAACCGAGATCTTGGGTTCATGTCACGCTACATGTAACCCCACCTGATGCAGGGTCATCCAGACTCGAGTCGACATTGGCTTGTTCTCTCTACACAGATGCGGCCGGACCTGCTGTGATTTCCAGCCAAAAAAAATGTTTTTTGTCTGTTTTTTTGTTTTTCATACAGACCCCAGCATCTGCAATATTTGACCCCTTGTGACCCCACCTCATTGTTCTTTGATGTAATGTTTCCCTGACTGACCTGTTTGGACACCATTCACACCTTTGACTGCTGTGATTATCTCTCTGCCGAGGTGTGATAAATGGCAGTTGGAAAGGTTACCTGTAAACATCTGACATGATTTTCTGACTATATAAGCTGTGTCTTTATGCATTTCTCCACTTCACCTGAAGAAGGAGCAGCGCTCCGAAAGCTTGTGATTTCAAATAAAGCTGTTGGACTATAACCTGGTGTCGTGTGACTTCTTACATTTGTCCACCCCAGTCCAACTCCGGCATCTCCACACCAATCTTAAAGGAGGAGAGGAAGGTGGTGAGGCAGGGCGTTTAGGAAATGTATTCCAGAGCTCGGGGCATTGGTGGCTGAAGGCATGGTTGTCCGTTGTGGAGTGAAAGAAAGGGGGATTCACAAAAAGCTGAGTCAGAACAACGAAGAGCATTGTAGCGCTGGAGGTAGGGAGGGGCTAGGCCATGGGGGGTTTAAATACAAGAACGAGAATTGTAAATTTGAGGCATTGGAGACCAGGAGCCAATGTAGGTCAGTGAGGATAAAGGGTGATGAGTGAGTGAGACTTGATATGGGATAGGATACAAGCAATAGAGGTTTGGAATTGTTGAGTCTGGAGGTGACAGATAATAAATTAGGGTTTCGGTGGAAGATAGGCTGAGGTAGGTGTCAGCCATGATACTCTCGCCTCTGAATCAGAAGGTTGTGGCTTCACGTCCCACTCCAGAGACTTGAGCTCAAAATCTAAGTTGACACTCCAGTGCAGTATTGAGGGAGTGCTGCACTGTCAGAGGTTCCATCTTTCAGATGAGACGTTAAACCGAGGCACCATCTGCCCTCTCAGATGGATGTAAACGATCCCAAGACACTATTTCAAAGAAGATCAAGGGAGTTCTCCCCAGTAATAAAAATAGAAAATGCTGGACATACTCAGCAGGTCAGGCAGCATCTGTGGAGAGAGAAACACAGTTAATGTTTCAAATCAATGACCTGTCGTCAGAGCTAGAAAAAGTTAGAGATGTAACAGATTTTAAGCAGGTGCAGAGGCAGGGAAAGGGAGGAGGGGAGGAAAGAGCAAAAGGGTATAAGGCAGGAGTGATTAAATGACAAAAGGTATGATTGTACAAAGCAAAAGGAGATGGTAATGCGACAAGTAAAAAAACAAAAGATGGGTCTAGAAGAGGTGTAAATGGGAATATCAGAATCATCAACAGTTGCCATCTGAAAAAATAGGGGCAGAGGTTATGGTCTGAAATTGTTGAACTCGATGTTGAGTCCAGAAGGCTGTAAAGTGCCTAATCGAAAGATGAGGTGCTGTTCCTCGAGCTTACGTTGAGCTTCATTGGGACAGTGTAAGAGGCCGAGGACGGTGAGGTCTGAGTGGGAGTGGAGCGGAGAATTAAAGTGACAGGCGACCGGAAGCTCGGGGTCACGCTTGCAGGCAGGCTGAATGGAGGTGTTCCACAAAGCGGTCACCCAATCTGGGAAGGGGTGGGGGTGTTGGGAGTGATAAAGGAGTGGACCAGGATGTCGCGGATGGAGCAGTCCCTTTGGAATGATGAAAGGGGAGGGGAAGATGTGTTTGGTGGTGGGATCATGCTAGAGGTGGTGGAAATAGCAAAGGATGATCTGTTGAATGTGGAGGCTGGTGAGGTGAAAGGTGAGGACAAGAGGTCCAGGGAGGGAGAGGAAGGGGTGAGAGCAGAATTGCGGGAAATGGAACGGACATGGTCCTGTCAACCATGGTAGAGGGGAATCCTTGGTTGAGGAAAAAGGAAGACATATTGCTGGAGGTGGCGAAAATGGCAGAGGATGATCCGTTGAATGTGGAGGGAGACTATGCCTGCCTTTTCATGGATATGTGAAACATTCTTTGTTCCAGTCCTACTCAGGTTGTTCCCCCCCCGCCCTCACCTTTTTTTCCAGTACATTGATGACTGTATCAGTGCCGTTTCCTGCTGTCGCCCAGAACTGGAAAATTTCATTCACTTTTCTTCCAATTTCCACCCTTCCCTCACCTTCACATGGTCCATCTCCAACTCTTTCCTTCATTTCCGGAACTTCTCTGTCTCCATTTCTGGGGACAGGCTATCGACAATCATCCACTATAAGCCCACTGACTCCCACAGGTACCTGGACTACACTTCCTCCCATCCCGTTTCCAAAAAGGACTCTATTCCATTCTCCCAGTTGCTCCATCTCCTTTGCATCTGTTCTGACAATGCCACCTTCCATACTAGTGTTTTCAATATGTCTTCCTTTTTCCACAACCGAGGATTCCCCTCTACCATGGTTGACATGTCCCTTGACCGTGTCCGCTCCATTTCCCGCACTTCTGCTCTCACCCCTTCCCAGAACCATGATAGGGTTCTCCTTGTCTTCACCTTTCACCCCACCAACCTCTACAAGCGTGACCCCGAGCTTCCGGTCGTCTGGCACTTTAATTCTCCGTTCCACTCCCACTCTGTCCTCGGCCTCTTACACTGTTCCAACGAAGCTCAATGTAAGCTTGAGGAACAGCACCTCATCTTTCGATCAGGCACTTTACAGCCTTCTGGACTCAACATTGGGTTCAACAATTTCAGACTGTAAACTCTGCCTCTATTTTTTCAGATGGCAGCTATTGATGATTGTGCTTTTCCCATTTACACCTCTTCTGGACCCATCTTTTGTTTCTTTTCTTGTCCCATTACCATCCCCTTTTGCTTTGTACAATCATACCTTTTGTCATTTAATCTCTCCTGCCTTCCACCTTATCACAGGCCTTCCCTTTTGTTCTTTCCTCCCCTCCCCCTTTTCCCTGCCCCTACACTTGCTTAAAATCTGTTCCATCTCTAACTTTTTCCAGTTCTGACGAAAGGTCATCGACCTGAAACGTTAACTCTGTTTCTCTCTCCACAGATGCTGCCTGACCTGCTGAGTATTTCCAGCATTTTCTGTTTTTATTTCAGATTTCCAGCATCTGCAGTATTTTGCTTTTGTATTAGAGTTCTCCTACTCAATATTTAGCCATCAGCCAACATCACTAAAACTGATTTCCTGGTCATTATCACATTGCTGTTCATGGGAGCTTGTTGTGCACAAACTGGCTGCTGCCAATTGCCTACATTACAACAATGACTACACTTCTAAAGTACAGGTACTTCATTGGTTATAAAGCGTTTTGAGATGTTCTGAGGTTGTGAAAGACACTATGTAAATCAAAGTCTTTTTTTTTTTAGGGACAGAGACAAGCAATCTGGAAGTAGGTGGACTTTGTGATGGGCAGGATTTGGGTTTCAAAGCTCTGCTCAGGATCAATTAGGACACAGAGGCTGCAAACAGTCTGGTTCAGATTGAAACCGTGGCGGAGAGGGAGGTGGAGTCAGTGGCAAAGATACGGAGTTTGTGGCAGTGTCTAAGACAATGGCTTTACTCTTCACAATATTTAGCTGGAGGAAATTGTGGCCATCCAAGACTGAATGTCAGACAAATAGTCTGACAGCACAGATGCTGTGGAGGAGTCAGGAAAGCTAGTGGCGAGGTAGAGCTTGAGTGTTTTATAATAGCTGACTCCATTTCTGCAGATGTTGCCAAGGGGCAACATATAGATGAGGAAGAGCTGCAAACCAAGGGTAGATCTCCCTGCTTTCATCTGAATAGTGCCATGCAATATTTTACATTCATCTGAACAGACATCTGATAATGCACCCCTACCTTAGCATTGCACTGAAGTGTCAGCCTAGATTATGTGCTCAAATTGTGGAGTTTGGCTTGAACCTATGACCTTCTGACTCATAGGTGAAAGTGCTACCACTGAGCCAAAGCTGAAAGTACTGTAGGCTCAATGTAGCCTGTAGAATTATGTATTGTCCTATGTGCAGGCAGGATATTACTTATGTTTACTACACATAGCACCGTATTTTGACTGGTGGTATGGTAACAGTTATGGTAATTACTGCAAGGCTGCAGTGAATTCAATCCAGCCACTATAAATTGCAATAGATATGGACAGTCTTTTAAAGAAGAGCAAAAAAAGCCAGAAGACTAATAACTTGCATCCGCCATGATGTCATGGCATTGACCCTGCCGTAAATTTTGGGGTGAGATAATTTAAATGCATGTAGGTTGTGTGAATCTAGCCTGCAATCTCTCAGATATGCTGTTGGGGTAGAAAAAACATGCAAAGATGGGAGGTAGTTCCTCAGTGCACCCCAAATTTTTACCAGACAGGGGAGGAATGGTGGAAAATAGAGGTGGTGACTTGGTGTGTAGCAAGTTGCACGGTGGCATAGTGGTTAGCACTGTTGCCTCACAGCGCCAGGGACCCGGGTTCGAATCCGGCCTCGGGTGACTGTCTGTGTGGAGTTTGCACATTCTCCCTGTGTTTGCGTGGGTTTCCTCCGGGTGCTCCGGTTTCCTCCCACAGTCTAAAGATGTGCGGGTTAGGTTGATTGGCTATGATAAAAATTGACCCTTAGTGTTAGGGGGATTAAATACGTGGGGTTACGGGGATAGGGTGGGATATGTGTTGGTGTAGGGGTTACGGGGATCGGGTGGGATATGTGTCGGTGCAGGCTCGATGGGCCGAAATGGCCTCTATCTGTACTGTGAGGTTTCTGTGATTTCTGTGAAGTTATAAAACCTGCTATTTAAAGGGACATTGGAAGCCTCAGTCATCAGCATTGAGTGAAGGGAATAGCCACCTTGCATTTATATAGTGCCTTTAATTTAGTAAAACATCCCAACCAACCTGATGCATGGCCTCAAGGTATGAGGACTGGAATGGTGGATTGTTGCACCATTCATGACAGATCCCTGGGTATCTGGCATTGACATATAGGATTAGGTGACTAGCGCACACATTAGCTGCATTGATGGAATGGAAACCCTTTCTGTTCATAAAAAGATGGGATTTTCATAGAGGGCTTTCAGTGACACAGGTTCTGTCAGTTGCTCCCTGCACTTATGAGAAGCCAGCCAGCCTATAGAACTGGATAGTTCTCTCCTTCTCTAGTTCCATTGGGAAGGAAATGAATTGTGCAGCTCTCCTGAAGAAAGCATCAGTGACCTTCTTGATGCGATGATAAGCTGCTGACTGTCTAATGTGGCAATGGTCACCTCATGTTGCTGGGAGCAATTCATGATGCAAAGAAGTTTATGGCAGTGGCAACCTGGACTGGTGCAAACAGTGTTGTTCTCCTGGGCTGCAGATCTTCAATCAGCAGTTGACATATTTCCACACTAACCCCCAGGAGGAAGTGCAGCCTTCTGAGGTGCAGATGGTCAGTGAGGTCCAAGTAAGACCTTCTGATAATTGAGAGTCCAGATGTAGGGAAGAGATGCCTTCTATAATGCCTAACTCAAAAAGCTTCTAATCTGGTCTCTTCCTGGTCTTCAACCTCCTCTTCATAGCACAAAAATAAAAATATTCCCAGAGGAAAATCCATGTCTAGAGTGCTAAGCAGTAATTTGAGCAGAGCTGAATAAAGTAGAAACTAAAGTCCTGGCTTCACCCCCAAAGTACTTTAAAGATCTAGGTAGGCAAAGAAACACCAACCTTCAGTAGGAACACACAGAATGGCTTCCTCCAAGCTGTATCTGCCTCAGGGAAACCTACTGCTGCCTCTACTGCCACATTTATATTGGTGTTAATTATTGGGGGTAGAAATAGAGGAAAGTGGGTTGGTACTGCTAGCCACAGCTCTGTCCTAATTTACATGGGGTGGTAAGCTCTTCTGGCATATCTTAAACGGAGCCGGTTGGTATTTTAGGAGAACAAATCAAAACACTGCTATGATTTAGTCAACAACTCCATTATCGTTGTATCATGTGACTACCAGGATGGTAGAAGGCGAACTAGATGGGCCTTGGTCTTTTTTTGTCTAGCAATTCCTGCATTCCTATGAATGCAGGTGCAGTTTTTTGTGGATTTGAGGTAGTGGCCTTAAAGAAGTCATCCTGCTCTTTTTACTGCTCCAAATTCACCCAAAGCAGGCGATAACTTAGAGTAGAATCCCCCCACCCCACCATGATCTAGGTCTTTAAAATGCTGAGCGATACAGACAATATAAAATAAAGAAGGCTATTTATCTTCAACTTTCAGTGTAGAACTAGAAGACACAAATATGAAATGAAGAAGGCGGAAGTGAGAGAAGTACACTTTCCCACAAAGTAGTGGATCTATGGAAAAACAGAAGCAAAAATAGTGTTTGCATTAGCTGTTATCAAAACTATATTTTATCTTTTATAAATATCTGTTGCTAATATGCCTATTTAGAAGTGGGTGTTTTCACTAACAAAATGTACATTATGCTATTACATGCAGACAGAGCTACATTTCGGTCCTTGCTAATGTGAAAATGTATTTACCTCTATATAACCACAGGCTAAATGCCATAGGTTTATAAAAAGCTGAAAATATGCAGAAAGTGGGTACATACTGCTGTACATTATGGTTGATCTATGTAATCCTTTCATGTTTTCAGCAATTAGTTTTCCATTAACTTGACCAAATGTAGACACTCAAAAAGCAAAGTATTGATTTTATCTCTGCTCACTGGGTTTTGAACTTGACCCCCACCCCCAGCTATTATCTTGAAATCATTGCTCTTGCAACAGATGTGTTTAGTAAATTGCAGTCAAATGCACGTTCAAATTCTGGATCTTTTGGATAGCCTTTGCAAGCTTGCAAACAGTTGTTGAAATATAAGTTGTTGCATAATAGCGGTCTTGTTGAAGATACTTTACATAGTTACTTCACTGGGATAATCCAGAATACTGAATGACAAAGTAATGACCAAAATTAGCATTAAAAAAATAGGCAAATATGCCCATGTTAGTCCATTTATATAAATGTGGCATCACACACAGATTTATATGTTATTCTCTTTATGTAATAGATTTTTTTTGAGATATTAAAATGATCTTTTTCTGGTTCTGAGAAGCACTCACTTTGTTCCCCTGGTAACAGCAACTTGCATTTATCTAGCGCCTTTAATATAGTTAAACATCCCAAGGCGCTTCACGGGAGCGTTATCAAACAGAATTTGGTAGTCAAATACTTACTGGTCCCCTGAATGTACTTAGGCACCAGTGGCCACTGAGTAAAAGAAGTGACGAGTAGAGCAGGATAACAACCAGACCAACAATTTGAGTTTTGGGAAAAAATAAAATATAAAGGAGGTATGAAGCAGAAAGGGGGAATGCATGGAGTAAAATTTTAAAAAAGAGGGGCAGGGAATTTCACAGTAATGAATTCAGAATTGAATAAGCAATCTTGGAGCTAGAGAGAGTGCACCAATTATGGTACAAAACCAAAATACTGCGGATGCTGGAAATCTGAAATAAAAACAGAAAATGCTGGAAATACTCAGCAGGCCAGGCAGCATCTGTGGAGAGAGATACAGAGTTAACGTTTCAGGTCGATGATCTTTCGTCAGAACTGGTTATGGTGTTTATTTTCTGGATCATGTTTAGTATTATACTTCTCCAGAGAGCACAGACATTATTAAAACTAATTTTTATTCATCACTAATGCACTTTATGGAGAAGCTCAGATGTTCTATTTAAGTAAATGTTTTCTATGCAACACAAAAGCATTGGAGTATTTTATCTTATGAAATTAAAATAATAAGTTAATTGAGTATCAGTGAGAAAGCTGTGTATATAAGTCATCAACAAAGGCACAAAGGATTTCCGATTCCATTGCATGTCATTCAACATTATTCTATCAACAGGCTAGCACTAAAGCTCAGTCCTTTACTATCCTGCATGACTTGAAACAACTCATCAATCAGCCTATCCATATCTCAATTATTCAGACAATCCTCTAGATCTTTCCTCACCTCCAATCCTAATTCTTACACTATCTGTCTTCCAACTCCTGGGCACTTATGGTCTGTCTCATATCTATTTTTGGAGCATACTCTGCAATAAATTACTCTATAAACTGTAAGCCAACTGAGATGTTATCACAAATTATTTGCTGCCTTTCCAACTGCTGTTGTTATTCTTCTGACCCTTGAAGTAACTGGTGCTGTCCTAGCTGGTATGAAAGAGCAAAGAAAGATGACAGAAAGCAAGGTCAAAATTATAGATTTTGTGGAAGCTTTGAAAGTCAAGAAGTAAAGTAGTAAGGTTGGAGGGTTTAGGGAGTGAGAGTAGACAAAAAGACTGCTGAAGGCTACGCCACCAATGGAGAAACAGTGGTGTTGGGGTGGGGCAGGGGGTGGGGGGAGTGGGGGTGGGAAGAGGATGTACACGAGGCAGAGTTGGAGGACTAAAGAGAACTCGGGGAAGCATAGAACTAGCGGATGTTTCAAAGGTAGGATGGGATGTGGCCATGGAGGAACTTGTAAGTGAGGATGAGAATTTTAAATTTGCCGTGTCGGGGGACAGGGAGCCAGTGAAGGTTTCTAAGGATTTGTGGTCATGGGCAACTCGGGCAGTGTGTAATGATGGAGTTTTGAACTAGTTGCACTTTATGTAGTTGCAGTCAGTGTTCTGAGGCACCGTCAACATTCACAGACTAAAATCAACACAAAGCAAGCCCCCCCTCAAAGCACGGTTTCTATCTCCTGCTGCTGCTGCTGCACACTGTGGATAGCATTTCTAGTGAGATTGGGAATTAGTGTGTCAGCATCAATCACTTACAGCAGGAGTGATAGGAAGTAGGAGCTTGGGAGTGGTGCTTTGCAAGGAGAAAGAGGGGAGCAGTGCTCTGGGGCAGAGAGAGAAGAGATGGGCAATAAATGCTGGCTTTGCCAGTGATGCCCACATCCAGTGAATGAATAAATAAATAAAAAGTCAAGAGCAGCATTTTTGTGAGGAAAGAGAGGGGAGAAGTTGGGAGCAGCACTTTGGGAGGCAGAAGCTGGGAGTGGTACTTCGGGGGAGGAAAATGCCAGCATTAACTGTGAAAGGGATAAATGAGCATGCCGGAAGTAAGTGAGGGGTTGGAAAAGAAGGAAAGTGCAGCATGAACTAGGGATGGAAGATGTGTGGCACCTTGAACATGGGAGAAGAGTGATGAATTGAGAGGAAGAAGTGTGCCAGCATAAACTGGGAGGGTTAGAAGTAGAGAAGGATCTGGGTTGGCGGTTGGATGAGGACCTGTGTTTCCATGAATGGGGTCATTGGTGAGTATGAACTGGGAGAGGTAGTTTGGAAGGGTAAAAGTGACTGTTGAAATAGCTTTTAGGGAAGTTGGGTGTGATTAGTTTGTTGAAAACCAAAATATTACTTTGTTTTAGCTTTTGTTAAAAAAATTAAAATGTACCAAGTGTTTAAGGTTAACCAGCATGCACTGTTTTTACTGTACATTTTTTTTCAGGAAAGCATGTCTGCTGGACCCCCTTAAAAATATACCACCAGTTGGTGCAGACAGAATATTTATAATTCTAAATATGCTGCCTGCAGTGCTGATTGGAATGAGTTCAAATATTCTATTTGCTATTAGGCAATATTTAAGAAATAAAATGAATTACATTTTCTTCACCACTAATGGATTATCTGTTGCTACTGGGAAAATAATGTTTAAAATATATATATAAAAAATTCTCAAATGGCCAATAGAGAAATTTTAAATAAAATTGAGTAGAAATAAAAAATGCAATGGCCATTGACATTGTAGATCCCAAAATACTGGAAATGCAATAAAGTGTCTGAATTCAACATTTTCTGGGCATGGGGTGCAGAGAGAAGCCCCTAGGCCCTGTTTTGAAAATAAATCTTGTACCTTTGATACTTGTCTCCCTGTTCAGGCTTTCATCTGTTTATGTTTTTCTCCTGATACAAGTGAAGGAATATTGGCCTGGAAATTCGACCGTGCAGCGCCCATTTTATGGGTGCGAAATGGCCTTCAATATGGCAGGCAGGATGCGCGTGCACATTTACGGTCAGATCACCCGCCATATTGGAAGAGGTAGATGCGCTCGCGGGAGGAGCGCATGTCGGGAACATTTTAACTACAGAATCATTTATGTAAATTAGGGTCCTGCGCTTCTTGCAGGACACGGTTCCAATTTTTGAACGGCCAAGAACTCCACTTGCCACGTTCTGAACTCGCACAGCGTAGCATGGTGCTAACCGGCAGGAAGGCCCCCGTACTTAGCTGAATGTTGAGCCGGGTGGAGTACTGCACAATAAAAAATGCAGGCCTCTGCCAGCTGCCACTTCCCCCACCGCCCCCTCCGCTGACCGCCGGCACTACCCCTCCCCGCCAATCACCTGGCTACTGATTGCTTCCCTCGAGGATCATATCCTGCGGCTTCAAAACTGGGCGCTCCGGAATTTCTGGGCCAATGGCTATACCCAACAGCTTAAGTTACGAAGCTGTGTCCCATTGCACTTTAAGCTTAACTACATGTTTTCATATGTCATAGACTTATATTCAGGTATGTTTTTGATTTGTCTGTTGTTTTGAGGCTGTGTCAGCATTTGCTAATTTGAGAGGCCAGGCTGTATGGAACAAAGATGTGATTAGAGGTTTCCAGAATTGCTGTGCATGAATTTTTCTGCATCTCCTGCATAATTCTGCTAGATAACTAAAAGGCGTTCCTGGAAACCCTCTGCAGAGACACTAATGGGAAAAATAGAACTCTTAAATATTAGCTCCTATGAATTCCCGGTGAAACTCTGGCTTGTTACTAAGTTTCCAAATGACATATAAAATTATTTTGAAACTGGATAGCTGATAGTAAATTTCATACTTATTAATTTTGGATTTAATACTAGCACTGTGACGAGAGAAGAAAACAATAAAAGTTTTTATAATATGCACAGGTAGCAATTTGTGCTTTATGCACAATAAATCGTTACCAATCATAATTTACTAAAATCTTAATCAGGCTTGTTGAAAAATAATTATTGATAGGAATTCATTTTATATTTCTATTTGATCAAGAAGTATGTTCACTGATCAGCTATTCAGGTAAAGACTGTCAAACAATACAAATGATTTCTTTTTCCCAGACCTGCGGAGCGATCTAGTGAAGATGTTGATATTATATTTACCTGGCTAAAAGAAGTGAAGGCATTTGAGAAATTTCATCCCAACCTCTTGTACCAGATCTGCTTGTGTGGGTACTATGAAAATCTGGAGAAAGGTGTGACATGTAAGTTAAGACACTGATTGTTATTATGACTATATTTTGTTTAAAAACTGACTTTGACGTTAATTTTTAAATTACCATAAATACAATTTGAGGTTCTGTGAGCTCTTGTTTTTCATTTAAAATATATACTGAAGCAGTTTCAAGGATCAGCTAAATTACAGTATATTCCATCCAAAGGCAAGAGAAAGACATTTGATGGCAGCTAATGTCTGTGTGGATTTGGTTTTTTATATGTTTATGATTTTTCATTTAGAACTCTTACATTATCACATTATTCTTTTAAAATTTCACAGGAATATTTTTGCTCTTTTTAATTTATAATGCTTTTACATTTTATCTTGCTCTCCAAAATGTTTTAAGGGTGAATTTTAGAATTACACACTCCTGCCAAGGAGCTTCATCCAGCCTGAGCACATATCAGGAAATTATGGCCGGAATTTTCTGGGGTTCGTGCGAGCGCGATTGGAGGCGGGTCGGGTGGAAATTTTGAAATATCTTGCAGCGGGTCAGGAACCCGCTGTCATCCCACCCCAACCCAAACGACAGAAGCCGGGCGAGTTAATTTAACTCATTATGAGGTACTTGTCAGACCCTTAAGCACCTTTTTCGCCCTACCTTTCAAACTCCCCTGGATGAGCATGGGAATCATGCAGCTCGGGAACCACGTCTGTGAACCTGAGGCGGAAGTTCAGTGGCCATTGATCCAGCTCTTTAGTGCACAGCATGAAAAGTACAATAAAAACTCCAACCTCACAGCTGATCATTTTCCTAAGGCAGATGCTGTTGCTGATTGCATTGTCAGCACAGATTTAGCTTTCCAGGGGTTGCAAGTGTTTCCAGCAAAGTCGGCATCCACTGTCACTTCATTGGTAGAACCTATCATACCATTGACAGATTGCCTCTGTCATCTCTACTTGACCTGTCATCTATTCCATCAGCATGGGTGCCATTTATACTGTCTCACCTTGGTCCTCAGAATCAGACCACAATGAGCCCCAAAACCAGCAGCACCAGGCACACCAGCAGCACCAACAACAACACCAACACCAACAACCTTCTCCTCAATGACCTGATGCTGCACAGGACAGAGGGCATCAGCACAGGGCTGCACCCCACCGGAGGTGATACCCCCAATACAGGGTATACAGGCAGAGGATGAGCTTCCTCAACATGACTGAGCAGCAGTGCCAAAGAAGGCTCAGGCTATTGCGCCAGGTCGCCGCAGACATTTGCAGACTGCTGGAGCAAGACCTACAGCCCAGTGGAGTGGGTGGACACGCCTTACCAGTGGCTGTCAAAGTCACCAGCGCCCTCAACATCTTCACCTCAGACTCCTTCCAGGGATCTGCAGCAGACATTAGCGGCATCTCGCAGTCGGCCACCCACAGATGCATCACACAGGTCACCGATGCCCTCTTTGACAAGTCAGCCAATTATATCAACTTTTGCCACTGATGAGACCAGTGTTACTGAGCGGGCGCTTGGCTTTGCCACTCTGGCTGGCTTCCAACAGGTGCAAGGCATCATCGACTACGCACATGTGGCCATCAGGGCACCCCATCATCACCCAGGAGTCTTTGTCAACTGCAAGGGTTTCCACTCCCTCAATGTGCAGCTTGTCTGCAACCATAGGAAGATCATCATGCATGTGTGCGCCAAATTCCCTGACAGCTGTCATGACTCTTTCGTCTTGCACCAGTCCACCCTCCCTCAGCTCTTTGTTCCTCCAAACAGATTTTCCGGCTGGCTGCTTGGAGACAAGGGCTATCCACTGACGACGTGGCTCATGACACCCTTGAGGAGGACAAGTACTGAGGCCGAGGAGAGCTATAATGAAAGCCACATTCCCACCAGATGTGTCATAGAGCAGACAATAGGCATGCTGAAAATGTGCTTCAGATGCCTTGACAGATCTGGAGGAGCCCTTCAGTATGCACCAGAATCCAGAATCATCGTGATCTGCTTCTCCCTGCACAACATAGCGAGGATTAGCGCTGCATGAGGAGCAAGGCTCTGAGTACACAGCCTCTTCAGAGGAGGAGGAGGAGGAGCATCAGCTGGAAGACGAGGAGGAGGAGGAGCAGGAGGAACCTGCGGTACAGATCCCATCAGCACCCGAGCACATTGTTGCCCGGGAGGCCAGGGATGACCTCATCATGGCCAGATTTACTTAACTTTACACATTACACCCTTATGGCTGCCAAAATGCTGCACCAGGTTGGCACCACCCCATAACAACACCATAAAGCATCCCTACAATGACCAAGCCATTCCTTTCACACTGACCACCATTGCTGGAGGTAACGTTATGTCTCACCATTCACTCCAAACTCACTAAGCCACTTCCAAAGGTGCACACAAATTTGGTGAAAACAATTTTTTTTAGCTGTGACATCACAGTAATGGAAACTTTACAGAAACATTCAATAAAACACCCAAGTGGCTACCCTTGTGGAATCTACTTGTGTTTCATCTTTCTCTTACACGTGCTTCTACGGGGTGCTACCCCGTGGCTTCAGCAGAGGTAGAGGCAGCCTGCTCACTTCCCTGTTGCGACTGCAGAGACACGTTTTGGTGGACAACCTCTGGGTTTTGGCGCCTGTGATGGCCCCGCCAAAGTCTGCTCCTCCTGCGACTGTGCAGGGGCAGACTCGGCCATCGCGATCCGAGGAGACATCTGGGGGGAGGGGGTGGGGTGGCAATGGGGGAGAAGTGTAAGTATGTTGAGAGGAGCCCCACTTCCATGTCCCCTCTTACCATCATCCCTCTCATGGGCCACCCGCACTTCCCTGCTAACAAGGAGCTGGAGAGCACCTTGCTGCACATCAGTGGGGCCATGAGGACCCACTTCTACATTGACATCCCTCCTAGAGAGGATGTCTATGAGCCTCTGCCATCTAGTCTGCATAGATAGCCATCTATTCTCCATAGAGACCATGTGCTCCTCTGAGTGGTGCATTAGTTGCTCCATGCAGTGACCATCCTATCCATGGAAGAGCCTACAGTCGGATTCACCTGTGACACGCTGGTGCTCATGTTGGAGATGGACTCTTCCATTTTCGACATTTGCAGGCATCGCACTCGCAAAACCTGTCAGAGCCTCCTGCACTTCTTGATGCACCTCCAGGAACGCCCTCTTCCTGAGGCTCAGCATCTGCATGCAGCTGAGCAGAGCTGGGAGCGTCTCGCGCCCTCCAGTGAGGAATCTCCACTCCTGTCCCTGTCTCCACCATCTGCTCTTGCTCACTTGTGAGTTGTGAGACACCAGGTGACAACACTACTCTATCTCGCGTGGGACCCACCGAGGTGTGCGTCTCTGCGCTGGTGCTGGGTGCGCTTATGTCTGGTGACGCTGTTCCCGCAGAGGCTTCCGGCTTCTCTGAGGAGTCGTCTTCCTCTTCCTCCTGGACAGTGGGGGGGGGGGGGGGGGGACTCTTGATGGACCTGTGGGAGATTAAAGAGATGAGTTAGATATGTCATATCAAGAATGGGGAACGATACCATTATGCACATGATGAAAATTCACTGGCTGCTGACATCATGACATCAGTCCCCATATGAATGACTGCTGTATGCCATATAGCTGTATGATATGTAATTCTGTCCCAAGTTGCTGGATGTCCACCTCTCTCCGTCTCCCACCTCCAGCTGCTCGGCAACTCTAGACACTTCCAAGGCAGCCTCGTCTGCTGATGTTAGGGTGACCAATGATGGAGTGCCATTTCCGGCCCTCTCCCCTCCCTCTTATTGTGGGCTCTCTTTTCCTGCAAGGAGGGAAAGAAGAGAAGGTTGAGTGAGAGAAAAGAAAAGAAAGACTTGCATTTATATAGCACCTTTCACGACCACCGGACGTCTCAAAGCTCTTTACAGCCAATGAAGTACTTTTAAGAACATAAGAAATAGGAGCAGGAGTAGGCCAATCGGCCCCTCGAGCCTGCTCCGCCATTCAATAAGATCATGGCTGACCTGATCCTAACTGCCAATCCACTATCACAGAACCATCTCCTGAATCTAACAGAATTAGACACACGAAATAGGAGCAGGATCAGGCTACACGGCCCCTGGGCCCGCTCCGCTACCCACAGGGCCATGACCGATCCGAACCTAGACTCATGTCCAAATTCCTGCCCACTCCCCATAACCCTTAATTCCCTTTACTTCTAGGAAACTGTCTATTTCTGTTTTAAATTTATGTAATGATGTAGCTTCTACAGCTTTTTGGGGCAGCATATTCCATGGACCTACCACCCTCTGAGTGAAGTAGTTCCTCCTCATCTCAGTCTTGAAAGAGCAGCCCCTTATTCTAAGACTATGCCCCCTAGTTCTAGTTTCACCCATCATCGGGAACATCCTCCCCGCATCCACCCGATCCAACCCCTTCACAATCTTATATGTTTCAATAAGATTGCCTCTCATTCTTCTGAACTCCAATGAGTAGAGTCCCAATCTACTCAACCTCTCCTCATATGTCCATCCCCTCATCCCCGGGATTAACCGAGTGAACCTTCTTTGTACTGACTCGAGAGCAAGTATGTCTTTTCTTAAGTATGGACACCACAACTGTACGCAGTATTCCAGGTGCGGTCTCACCAATACCTTGTACAACTGAAGCAATACCTCCCTATTTTTATATTCTATCCCCCTAGCAATGAAAGCCAACATTCCATTGGCCTTCTTAATCACTTGCTGCACCTGCATACTAACCTTTTGAGTTTCGTGCACCAGGACCCCCAGATCCCTTTGTACTTCAGTACTTTCAAGTTTCTTGCCATTAAGATAATAACTTGCTCTACGATTTTTCCTGCCAAAGTGCATAACCTCACACTTTCCAGTATTGTATTCCATCTGCCAAATCTCTGCCCACTTACTTAGCCTGTCTATGTCCCCTTGCAGGTTTATTATGTCCTCCTCACTCACTACTTTCCCTCCCATCTTAGTATCATCTGCAAACTTTGATATGTTACACTCGGTCCCCTCCTCCAAATCGTTAATATAGATTGTAAAGAGTTGGGGACCCAGCACTGACCCCTGCGGAACACCACTAGTTACTGATTGCCAGTCTGAGAATGAACCATTTATCCCAACTCTCTGCCTTCTGTTAGATAGCCAATCCTCTATCCATGCCAGAATATTACCCCCAATCCTGTGATTTTTTATCTTAAGCAATAATCTTCTGTGTGGCACCTTGTCAAATGCCTTTTGGAAGTCTAAATACACTACGTCCACTGGTTCCCCTTTATCCACCCTATATGTTACTTCCTCAAAGAACTCCAGCAAATTTGTCAAACATGACTTCCCCTTCATAAAACCATGCTGACTTTGTCCTATTAAATTATGATTATCCAAATGTCCTGTTACTGTCTCCTTAATAATGGACTCCAATATTTTACCTACCACAGATGTTAGGCTAACCGGTCTATTTTACCTACCACAGATGTTAGGCTATAGTTTCCAGCCTTCTGTCTACTGCCCTTTTTAAATAAGGGCGTTACATTAGCAGTTTTCCAGTCTGCCGGGACCTTTGCTGAGTCCAGGGAGTTTTGGAAAATTATTACCAATGCATCCACAATCCCTACCGCCACTTCCCTCAAGACCCTAGGATGTAAGCCATCAGGTCCAGGTGATTTATCCGCCTTAAGTCCCATTATTTTACCGAGTACCACTTCCTTAGTGATTTTGATCGTGTTTAGCTCCTCCTCCCCTATAGCCCCCTGTTTGTCCAGTGTTGGGATATTCTTAGTGTCTTCTACTGTAAAGACTGATACAAAATATTCATTCAGTGTTTTTGCCATCTCCATATTTCCCACCATTAATTTCCCGGTCTCATCCTGTAAGGGACCAACATTTACTTTAGCCACCCTTTTTCTTTTTATATAACTATAAAAACTCTTACTATCTGTTTTTATATTTTTTGCTAATTTACTTTCATAATCTATCTTCCCTTTCTTAATCAATCTTTTTGTTATTTTTTGCTGTCTTTTAAAGTTTTCCCAATCCTCTATCCTCCCACTAGATTTGGCTACCTTATATGCCCTTGTTTTTAGTCGAATACTATCCTTAATTTCTTTACTTAGCCACGGATGGCTGTCTTTTCTTTTACACCCCTTTCTTCTCAGTGGAATATATATTTTTTGGAAGTTGTAAAATAACTCCTTAAATGTACACCACTGATCATGTACCGTCTTACCCTTTAATCTATTTTCCCAATCCCATTTTGGAATGTAGTCACTGTTGTAATGATGGAATGAGTGTAAGGAAGAATGGGTTACATCTTTAGAGGGTGACTATGATGGAGTGGGGTGGCAATGCCAAGTGGTCTCCTTGTGTGTTGGTAGTTAGTATGATTGCATTAGGATGAGGGTGAGTGTGAGGGGTGGCTAGTGAGATGGGGAAGTGATAATGTAGATAGAGAGAGGGATGGGGGACGTGCAAACTATGTTGGTGTGAATAATGATGTGCAGGAGCAGGGTTGGGAAGGCAGAGAGATGGGAATGTGATGAGAGGCACAGTGGGGCACCACCCAATTTTCCCCCCTTAGTTTCTTTTCATTTGGAACTTAAATGCAGTTTTCACTTTAAAAAGATAAGCCAGGTGAAAAGAACTGTTTCTGTTTTTCCCTAGTTGCCTGATGTACTAGCCATTAAGAAAATATCAGGTTTGATCGCCATTGTGTACTGAAGTTATTTCTTTTGGCCAAAATGACAGAGAAAATTTATGGCTTAGAAATTGGTAGAAAAATAATTGCGATTTCACGGCACTCGCCATTATTAGTTTGTAAAAAATCCCGCAATTTGTGGCTAATATACCATGAGTTCCGATTCTCCACAAATATCTGGACGATTTGTGCCGCTCCACCGTTTGCCTCGCCAAAACCGAAAAAATTGCAACCTCGCCATGAGCCTACCCATTGAATAACCCTAACCCTAACCCTAATCCTAATTGCATGTTATGAAATTGCTGGATTTGTACCGTAAAATGCAAATTGATCTCACCGTTTCAATTTAGGGCTTTTAATTCATGTCGTAAGAACCCTGTTAATGATGTGATTTATGGTCCTGACTTGAAACTCAACCTTGGAGGCCCAGAAGGTGAACAAATGAAGCTGTGGAGTCTCACTCCAGCAGGTAGTGAATTGTTCCTAGAAATTTTTTTAACTTTATTTTAATCTGTCTTGGCAGTATTTTTGTGCCAGTCTTGCCATCCACACTCCTGCTAGTGTCAAAAAGGCAGTAATTTTCAGGATGCAAAGCTGTTTTGACACTATGAAATGCAAATTAGATAGATTTAGTTCAGAAAATAATTTTGGCATACAGTATATGAGTATTTGTACATTTCACACACCTATCCTGCTATTCACTCATTATTAACTTACAATAATTGGTGTTATGTGGCGGCGCCACCAGGGGGACTCTGATCTAACGTACATAATTATCTTTAACAAATTATTAGCTACAGAATGAATCTGTATCTTTGTTCATATCATTGCATGTACATAGCGCGGTCCCTTTAAGAATGAGACCAAACGCGATGACATCATCACATTGATCACGTGATCCTCCAGCGGCGGGAAAACGTGATGACGTCATGACGTCAGGCTGGGGACCCGCCCTAGTCAATCCTGGTGGAGCCAGCAAAGAGTACAGACCTGTAATGTAGTTCTCCTGTGTTTTTGTTTTAAACTCTGTTGATTAGTATTAAACATCGTTTGTTTGATAGACTGACTCGACCTCAGTCCTTTAGTTAAGAATCTAGCCATTCCTACAGTGGTGACCCCGAATTTTCGTGAACAATTTTCGCGGAAGAAGCGAAGCGCGACGAAACATGGATGCGAACTCCGTGGCTTTGAAGCTCCCACAGTTTTGGGAAGAACAGGCGGCCTCCTGGTTCGTCCAAGCAGAAGCACAATTCAATCTCCGAAACATCGTTGCGGATCAGACCCGTTACCTTTACGTGGTCTCCGCACTCGACAGTTCCACGGCCTCACGGATCATCAGCCTGCTCGAAAACCCCCCGGTTGACAGCAAGTATAATATTATTAAAGCACGGTTAATACAGGTCTTCGGGCTCACGAAGGCGGAGCGTGCCCGCCGGTTACTCGCTTTGCCCGGGCTTGGCGATTCCAAGCCATCTGAGTTAATGAGCCAGATGCTCACGCTCCTTGGCTCAGAACTACAATGTTTCCTCTTTCGGGAGTTATTCCTGAGTCAACTACCCAAGCAGGTTCAGGCTGCCCTCGCCAGATCGGAAGCCACAGATTGCGCAGCACTTGTTGCAGAAGCAGATACGATTTATGCGGTCACGCAGCAATCCTGCGCCGCCACGAGGCACACCTCCCCCGCGAACGCCGACCCGATGCCTCCATCCCCCGGCTTGTGTTTTTACCACGCCCGTTTCGGCGCGAAAGCCAGAGGCTGCCGCCCTCCCCGCAGTTTCGCGCCTAAAAAAAAACCGACATCAACACCAGCAGCAACTCCAGAAAAGGAGGACCGAGTCTGAGGGACGTTCCGTGGCCGCGATGGCGATTGGAAATTCCAGGAAGCTCCTCTACATTACAGATTCCCTCTCAGGCCAGCGCTTTTTATGCGACACCGGGGCGCAGTGTAGCATCCTTCCTGCCTCAGCACTCGATATTCAGTCTGGGATGCACGGCCTCTCCCTCGTGGCAGTTAATGGCGGGGCCATTCGTTCCTTTGGCAAACGGCGGGTCCAGGTGTGCTTCGGCGGGCAACGGTTTCAGTGGAAATTTATTACAGCCAAGGTTTCGCAAGCCATCCTCGGCGCGGATTTCTTATGCGCCAACAGCTTCTTGGTGGATGTAAGAAATCGTCGATTGGTCAACGCGGCCACCTTCCACTCCATCCCTTGCTTCCGCAGTTCCGCAATGTCGCACACTGTCTCCTGCGCGTTGTCCTCGCCGGACGAGTTCACTCGCCTATTAGGTGAATTCCCGCAGCTGACGAAGCCCACTTTCTCCTCCTCGGCCACTAAGCATGGTGTCGAACACCACATTACTACGACTGGCTCTCCGGTTTACGCGTGAGCTCGGCGCCTGGAACCCGGCAAGCTCGCGGCTGCGAAGGCAGAGTTTGCCACGATGGAACGGCTGGGGATTATTCGCCGGTCGAATAGTCCCTGGTCCTCGCCTCTCCACATCGTCCCGAAGCCCGGCGGTGGATGACAGCCATGCGGGGACTACCGACGCCTTAATGACGCCACTACTCCCGATCGGTACCCGATCCCGCATATACAGGATTTCTCCACCCATTTGGCGGGAAACTCAATCTTCTCCAAGGTCAACCTCGTCCGTGGCTACCACCAAGTTCCCGTACACCCGCAGGACGTCCAGAAAATGGCCGTCATCACTCCCTTTGGACTGTTCGAGTTTCTACGGATGCCACTGGGCTCAAGAACGCCGCACAGGCTTTTCAACGACTAATGGACTCGGTCCTGCGGGATCTTCCCTTTTTATTTGTCTACCTTGACGACATCCTGATAGCCAGCTCTACCAAAGAGGAACACGTCTGCCATCTCTGCACCCTCTTTCGGCGCCTCAGACAACATGGCCTCATAATCAACCCGGCCAAGTGTCAGTTCGGCCTACAACAGATTGACTTCTTGGGCCACCGCATTACTTCAGAGGGCGCAATTCCGCTGCAGTCAAAGGTCAAAGCAATTACGGCATTTCCAAGGCCGCAGTCCACCAAGGCTCTTCAAGAATTCCTGGGCATGGTGAATTTCTACCACCGCTTTGTGCCCAAGGCAGCACGACTCATGCAGCCCCTCTACGAGGCCCTCAAAGGCAAGGTCGGAAAGGATACAATAGCCTGGATGGTTGAAATGGACAACGCTTTCGACAACACAAAAACCGCTCTAGCCAATGCAACTATGTTGGCGCACCCTCTGCCAGGTGCCACCATCGCCCTTACCACCGACGCTTCCGACTATGCCATAGGCGCTGTGCAGGAACAGTGGGTCAACGGGACGTGGCAACCACTGGCATTTTTCAGCCGCCAACTCCGGCGCAACGAACGCAAATGCAGCACTTTCGACCGGGAGTTGCTGGTGCTGTTCCTGGCTATCCGCCATTTCTGTTTTTTGTTAGACGGACGTCCCTTCACTGCGTTTGTAGATCACAAGCCACTGACCTTCGCCATGGCCAAGACCGCCGAACCATGGTCGGCTCGACAGCAGCGACAGCTAACTTTCATTTCAGAATTCACGACAGACGTCCAACACGTAGCTGGCAAGGACAACTTGGTAGCCGATTGCCTTTCTCGCGCGACCGTATGGGCGGTCTAGCTGGGCATCGATTATGCCCTCATGGCTACCGATCAGGCATCCGACCCTGAAACACAGGCGTATCGCACCGACACCTCTAGCCTCCAACCGACCGATGTGCAATTCCACGCTGCAGACACCTCGTTACTCTGCGATGTTTCCATGGGAGATCCCCGCCCGATCGTTCCAGTCACCTGGCGCCGCAAAGTTTTTGACGCCATACATGGGCTTTCGCATCCTGGCGTGAAGGCATCTCAAAAATTAATGTTGGCTAAGTTCGTCTGGAGAGGAATGCGTAAAGATATCCGCGACTGGGCTAACACCTGCGTCGTCTGTCAAACGTCTAAGGTGCAACATCACGTTAAGGCCCCATTGGCCACGTTCGCGGTACCAGAACGTCGATTCAACCATGTCAACGTCGACCTCGTCGGGCCGCTTCCACCGTCGCAGGGGTTCACACACATCCTCACCATGGTCGATCGTACTACTAGATGGCCAGAGGCAGTTCCTCTGGCGTCTACTACGTCCGCTGATGTCGCCAGAGCATTCCACTCCTCGTGGGTCGCACGTTTCGGCGTTCCGGCGGACATTTCTTCAGACCACGGTCCACAGTTCTCTTCCGAGCTCTGGAATGCTGTGGCCCAGGGTCTCGGCACCAAGCTTCACCGCACCACGGCCTGTCACCCGCAAGCAAACGGTTTGTGCGAGCGTTTCCACAGATCGTTAAAGGCATAGCTGAGGGCCAGCCTCCAAGGCGCCGGATGGGTGGATAAGCTTCCGTGGGTCATGTTGGGTCTCCGCACGGCACCCAAAGAGGACCTGCAATCGTCCGCTGCGGAGCTCGTGTACGGCCAGCCACTCTGTGTACCGGGAGATTTCCTGCCGCTTCCAATTGAGCTGTGGTCCGCAGCCGAACAACTCAGCAGCTACCGGGAAACAGCCAGGGCTTTTGCGCCTATCCCAACTTCGCATCACGGCCTTCCATCTTCACACGTACCAGCGGAGCTAAAGAATGCTGAATTTGTATTCATTCGTCATGATGCCCATAGGGATCCGCTCAAGGCCCCTTACACAGGCCCTTTTCGCGTACTGGAGACAGGTGACAAGAGTTTCTCTGTAGACATCGGTGGTAAACCCGACCACATTTCCATTGACCGTCTCAAACCGGCACACCTGGACATCGACTGGCCAGTAGAGACTGCACAGCCACCACGACGTGGTCGACCTCCCGCTGCATCCACGCCAGACCGAAGGCTTCCATCCGCCAGCCCGCCCGCTGTTCAACAACGTCCACTCCAAGAATACAGGAGTCGCTCTGACAGGCTTGTCAGACCTCCTAGTCGATTGACTGCACTTGTGCACTAACAATGACAAAAGTTGATTTGATTTGATTTTGATTTGATTTGATTTTACTGTTAAAGACAATTCTGGGGGGGCGCATGTGGCGGAGCCACCAGGGGGACTCTGATCTAATGTACATAATTATCTTTAACAAATTATTAGCTACAGAATGAATCTGTATCTTTGTTCATATCATTGCATGTACATAGCGCGGTCCCTTTAAGAATGAGACCAAACGCGATGACGTCATCACGTTGATCACGTGATCCTCCAGCGGCGGGAAAACATGATGACATCATGACGTCAGGCTGGGGACCCGCCCTAGCCAGTCCTGGTGGAGCCAGCAAAGAGTACAGACCTGTAATGTAGTTCTCCTGTGTTTTCGTTTTAAACTCTGTTGATTAATATTAAACATCGTTTGTTTGATAGACTGACTCGACCTCAGTCCTTTAGTTAGGAATCTAGCCATTCCTACAGTTACACAGTCCTACCATCTTGGAGCCTCCTTTCCCCTACAAACAGTAGTCCTAGAAAACTCCCCCAACTCTCAGCCTCTATCAGCCTTTTTCTTACTTCACTTGAACCTCACCCTCTTCTTCTCAGCTGGCTGGAAAATTCTCCCCTCACTCCAGTTGCAATTACCTTTAAAAGGTGAGGTTCTTAAAGGAGCCATATCCTTCCTCTTAAAGTTGAGGTTTCTTAAAGGACCATACCCTTACTCAGGGATCAGGGCCCTTATCGGCCGGTGGCTGACATACCAGCCCTCAATCACCCTGCTACATTTGGTTACAATGTCTTTTTCTGCTTGTTCTTTTTTATGTTTTTCTTACTTTTCCTTTCTGTCTCTTTTTTCTCTCTCTTAATCCACTCTCTTTCTTTCCCTCTTTTTATTTCTATTTCTGTATCTAATTTGATTCTAATTCACCCTATTTCCTTTTCCATTGCTCCTAAAAGGGTCATTACGCTGTTAAGAACCAGCCCTAACTTTCTGCAGTGAGTTTAATTTGTAATTAATGAGCAAATGCAGCAATTTCTTGAAACTCATGCCGTTTTCGCGAGGCTGACTGTGGAGCAGAGCAAATCGACCAGCAATTTGTGATGATTTGCAACTCACAGGGTATCTCTTCCTCATCACAAATTGCTGGATGATTTATACACTAATAATGGTGTGCACATTAAACCCGCCGTTACTTTGCCAGCAAATTCTGCCCCAATATTTCCTAGAATATCTGCTGGAATAATGGTGTACGCAAGTTTTCAGGAAAACCCAGGTTACTGTCTAGATTGGCGCTAACACGTGCACATTGCTTTAAAATCACTGCACAAATTTGTAATATGCTTGTTTATTGGTTTTTGTGCTACAAAAGGAGTTCAGTCTATGGGTTCAGTTTCTGATTCTTTCTCCCTGTGCCATCCCACTTTACAAATTTCAAATGTTGACAGATACATTGGTATAATTACCTCGGAACATTTGTTCCTTTAGACATCTGTATTGATAGCAGATCATTCTGATGGGACTCTATTGTTATGCAAAATAATCATTTATAAAAGAAACTGACAGCCTGAAACAAGGGCCGACTTGAGGGCAATAAACAATGCAACAGAAATGCAATCTGCCGTAATTTTCATAATTATTATAGTTTTGAATAGTTTCAAATATCTGATGTGACTTGCATTTAAAAATGGTTCAAAAGATAATTACTAGAAAGTTACATATTGCATACCCATGAATCAGTGCTAATTGGTTTTAAGATTTTTCTCAAATACTGCTAGTAATGATCTCCAACCTTTAGGCAGATTCAAACTGCCAAACAGTTACTGTAGCTCATTATGTCATACACCAAAATGTTTATCTGTCATGTCTAAAGCCCAACTCTAACATGGCACCTCTGAATAGAATACGTGGATTATATATTTTTCCTGTTGTTTAAATTAAGTTGACCTCTAATACATCAACTAAAAATAAATGAGAGTTGTGTGAGAACTAATACGTTCCCAGCAGTATCACAGCTTGAAGCTCATTCTAAGCAATAAGCTTGTATCAGATGGATGATTTTGATGTCTGCATTGGGGTTGAATGGCACAAGGATTTAGTCCAGTTCTCAGTACATGATTTCAATAGTACATTTTAATTTTACTTTCAAAAAACAAACAAATTTAGGCTTATAAATTCATTCACACCCAAAAACGGGCACGCAGGGTGCACAGGGAACGATCCCTGCGCCTGAATGAATAGGCTTAAGGCGCACCGAATATTTAGCCTCGAGCCTTATTATCATCAAACTGGCAAGCTGTGGATACTTAATGGGCATCCCCAGGCAGCTTGTCAGAGACAAGGCCTCACAGAGTGTGCTGCTGTGTTGCCAGCATTGGTCCTCAGGTAAATCCTTAAAGGGAACTGGGAGAGGGGGGTGATTGGGAGGGGGGCGAGGTGTGATCGAGTGGGAGGGTAGCAGTGGCCGGGATTGGGGGAGTTGACGGTGGCTATGATCGGGGGTGTGGCAGTGGTGATTGGCGCGATCAAGGTCATGATTGTGGGGGGGATGCGGGGGGAGCGGTGTCTGGCAGCGGCCTGTGGTTTCAATGTGGGGTCAAGTGGAGCGCTCCAGCTTCTCCTGGCTCCATGTTCAGGTAAGTATTTTTAACATACTTACCTTTTTGGTGGTGGCCTGCAGATGTGGTTTTCCTGAATGCACTCATTGCCTCAGGGCAAACTAATGTTGCATATGAGGCCATAAACAGGCGTTTGGCCCCTTATTTTCATATGCAATGGGCTTAAAGCCTGTTTCAGACATGGGCCCTGGAAACCTATATTTTGACTATATCAACATTGAAGGTGGCGTACTTCTGGCTCGTAATGAAAGTGCACTTTCTGGCTGTCATGTGGGTGACTTAGGTGCCCGTTTAGTGCCTGAGAAATGGGTGCAACGCCATCAAATGTCTAAGCTTTGGAGTCAGATATGACATTGTTGAGTCACACCTTAATCTGTGGGATTTACATATATTGGGATAAATTTGATTTTGGGTGATAGAGTAAAACGAATGCTATCGGAACAGGCACCCATTATAGGAACATAGCAACAGAAGTAGGCCATTCAGCCCCTTGAACCTGTTCCACCATTCAGTGAGATCATGGCTGATCTGTATCTTAACTCCATCCACCTGCCTTGGATCCATATCCTTTTATACCCTTGTCTAGAAAAAGTCCAGCAATCTTAGTTTTAAAATTATTACTTGAGCTACCGTTTTTGGTGGGACGAGAGTTCCACACTTCTACCACCCTTTGCGTGAGAAAGTGTTTCCTAACTTCTCTCCTGAATGGTCTGGCTCTGATTTTAAGGTTATGCCCTCTTGTCCAAGACTCCCCCACCAGCGGAAAACGTTTCTCTTTATCTACCCTACCAATGCCTTTCAAATCTTAAAAACTTCAGTCAAATCACCCATTGGCCATCTATATTCCAGGGTATACAAGCCTTTTTTATGTAATCACTCCTCATAATCTAACCCTTGCGGTCCTGGCAGCATTCTGGTGAATCTGCGCTATACACCTTCCAAGGCTAATGCATCCTTTCTAAGGTATAGTGCTCAGAACTGTACACAATACTCCAGATGTGGTCTAACCAGGGCTTTGTATAGCTGTATCAAAACTTCCTCCCCTTTATATGATAGCCCTCTAGTTATAAAGGCTAACATTTCATTAGCCTTTTTGATTTTTTTTGTACCTGACTGCTACATGTTAGTGATCTGTGAAACATCTCTTTGGACCTTCACTGTTCCTAGCTTTCCACCATTTAAATAATACTCAGATCGATCCTTTCCTGGTCCAAAATGGATGACCTCACATTTACCTGTGTTGAAATCCATCTGCCACAGTTTTGCCCACTCACTTAACCTAAGAATGTCTCTTTGTAATTTTGTGCTCCCGTCTCCAATACTTACTGTATCACCGATCTTTGTGTCATTGGAAAACATGGATTGATGGCTCTCTACTGCGTTATCTAAGTCATTAATAATGATAGTGAATAGTTGAGGCCCTAGCACAGATCCATGTGGGACACCACTAGTCACTTCCTTCCAATTCGAGTACATAATTGATGTGCCAAATAACTGCCTGAATCCATGAGGTTAAAGCTTAAAACTAAAGGCTTTTATTAAGTAAGAACATGGCATCAAGTTAACACAGGGCAGCCATCATTCATCACTGACCCAGCCCTTGGTAGAACATTCCAGAAGAGGGGCGGGGCTAGGGAGGAGCATTAGTGGTTACACCAGTGGAACATTCCAGACATTAACAAGTACAACAACAACAACAACAATACAAATGCCAGAACACAGAGTTATTTCATCACATTCACCCCCTGCTATAGATTCAGTCTGTCAGGAGGTCTGATAATTCTCTGGGAACGACGTAACTCTTGCTGAGGTTCCTCCCGGAGTACTAACTCTGGTTCATTCGAATTCCCAGAATCATCAGTATTTTCCACACTGAGGGTTTGTGTCTCTGAAGGTCCAATACCACGATTGAAAACTCTACTCTCAGAGTTGAACTCTTTTCGAGCTCCAGCAGGTGCAAGATCTTTAATAGAGACCGTATCCTCTCGCCCATCCGGATATTGAATATACGCATACTGGGGATTAGCATGAAGGAGTTGTACTTCCTCCACCAGTGGATCAGTCTTGTGGCCTCTCACATGTCTGCGCAACAACACAGGGCCCGTGGCCGTCAACCATGTGGGTAACATTACTCCATTAGTAGCTTTTCTTGGAAAACTAAACATCCTTTCATGAGGGGTGGCATTCGTCGCTGTACACAAAAGAGACCTTATGGAATGCAGCACGTCTGGCAGGACATCCTGCCAGCGAGAGGTCGGCAGGCCTCGCGACTTCAGAGACAGTACGATAGCCTTCCACACTGTCGCATTTTCTTTCTCGACCTGCCCATTACCACGAGGGTTATAGCTGGTAGTTCTACTCGTTGCAATCCCTTTCGATAGCAAAAACTGTCGCAATTCTCCGCTCATAAAGGAAGAACCCCTATCACTATGTATATAGTTAGGCATGCCAAACAAGGAAAACAGTTGGCAGAGGCATTTAATTACAACAGCACTGGTCACATCCGGATAGGGGATAACAAAAGGGAACCGAGAGTACTCGTATATAATATTAAGAAAATAGACATTACGGTCGCTCGATGGAAGGGGACGTTTAAAATCGAGACTCAAACGCTCAAATGGTCGAGTTGCTTTAATAAGATGAGCTGGCTCGGACGGCTTATAGAAGCGGGGTTTGCATTCAGCACAAACACGACAGGTTCTGGTCATTGTCCGGACCTCCTCAATAGAGTAGGGTAGATTGTGGGACTTAATGAAGTGGTTCATTCTGGTAACCCCAGGGTGGCAGAGTGCGTCGTGGAGACTTTGAAGCTTATCTATACCTAGACTAGCACATACTCCTCATGACAAAGCATCCGATGGCTCATTAAATACTCCAGGCCTGTACTGAATATCATAGTCATATGTTGACAGTTCTATTCGCCATCTTAAAATCTTATCATTTTTTGATCTTGCCTCTCTACTTAGTGTTGAACATAAAGGCCACGGATCGCTGGTCAGTAATGAGCGTAAAACGTTGGCCAGCGAGATAATGTCTCCAATACCTGACTGCTTCGATAATTGCCTGTGCCTCCTTTTCCACTGAAGAATGTCGAACTTCTGGTCCTTGCAATGTACGAGAGAAGAAAGCTACTGGTCTACCAGCTTGGTTAACAGTTGCTGCCAACGCAAAATCAGATGCATCACTTTCCACTTGAAAAGGGATCTTCTCATCCACGGCACATACCACTGCCTTCTCAATGTCCCGTTTGATATTAAGGAAAGCCTCCTGAGCTTCCGCCGATAGCGGAAAAGACGTCGACTTAATAAGAGGTCGGAC
The DNA here is from genome assembly GCF_052327205.1 of Somniosus microcephalus. Lineage (NCBI taxonomy): Eukaryota > Metazoa > Chordata > Chondrichthyes > Squaliformes > Somniosidae > Somniosus > Somniosus microcephalus. The sequence continues at coordinate 249,983,952 of NC_140990.1, read as the reverse complement.
TTTATCTGAGTAGTTAGCCACCCACTGGGCATAGTACGAGAAGAATCCCAGACACCTTCTTAAAGCTTTTACAGTGTGAGGTAAAGGTAATTCCTTAAGTGGGCGTAATCTTTCAGGATCTGGCCCGATTACCCCATTCTCCACAACGCAACCAAGAATACACAAACGTGTAGTATTGAAGGTACACTTGTTTTCGTTGTAGGTCAGGTTTAACCTCTTTGCAGTCTCTAAGAACTTCGCGAGACTTTGATCATGCTCCCGTTGGTCGCGCCCACAGATAGTAACATTGTCCAGGTACGGGAATGTTGCTTCCAACGCGTATTCATCCACCATACGATCCATCTCCCGTTGGAAGACGGATACCCCATTCGTCACTCCAAAGGGCACCCTAAGGAATTGGTACAGGCGCCCATTAGCTTCGAAGGCCGTATAAGGTCGGTCTTCTATTTTAATGGGGAGTTGATGGTAGGCAGACTTTAAATCAATGGTGGCGAACACGCGGTACTGAGCTATCTGGTTCGCCATCTCAGAAATATGAGGCAAAGGATAGGCGTCTAATTGGGTATTCAAGTTTATAGTCTGGCTATAATCGACCACAAGTCTTTTCTTTTCATTAGTTTTAACCACCACCACCTGGACACGCCACGGGCTATTATTGTGTTCGATGATTCCCTCCCGTTGAAGCCTTTCCACTTCCTCTTTTATAAATGTTTTATCTTCTGAACTATACTGTCGACTCTTAGTCGCTATAGGTCTACAATTAGGGGCAAGGTTCGCGAACAAAGAAGGCGGACTTACTTTTAAAGTAGAAAGGCCGCAGACTGTGAGTGGAGGCTGAGATCCACCATACTTAAGGGTAACGCTCTCATGCTGACACTGGAAGTCCAAGCCTAAAATTAAGTTCACACACAACTGAGGTAATATGAGGAGTTTAAAGTCCTTATACTCTGTATCCTTAACAGTCAATGTGACTTTACAATATCCAGTTACCTCCGAAGTAAGGGACTTGGACGCCATCACAATTTCACTTCGAGTAGGATACACCTTCAATGAACAGGAGTTAACAAGGTTGGGGTGTATAAAACTTTCAGTACTGCCACAGTCTATCAAACACCCAGTAGGACGACCATTAATCTTGATGTCCATCATAGATTTCGACAAGGAACACGGTATGGTCTGGTCAACCGTAGCCGAGGCTAGAGTAAAACGATAGGCGGCAGCAGAGAAGACATTGGGTACAGGATTACCCTTACACACTTTACTAAAATGTCCCCGTTTCTTACATTTAAAACAGGTAGCCTCTTTGCCTGGGGTGTTTAGATTGGCCACAAAAATAACACTTAGACCCATGGGGTACAGCCGCAACAATAGGATTAAGTGGAGGCTCCATTGGTGTTATGGATGCCTCCATACTCGGAACACACGAGGCTGAGAGAGACGCATGGGCTGATGCATACACTTCTAAATTCTTCTGGGCTACATCTAACGATCGAGCAGTAGCGACGACCGTTTTTAAAACTAACGAGTCGTTCTCGAGGAGTCTCTGTCAAATATAATTAGATCGGAGGCCAGATATGAAAGAATCGCGGATGGCTTCTTCCTGATACACTATGGCAGAGACAGCCTTGTAGTTGCAATCCTTAGCCAAAGCCTTAAGGTCCTGCAGGAAATCGTCCAGCGATTCCTCGGGTAATTGCCTGCGAGTAGACAAAAGATACCTGGCGTATACTTCGTTAACCGACTTAAGGTACTGGGCCTTAAGGGCTGCGAGGGCCTCTTCATATGTAGTAATATCTTCAATTATCGAGTAAGTTTGATGACTTACCAAGTTGGTTAGAAGACCCAACTTGTTAACCGTTGAATCGACCGATGCGATGAAGTGTTCAAAACATCGAAGCTAATGCGTAAATTTCTTCGACGCGTCTGCCGAATGGGGATCGATATCCAGACGCTCTGGTTTCAAAAATCGATCCATCTTCCAAAAGTTGTTACTTAATAAAATTGATGTGCCAAATAACTGCCTGAATCCATGAGGTTAAAGCTTAAAACTAAAGGCTTTTATTAAGTAAGAACATGGCATCAAGTTAACACAGGGCAGCCATCATTCATCACTGACCCAGCCCTTGGTAGAACATTCCAGAAGAGGGGCAGGGCTAGGGAGGAGCATTAGTGGTTACACCGGTGGAACATTCCAGACATTAACAAGTACAACAACAACAACAACAATACAAATGCCAGAACACAGAGTTATTTCATCACATTACCCATTAACCCTAATACAAAAGCAAAATACTGCGGATGCTGGAAATCTGAAATATAAACAGAAAATGCTGGAAATACTCAGCAGGTCAGACAGCATCTATGGAGAGAAAAACAGAGTTAACGTTTCAAGTCTGTGACCTTTTGTCAGAACTGGAAAATGTTACAGATGTAACAGGTTTTAAGCAATTTCAGGTGCAGGGAAAGGGGGGAGGAAGAGGAGGAGGCAAAAACAAAAGGAAAGGTCTGTGATAGGGTGGATGGCAGGAGTGATTTAAATGACAAAAGGGATTTGTCAAGTAAAGAAACAAAAGATGGGTGTGGAGGAGCTGTAAAGGGAGAGGAGTGGTTATAAATTAAAATTGTTGAACTCGATGTTGAGTCCAGAAAGCTGTAAAATGCCTAATCGAAAGAGGAGGTACTGTTCCTTGAGCTTCCGTTGAGCTTCTTTGGAACAGTGTAGGAGGCCGAGGACAGAGTGGGAGTGGGGCAACAATTAAAATGGCAAGCGACCGGAAGCTCAAGGTCACGCTTGCGGACTGAATGGAGGCGTTCATCAAAGCAATCACCCAATCTGGTTTTGGTCTCCTCAATGTAGAGGAGACCGCATTGTGAGCAGTGAATACAGTATACTAAATTGAAAGAAGTATAAGTAAATCACTGTTTCACCTGGAAAGAGTGTTTGGGGGCCCTGGATGGTGGGAACGGAGGAAGTGAAAGGGCAGGCATTGCATCTGCTGCGCTTGCATGGGAAGGTGCCGTGGGAAAGGGGAGCAGGTGTTGAGGGTGATGGAAGAGTGAACCAGGATGTCCTGGAGGGAACGGTCCCTTCGGAATGCTGAAAGAGATGGGGAGGGAGGGGAAGAAATAATTGGTGGTGGCATTGCGTTGAAGGTGGCGGAAATGGCGAAGGATGATCCGTTGAATGTGGAGGCTGGTGGAGTGGAAGATGAGAACAAGGGGAACCCTATCGTGGTTCTGGGAGGGATGGAAAGGAGTGAGAGCAGAAGTGCGGGAAATGGGACGGACACTGTCAAGGGCCGGATCAACCACGATGGAGGGGAATCCTTAGTTGAGCAAAAAGGAAGACATACGGAAGCAGTTCCAGTTCTGACAAAAGGTCACAGGCTTGAAATGTTAACTCTGTGTCTCTCTCTCTCCAGAGATGCTGCCTGACCTGGTGAGTACTTCCAGCACTTTTTGTTGATAGCCCATTGTCCCTACTCTCTGTCTTCTAATCTCCTAACCAGATCAATAATTTGCCTTCAATACATCGCAAGGTGTTGAAAACAAAGAACTGGTATTTAATTAATTACTACAAGCACAGCAAACAAACTTCAACTCAGATCATTATATATATGATCTGCCAGATTTGCTAAATCTTACTGACAAACTTATTATAAAGGACTATTGGTATTTCTTATTGATAAATAGTTGTACTAGAATGGGAGTACCTCAGGATGTGCTGGCTCCTTCCTTCAGCTGATTAACATATCTGGTTATCATTTTCTCTTGGATACTCTTAGATGTTTGTCCCTGCAAAACATTTCTCACTGTAAGTGCTTTTATAATTTAGATGATGTTTCAAGTCACTGTATTCACTACATTTCTTAGCTCTTTAGAAATTTTATTTACTTTTTGGGCTATGATGGCTCGAACCTTTCAGCAGCTTTTTCTTTGAACAAAGAAAAAGCTCATTCTCATCAACTAAATGACCTCACCATTACTTCCTTTTCATTACCATTTTCTGTCCCTTTAATTCTTTTCTTGACAATTTTTTTCTCCTCCCTGCCCCTCCTGACCCAATTGTCTCTCTGAATTCTGGTTGTCCTCTTGTATCTCATACAAGTGATGATTCTTCTTGTGTCAGCCATAAAGCAACTGTCAGCAGATTATTCAAGCACAGGAGAATTACAACTAAATCTAATTCTGTCTTTACTCGATGCTCACACAGTCGCATTTCCAACAGGGGTTGCTGGATAATGACCAGAAGTGGGAATCCATGCCTGACTTTTCATTGCTAACCAATTGTCTCTGAACCTGGACGTTGGTTCGTTGATGCTACAAGCTGACTCAACCTTGTCTACAAGTCAACTTCATCCCATCATTGGACATAAGACTTTACCTGAATTTAACCCGAATTGCTACTGTGTCCATTCGTGTGCACATTTTGGATGCTGCTGATTATTCTGAGCCCATTACTTCTAACTCCTTTTTTTCCCCTCTAGGCCTATTTTTACTGCCTTCTCTCTTCCTTACCTGTCACCTAGTCATGCCACCATTCATTTCTTCCCTCTCAGGTACTTTTTCCCCTCCAATTCCTGCTCCAAACCATCACCAGTCCTTTGCCTTCCTACTTCCCTGCCATTGTCCCAGGCTTGAATCGCCCTTGGATAAGCCCAGAACTACCCTCTGTGCCTCTCTTGGCATTCTCTGAAGGGCCCATTGAAGCACTAGTCGCTGTCTCTTTATGAGCAGCGACCCCAACTGCCTTGTTAACCGCCTTCCCGTCCCACTCACTCCATCCATCACCACCTCCTCGGACTCTGCAGTGGATCAACAATCACCACCCCTCTCTGCATTCCTCTCCAGAATATCCATTCATTCGCATCAAGGCCCTTGCCATCCACAACCCTATTGTGAATGATTGTATTGACATCCTAGCTTTAACTGAAACTTGCCTCATGGGTGCTGATATTTTGCCCCATACTGAAACCATATTGATTGACTATACTTTGACTAACTATACTATGATCATACTGACTATACTTTCCACCACCTGCCCCACCTAAACTGGCACAGTAGCAGTGTAGCCCTTATCACCAAATCACACCTTGGTCTCTTCCCCTACTCCACTGGTAATTTCTTCTCCTTCGAGTACCTCACCTTGTTCTATCCCTCTCACATCTCCTTTAAAATTCTCATTGACTACTGCGCCCCCAAGGCCAATCTCGGGGTTCTCTCTGATATCTTTCCTCCTTTGGCCTCTGCACTGAGTGACTCTTCACACTTGCTGATTTCAGTCTCCATCTCAATGGACCTTGCTCACCTCTGATTTCACTTCCCTCCTGTCTTCCCGTAACTTCTCCTAACCATATTCATAGCCACTACCTCGACTCTGCCAACTCACATGGCCTGTCTACTCCCATTGTCTCAATTACAGACAAGGCCATCTCAGGCCACTTCATTTTGTCTCACCACCCACATGCGCCACCCGCTTCCAACCCCACTTCCTACTGTGTCCACTCCAGGAAAATCTCTCCCCCAAGTCACCTACAAGAACAGCAATTCCGGCCTACAGTATGCAGCACTCGGAATCATCTCCAGTAGCAGCAGCTTTCATGTAGGAGTGACACTGATAGGAAAGGGTAGAGGGAAGAATGGGTGCCAATGAAAAGGGAAGAGGAAAAATAACTTGGAGAAAGAATGGAAAGGGAAATTGAGGGCAATGAAGGAGAAAGGGAAGGCAGAAATGAAGGGGAGAGGAAGGGGACAGAAGCTAGGATCTATGCTTTGGGAAATAGAGGGGAGCAGCTGGGAATGTGAGCATTAACTGAGAGGGTGTGGGGAGGAAGAGTGGCAGCGAGAATTGAGAAGGCTTGAGGGGGTAAGAGTGCCAGGTTGAACTGGGGGGAAGACGTGTACCAACTTGAACAGGAGAGGGGGAAAGAAGTGTTCCAGTTTGAAATGGGAATTAATTGTGTTAACTTGAACGGTGGGTGGAAGAGCCCATGATGCAGCAGCCCAAAATTGAAATCCTCTTCGCTGGTGAGCTACCGGGGGCGTCCAGCAGACGTATGCAGCTCGCCGGTCTTATTTAACTGAGGCTGAAGGCCCAATATTGGATGTGCCTCAGGCCTACCTGTTCCGGCACAATGACCATTTTCAGTGTCCAGTCAACCAATTTCTAGGCCATTGAATTTATGGTGCCACATATTCTACATTCTCATTTGTTTTTGCAGAAACCAGTCACACTGCCAGGTGTCTGAATAGAAGCTTTTGAGAAGCAAGTCTTTTGAGGCTTATAATATGAGTTACTCATTTCTGATATACATCTGGGTCATTTTCTGTTCTTTAATGACCAATATTATCCAGTGTGATCCTAATTAAAATATACTAAAATTTTATAGGAATTGCAATTTATTATATTCTGATTGACTCTCATAGGGAGCAAATTCTGACAGGAATTTTAAACTATAATATTCTCTGTTTTGGTATGGGAAAAGTAAGTCTATAGCTCAACACAATTTTACACTAGGCTACACTATGTGCTTGTTATATTTCCAGTTGAATCGTACACTAATTTTTCCCTGAATGCAAATTCTTTTAACCATTGTGAAAAATACTACAACTTCAGAATTAAACTGGTGCTGATTTTTAGAGCTTCGTAGACTTTAAAAGTACTTTAAAAATTATCGAATAACATTAATGGTAAATATTAGTTCCCGGCTTCTGTGCAGTCTCAATGAATTTTAATCTCCTGAAGTTCATATCGGAAAGTGTCGTGGCATGATATTTACAAATTCCTCTTCTAAAATCTAAGCCCCATCAATTACAATCTGTCAGCTACTTAGACAATGCTCAACATTACAGCTAATTATCCATTTCAAGAGAAGAAAAGCTGACATCATCCACTTCAGCCTATTTAAACTATCCTTTTCTCCATTCAACTTCAGAGTGAAATTGATTGTAATTGCATTAAAGATGACCCCCATTTCATCCTGCCCTCCATCTTCAAGAATGATGCTTGATGGTGAATAATCTACAAATGGTGAAAAAAACTTAAAATAAAAACTGTATTTTTAAAAATTAGTATGCTTTGTATAAATATCAGTAATATTCTGCTTTACATGATAAGCTCACCAACATACTAACCCTAGCAGAAACATTTTGTTAACCTTTGACAGAAAAGGCACACTCAATGAATACTGCAAACCATTTCACTTCAGCTACATAATTAAAAAATTGATCTATAAAAATGCTTAATTTGAAGATGTCAGTAATTTTAAATGCACAGTTCCTAAAATATTTTCTCTACTCAAAAATCCTTTTTAAGATTCTGAACTATGAAAATGCTTAAAATTAACTAGAATGTATCACTTTTAGTCTACGAATTCTAAATGTTCTGGAAGAACATTCCCCCCAGATCCCTCTTGAAATGTAGCCTCAATTTTGTACCATCAACAGTTGAATTTTCCCCTTCAGGCTTTCATGTACACTTTTTTTCTCCAATACAAAACCAAGGAATATTATGTATATCTGCAGTTTAAGTTACAAATTGTGCATAACTACTTTTTTACACATGCCATAGGCTTATAGTCAAGGTCGTTCTTGAGGTGTCAGCTTTTTGGGGCTGTGCCAGCTATTTTGAAACCATTAGTCAGCTTTTCCTAGTTTTCTAGCGTGGCATGTATGCTTCTGGTTTTGTTTGTATAAACTGTTCTTCCTGGGGTTGGGATGTATAATGTTCTGTCTGTTTAATGCTCTTGAACATTATGCACGAATTCACACAAATTAAAAATTATTTTTGATTTTCATCTTTTACGGGAAGAGGAAGAGTCGATAAATATTTGAAGCAGAGGCATATACAGGGTGATGGGGAGAGTGCAGAGCGGTGGGATTATTTTTGGACTGTGCTAGCAAAGACCAACATAGCATGATGGGCTGAGTGGCCTCCTCCAGTGCTATAAACTTCTGTGATTCTATGAATTTGTCATTCTGTGTTTAGGGATAAGACTGACCAGAACCATGGAGTAAAATATTGGTGCATGAAATGTCTTCTAAGTATTTCTGTATATGCTTATTGGTTAGAGTGTTAGTGAGAGCTATTCCGGACCATGTTTTACAATGTTCTTTTGTACGTTTGCTTCATAGTATTTCGACAAGGAGACATTGGAACAAGTTGGTATGCTGTACTCGCTGGATCTTTGGATGTTAAAGTGTCAGAAACAGCCAGCCAACAGGTAAAGGGAGTGTCTTGTTCAAATACATTGTTCTTCCTGGTTTTGGAATATGTAAAGCTTTGTCAATTTTGTTCATAAAACAATAAATTTGATATTTCTTTCAGAACAGCGTAAATCAAAATGTAGTGACTTTTTTGAGTTGATAGGCAACATTTTTTCTGACATACAAATGAAATAAAAATATTCCAGTGTACTATATATTAAGTTTGAGAGTGATGTAGTCCAATCTGAAACTAAGGTCTTCAATCTAAACAGAGGAAACTACAAGGGTATGAGGGACAAGTTGGCCATGGTAGACTGGCCACACTATGTTAGGTTGTTCCGGCATGGTGTCAGGAAGCACTTCTTCACACAAAGGGTAGTGGAAATCTGGAACTCTCCCCCCCACAAAAAGCGGTTGAGGCTAGGTCAATTGAAAATTTCAAAAATTAGATTGCTAGATTTTTGTTAGGTAAGGGTATTAAGGAATATGGAACCAAGTCGAGTAAATGGAGTTAAGATACTGATCAGCCATGATCTCATTGAATGATGGAACAGGCTTGAGGGGCTAAATGGCCTACTCATGTTCCTATGTTCTGTAGGCACAGCAATTTCCCTGCCCCTCACCTGAGGTCGGTGACCCAGCAATGGCCCACACAAATTACTCAAATTGCCTTGATCCCAGGAAGTCAGCTGGGGTCAAGGGCACAGGCATGGGGCAGGTGTCTATCCTGCCCCACCAAGGATCCAGCAGCATTGCATCAAAGAGGATAATCCAGCTCTAGAAATTCAACAGAAGTATAGCTCTGATGCTGGAGTTACAGGAAACAACATTTGTCATAAAACCATGAAAATTACATTAGTACAGTTATCAAATAGGACAATAATTAAAGGAAAAGTGATCCAACCATGGCTAACAAAAGAAATTAAAGCTAGTATTAAGTCAAAGGAGGAAGCTTATAAAGTTGCAAGAAAAAACGGTCAGCCTGAGGATTGGGATCTTTTTAGAAATCAGCAAAGGGGGACCAAGAAATTGATAAAGAAAGTGAAAATGGAATATGAGCACAAACTAGCAAAAAATATAAAAACGGATTGTAAAAGCTTCTATAGGTATGTGAAAAGGGAAAGACTGGCGAAGGTAAATGTAGGTCCTTTACAGTCAGAGACGGGAGAATTTATAATGGGAAATGAGGAAATGAAAGAGAAATTAAATAAATTCTTTGTTTCTGTTTTCACGGAGGAAGACACAAAAAACCTCCCAGAAATATGAGAAAACCAAGGGTGTGGCGAGAATGAGGAACTTAAAGAAATTATTATTAGTAAAAAAACAGTACGAGCAAAATTAATGGGACTAAAAGTCGATAAATCCCAAGGACCGGATGACCTACATCCTAGGGTTTTGAAAGAGGTGGCATTGAGATAGTGGACGCATTGGTTGTCATCTTCCAAAATTCTATAGATTCTGGAACGGTTCCTGCAGATTGGAGGATAGCAAATGTAACCCCGCGAATTAAGAAAGGAGGGAGAGAGAAAACGGGGAACTACAGACCTGTTAGCCGCACATCAGTAGTTGGGAAAATACTGGAATCTATTATAAAGGATGCAATAACTGGGCACTTAGAAACTAATAGTAAGATTGGGCAGAGTCAACATGGATTTATGAAAGGGAAATCCTGTTTGACAAACCTATTTGAGTTCTTTGAAGATGTAACTAGTGGAGTAGACAAAGGGGAACCGGTAGATGTGGTGTATCTGGATTTTCAGAAGGCCTTCGATAAGGTCCCACACAAGAGGTTGGTGAACAAAATTAGGGCACATGGAATTGGGGGTAATATACTAGCATGGATTGAGAATTGGTTAACAGACAGAAAACAAAAAGTAGGGATAAACGGGTCTTTTTCAGGATGGCAGGCTGTGACTAGTGGGGTACCGCAAGGATCAGTGCTTGGGCCCCAGCTATTCACAATCTATATCAATGATTTGAAGGGGACTAAATGTAACATTTCCAAATTTGCTGATGATACAAAGCTAGGTGGCAGTGTCAGTTGTGAAGAAGATGTGAACAGGCTTCAAGGGGATCTCGACAGGCTCAGTGAGTGGGCGAGAACATGGCAGATGGAATATAATGTGGATAAATGTGAAGTTATCCACTTTGGTAGAAAAAACAGAAAGGCAGAGTATTTCCTAAATGGTGAAAGATTGGGGAATGCAGATGCTCAAAGGGACCTGGGTGTCCTTGTACACGAGTCACTGAAAATGAATGTGCAGGTGCAGCAAGCCATTAGGAAGGCAAATGGTATGCTGGCCTTCATTACAAGAGGGCGGTGGAGGCCAGTTCATTAAATATATTCAAGAAGGAGTTGGATATATTTCTTAAGGCTAAAGGGATCAAGGGATATGGGGAGAAGGCAGGGACAAGGTACTGAATTTGGATGATCAGCCATGATCTCATTGAATGGCGGAGCAGGCTCAAAGGGCCAAATGGCCTACTCCTGCTCCTATCTTCTATGTTTCTATGATTTGAGTACAGGAGTAAAGAGGTCTTACTCCAATTATATAGGGCCTTGGTGAAACCACACCTAGAGTACTGTGTACAATTTTGGTCTCCTTACTTAAGGAAGGATATACTTGCCATAGAGGGAGTGCAACGAAGGTTCATGAGCTAAATTCCTGGGTTGGCGGGACTGTCGTATGAGAAGAGATTGAGTAAACTAGGTCTCTATTCTCTTGAATTCAGAAGAATGAGAGGGTATCTCATTGAAGCATACAAAATTATTACAGGGCTTGATAGGGTGGATGCTGGGAAAATGTTTCCCTTGGCTGGGGAAACTAGAACCAGGGGCCACAGCCTCAGGATAAAGGGTCGGACATTCAGGACTGAGATGAGAAGAAATTTCTTCACACAGAGGGTGGTGAATCTTTGGAATTCTCTACCCCAGAGGGCTTAGTCATTGGGTATATTCAAAACAGAGTCGATAGATTTCTGACTAGTAAAGGCATCAAGGGATATGGTAATAGGGCTGGTGAATGGAGTTGAGGCAGAAGATCAGCCATGATCTCACTGAATGGCGGAGCAGGCTCAAAGGGTCGAATGACCTACTCCTGCGCCTATTTCTTATGTATGTTCTTATATATGTTCTTATGAGGGGGAAGTGGGATGTGAGAAGCAGGATTATGTATGAGGATACCTTCTATGGTTTCAGCCCCGCCACTGACTATGGGCACAGCTATGGCCCTCCCAATAATGACCAGCACCGGATCCTCCATGGGGGTTAGGTCTGCAGGCACGCCTGTCCCCCACCGGTTATGATCTGCTGCCTTCGGTTGTGAGCCATCTTGCCCTGCAAGAGAAAGGGAAGTGTGTCAGTGTGTGGTGCAATCTGTTTGGGTGATGTGTCATGGTTGAATAGCTGACAGTTTTTGCAAGCTGTTAGATGTGGATGTGAGGCTTATAGCATTGGTAAGTGTGTGACGGTGAGGGGAAGCTATGAATGTGAGGTATGAGTTGTGTTTGGTAGAGATTGTTAGTAGGTAAGTGATGGGGATGTGGTGCATTGAGCAGTGTGTGAGGCTAATGGTGCAGATGGTGGGATATGGCACTTGAAGATGAATTCCCTGACCTTGACAACTCTTTTAAATATGTATTACTAGGTTGGCAACTGATTTAGAATAAAAATAGGTACACAGTTTTCTCCACTGTGGTATGAGGGCCCAATGTTTGGTTGAAGGCCATCAGGCATACTGCAGAATTAAATATAAATCAAGCAAACTTACACCGTATAGATCATGTGGTCAAACACGCATGCTTTTAATGGGCTGGTTCTCACTATTAAAGGGGAATGTTTTTTGTTTATCTGAACAAATCTTTTTCTGATAACAGTAAGTAAGGAAGAAGAAATTTGGGAAAGCTCCTCCTGGCAGATGCAATATAACGTGGATAAATGTGAGGTTATCCACTTTGGTGGCAAAAACAGGAAGGCAGATTATTATCTGAATGGCAATAGATTGGGAGAAGGGGAAGTGCAACGAGACCTGGGTGTCCTTGTGCACTAGTCGCTGAAGGTAAGCATGCAGGTTCAGCAGGCGGTTAAGAAGGCAAATGGTATGTTGGCCTTCGTAGCGAGAGGGTTTGAGTACAGGAACAAGGATGTCTTGCTGCAGTTATACAGGGCCTTGGTGAGACCACATCTTGAGTATTGTGTGCAGTTTTGGTCGCCTAACCTGAGGAAGGATGTTCTTGCCATGGACGGAGTTCAGCGAAGATTCACCGGGCTGATACCTGGGATGGCAGGAATGACATATGAGGAGAGATTGGGTCGATTGGGCTTGTACTCACTGGAGTTTAGAAGAATGAGAGGGGATCTCATTGAAACTTATAAAATTCTGACAGGACTGGACAGACTAGATGCAGGAAGGATGTTCCTGATGGTCGGGGAGTCCAGAACCAGGGGTCACAGTCTAAGGATAAGGGGTAGGCCATTTAGGACAGAAATGAGGAGGAATTTCTTCACCCAGAGAGTGGTGAACCTGTGGAATTCTCTACCACAGAAGGCAGTAGCGGCCAATACATTAAAAATATTCAAGAAGGAGTTGGATATATTTCTTAAGGCTAAAGGGATCAAGGGGTATGGGGAGAAAGCAGGGACCGGGTACTGAATTTGGATGATCAGCCGTGATCGCATTGAATGGTGGAGCAGGCTCGAGGGGCTGAATGGCCTACTCCTGCTCCTATCTTCTATGTTTCTATGTTTCTTTTACTGATAATGCCGTGTCGCTCCTGCTGTAGGAGGTGCAGTAAAGGAGTATGGTTCTGTTTGGAGGGGAGGCCACCTTTCTGTGAATGCAGATGTTAAAGCTGCTTGAATGGAGTTTGCAGACAGAATGAATAGAGTCCCAAGTCCATACAGCAAATGAGGAAGAAGTGTTACTGGTATCAGGAGAAGTACCAAAGTAAGTGTACCCACCTCTGCATACTATTATGTCATAGTTTGCATGGCATAAACCAGAACTGTGACCTTTAGCACCCTCAGTGTGCAAACCATGGATGCAATCTTACCTGTTTTTACTGTCAGCTTGGCTCAATTGATTGCAGCCTTAGCTCTGAATGAAACAAGGATGCCATTGTTAGAAGGGACAGGAGCCAGGAGGTTCTTCGGTCCAGGCGTCGGCTTGGCCTGGCTGTGTTGTGGCACCTCATATGTGGAAAAGAAAGTGGTGTACTAGCCCTAGAAATGGCAGATGTGGGGCCCACCTTGCTGTTCCAGACCTAGTCCATGTCTTAGACCCCAAAAGACCTTTGCCACTTATTTCAGTTCCATTACAAAAAAAGGCTGTTGGGCTGCTGGAACTTTTAATTCGGGGGCAGGGCGCTCCTGGCACTCCCACCCATCTCCCCCACATAGCAACTGACTTCAACCTGGATTCCCACTTACATGGCACAGGCAAACACCTGAAATGCTCCCCTGTTGGTGTGGGTGCCTGATGCCGAATACTCCCGTATGATCTGTGGTGGAGATTCCCGGGGGGGGTAATCCTGGCATAGGTGCTGGGATTGCTGACCCAGGCATTTTTGGGCTCAGAATCTAGCCAATGCTTCAGTGCAATACTAAAGGAATGCTTTCTTATTGGAGTTCTGTTTCTTGGATGAGTTGTTAAACCAAGTTCATGTCTGCTTGCTCAATAGGACATTAAGAGGGAAAAATTGAGTCACGCCCCCTTTGGGGTGCTAGCTTCGCTACTTTTAGCACCCCGAAAAACGTAGTGCCCCCGCTGCCAAAATTCATCGGTAGCGCCCCAAGATGGAAGTGGGGTGCTCTTGGAAGTGCCCCGCCTCCCTATTGGGGCGCTGCGAAGGAATATCGCGGTGCAACGTTCCGCAGCGCCATGCACTACGGCACGCCGTGCCGCACTACTGCAGGCCTTCCTCCCCTTCTTAAAGGGGAGGGGCCTTGCGAAACGCGACCCGGGGCCCAGCTGGGCCACCAGGGATCGGAGTGCCGGCAAAAGAGTCCGGCACTCAAGAGAAGTGCCGGGCTCACGGAGCACAGCCGGCACTCCATGGGGGGGCTGGTCAGGAGGCCGGGGACAGCAACGGGGAAGGTGCTGGCAGGTAGCCTCGCCTTTAATTAGAGCCGCCCCGGCCGCAGGTAGGCCCCCCTGACCCCGTTGGGTGGTAAGTCAGGGGGCGCTACCGAAGATCACGGCCGGGGTGCGAGCGGGCCGATGCGCATGCCGATGATGTCATCGCTGGTGGCCCAGCGCCGCGGGGCACTAATGGTTACCGCCGCCGCTAACCTCCTGCTGAATTTCGCGGGAGGCGTTGGCGGCGTCGCGCCCGAGTGCTAGTTGCTTTACGCCCCGTTAGCGCCCTCTTAGGGTGCTAACGGGAGGGGCAAAGCAACTGAATTTTTAGGCCTAAAGATTCCATGACACTATTTAAAAGAGAGCTGGGAGCTCACCTAGTGTCCTGGTCAACGTTCTTTCTTCAACCACCACCAGAATTAGCTTAACAGGTCATTCATCTCATTTGCTGTTTGTGAGACCTTGTTGTCTGCAGTGGCCGACAGAGACTGTGCAGCAGTGCACTCCTGCTTCTCAGTTGCAAAATATCAGTGATTTTCAAAACTGCAGTGCATCATGTAGTGCATGGCAACTTTATAGCCATCTATACATGAGAATCCCAAGAGGAACCAAGCACAGGCACAATTTCACTCATGAATGCTGTGTTTGCGGTTATGGAGAAATTGGGCTCCAATTTACAGGAGTCCGTTGTCATCGGATTTGATGAGCTGTGGAATCTGCTTGAGAGAGCCATAACAGTGAGCTTCACACTCATCAGTGGTATCTTACTGTCAACGTACAAAGGTGAAAAGTATTGAGGCATGGCAGGTGAAGAAACAAAGAAGGCAGCTCCTCTCGGGGTGACTGCACATCCTAGACAAATGCTTCAAATGACGAAGTGTCAATTAGCAGACAGCTGCTGTCTTCTCAGTCAAGGCTCCAGCTATAGCAGGTCCATTTCATGACCCCGCACCCAGAGGTACAATGCCACTTCCATCTACATTTTCTCCTTCCCCTGAGGGAGCACTTAAGATACTGTAGTCATAAAGGCATTAGAACAAACATATCTTACAGGGTCACCAAGGGACACATGGTGATTGATGCTAGAAATATTTTATTATGCAAATTTAAACACATTTTGAGCACGATATTACTCCTCAGTGTGGACAGGTTTGTCGGGAAGGGCCATGTTAAATAATAACTGACAGTAGGTGGTGTAAGATAGTGGTTCAGGTACAAGAGATGAAAAAGTACAACATGTTATTTCTGGGAATGTTGTGTAATGTTTGATTTGTCTGCAATACTTGTGCAGGAGCCAGATCTGGGAATTACAGGAAACAGTTACCAATGATGCCTAGTGCACCAATTTTCTTGGCTACACCGTTGCTTTCTCCATTTCCTCATCCTTTTTGCTGCACCATGGGCCTCCTCTTCATTCTGCATGTATATTTACTGCTCTTTGTATTGCAAAGTTATGCAGCATGCAGCGGACCATGATTTTTTTTGACAGTTCAGCTAGGCTATAGAGAATCACCATGCTTGAGCTGTCTGAGCTTTGCTTTAGCATCCCAATGGTGTGCCTTTCAATAATTCAGGTTGAGCTATGTGCCTCGTTGCATTTATATTCTGCTGCTATTCTGGATCCCCAGCCATGGCTCTAGAAAAAAAGCCCTGGTCTCCAGGTTACTTTCTGTTCAGTCTGTGGCAATCTTCTAACAATGTGGGCACCATGGACTGCCATATAATAAATGCCTAATGGATGCTTCCTGGATATCAGGCACTTATTTGCATTATGATGTTTCTGTAGTCAGAAACCACCTGAGAATTCATGGAATCCTTTCGATTGATGAAAATTATGGGATTGATGTGAAGAGCTCTGATGCCCACGTGGATGCTATTTACTATGCCCTGGACTCTTGGGAACCCTGAAACCCGGAAAAGTTCTGTGCCCTATTTAGCTGATACCTCCTTTCCACAAGGAAAGTGATGACACTTTTCCCCTTCCAAACATGAAGGGGGGGAGTTTTAACCTCTCCACCCGGCAGGAATGGGGCGTGTATGCAGTTAAAATAGCCTGGGAGCACTTACCGTTCAGCTCCCGCTCGATCCCTGGCCGCCATCATCTTAACCATGCAGTTTTTTTCAGTGGTCGAAGCATCCACCAGTATCAGGCAGGTGCCTCATGAATAGATGCAGATCTGCGTCCTATGATGTTATTAGGACTCCAATACAATTTTAACAGGAAATAGTGGAAGTTCCACCCAGCGCTGAACACAATGAGTAAAACCTAGCAGTTTCAGGGGGCCACTGGAAGCAGTATTTAAAGCAGCCCTCAGCTACAGGTACTCAGATCATAGGGATCTGTGTGCTGTTGTGCTTTTTGGATTTCAAAGGGATATTTGAACTTGGAGAATACTTGTTTTTGATTTTTTTCCCCTTACACGACTTCAATAAGCATTCAGAGCATATGATGGGTGTCCTTCTTGCTGCATTGATTTGGAGTAAGGAAGAGGAGCAGCACCAACAGTAGGCTGAACAACCAGAGGGAGCAGTAGTTGGGCCTGTTAAAAAACAGCAGGTGAGGGAGGCTGATCATAGAAGGCTGTACCCAGCCCACAGAGTCTAGAGGCCAACAGTGAGTTTTCTGGACCTGTCTAAAGAGCAGTGTATGAGTAGGCTGTACTTCTTCAGGCAGGCTGTCGCTGATCTCCGTAGCCTCCTGCAAGAAGACCTGCTACCTGCAGGGCCAAGTGGCTATGATTTGCCAGTGGCTGTGAAAGTCACCACTGTAGTGTATGTAACCTGTACTACCTTAAGAGGATACCTTAAGGTGATGGACTACTTTTTAACGGCTCCTGTACATTGTAGTACCGGTGGTGACCACACCGGTATATAAACCCTGCGGAGCAAAGTGTACCTCAGTTCCGCCCTGACCCTCAATCACTAAAGACCTGTTTACTTACTTCTGTTGTCTGTGTCCTGTTATTCATTATAACTGCACTTGTAAACACAGACTCAACAACCACTACCTTTAACTTCTTATTCTCAGGCTCGTTTCAGGGTGTTACAGGGGACATCTCCCACATCTGCCAGTTTGTAGTACACAAGGCATAAATCAGGTCACCAATACCTAATTTGCCAGAATCAATCAATACATTACCTTCCCTATGGACGTCAACAGTTAAGATGATAGCGCTCAGGGATTTGCAGCAGTTGCAGGCTTCCCTCACGTGCAGGGGGTTGTAGACGGCACTCGTGTAGCCATCAAGGTACCAGAAGACCAGTCAGGATGTTTCTTCAATAGGAAGGGATTTCACTCCATTAATGTGCAGCTGGTCTATGATCACAACAACAGGATCATGCAAGTCTGTGTCAGGTTCGCAGGCAGCAGTCACAAAGTCTTTAACCTGTGCCAGTCAACCATTCCCCCACTATTCCACCCTTCCAGGACTGTTAGAGGATGGTTGCCTGGGGGCAAGGGCTACCGCTCCAAACATGGCTGATGACATCCCTCCGCAACCCCCACATGCCTGAATAGCTCAGATACAACTAGAGCCAGAGCCATGGGACCACCAGTATGATCATTGAGCATACTAGAGAGGTCTTGAAACAAAGGTTTAGGTATCTGGATAGGTCTCCGGGCTTCTTACACCAGAGAGAATCTCCTGCATCAATGCAGTGTTCTGCATCTTGCACAACCTGGCAATACCTTCAATATAGGGGCCATGATTAAGGAATTTGCAGATGATACAAAAAATTGGCCGTGTGGTTAATAGTGAGGAAGGAAGCTGTAGACTGCAAGAAAATATCAATGGATTGGTCAGGTGGGCAGAAAAGTGGCAAATGGAATTCAGTTTGGAGAAGTGTGAGGTAATGCATTTGCGGGGGCTAACAAGGCAAGAGAATACACAATAAGATACTGAGAAGTGCAGAGGAACAGAGAGACCTTGGAATGTATGTCCACAGATTCTTGAAGGTAGCAGGACAGGTAGATAAGGTGGTTAAGAAGGCATATGGGTTACTTTCCTTTATTAGCCGAGGCATAGAATATAAGAGCAGGTAGTTTGTGCTCGAACTGTATAAAACACTAGAGTACTGCGTACAGTTCTGGTCACCACATTACAGGAAAGATGTGATTGCACTAGAGAGGATACAGAGGAGATTTATGAGGATGTTGCCAGGACTGGAGAATTTTAGCTTTGAGGTTAGATTGGATAGGCTGGTGTTGTCTTCTTTGGAACAGAGGAAGCTGGGGGGAGACTTAATTGAGCTGTATAAATTATGATGGGCCTAGATAGAGTGGATAGGAAGGACCTATTTGCCTTAGCAGAGAGCTCAATAACCAGGGGACATAGATTTAAAGTAATCGGTAGAAGGGTTAGAGGGGAGTTGAGGAGAACTTTTTTCACCCAGAGGGTGGTGGGGGTCTGGAACTCACTGCCTGAAAGGGTGGTAGAGGCAGAAACCCTCATTGCATTTAAAAAGTACTTGGATATGCTCTTGAGTGCTGTAACCTACTGGGCAACGGACCAAGAGCTGGAAAGTGGGATTAGGCTGGCTAGCTCTTTTTCGGCCGGCACATACACGATGGACCGAATAGCTTCCATCTGTGTCATAAATTTCTATGATTCTATGAATACAGAGAGAATTACATTCAGTGGAGGTAGAGTAGTTCAGGTCCTGAACGACACTGGCTGCTTGCTTTAGTTGACACTTGGGACCTCATAATGAAAGCTCTGGGTTCTCTTGATTAAAACCGTAGGCTCTCAGATCAACAGTCCTGGCTTATGCTAGCCTGGTGAATGATCCCGGCACCACTAACTGTTTACAAATGATCAAGGTAAAGCTGAATCTTCACTCGGGTCCCAAGGAAATATCCCACGTTTCCAGCCGGAGGTGCGCTGGCATTATATTGGTAATGGAAAAAAAATTGTCTTCCAGCATATGCAAGTAAAGGGCCTACCATCTCTTTGAGGCCTCTATTGCCAGATTGGTTTGCCCTGATGCAGCTTGCGCCAGCGCCTGCAACCTACAAGGTAAGTTTTTGAAATTATTCACCTGAATGCGGAGCCAGGAAGAGCAGGAGTTCTCTTCCCGACCCCACATTTAAAGAGCACAAGTCGCCGCTCCTCCCTCCCCCACCCCCATTCGCTCCCCAGCCTCCTATCTCCCGACCCCTGGCCTCATCCCGATAAATGACCTCTTTTCTCCCGACCCCCGGCCTCTGATTCCACCTCCCCAGCCCCGGCTTCCGATTCTCGCTCCCCGGCTTCTGATCTCCTGACACAGCCTTCATTTACCTGAGGGTTGTTGCAATGCTAACAGCAGCCCGATCTTCGTTTACTCATTGTCGACTGGCTGTCGGCGCCGAGCTGGCTCCATTGTAATGGGGCCCGAGACCCAATATCGGGAGCACCACAGGCTTCACCATTTAACCACCCTGCAACCCCCCATGCACCCAAAAATGCCACGCCCAAATTTCTACCCAATAAGACTTTACAAGATGGTAGATTCTGAATAATAGAAAAAAATGTTTGAGGCACTAGATTACTTATAATGTGCAGGTGTATTACACTCATTATCCCAAATAATTGTGGAAATTTTTAACATTTTGCGTTTCTGGTTTGTACTTTTTGAAAGGATGCTGTCATACTCTGTACTCTGGGAATTGGAACAGCTTTTGGAGAATCAATTCTGGACAACACTCCCCGCCATGCTACAATTGTCACCAAGGAGTACAGTGAGCTTCTCCGGATTGAACAGAAAGACTTCAAAGCGCTATGGGAGGTAAATCTGAAAGCAGCTTGTGCTTTTTGATATTATAAATATAGCAGATATGCAATTGTTTTGAATGGTAAACTTACTATCTAATTACTATAATATTTTAATCATATATTCTTACAAAATAAGTTATATGTGGGATACTCATTTATAATATACAGATTTAGGTATTTAACAATGATCCATAAAGGAATTACTGAGCTCGTATATCATCTTATGATGCTTCACATCTGCATAAATTTGATCTCTAATTGCCAGTGTAAATGCACTGAATTCTCTACCAACATTAAGTAATTCCCACCATTGAGGTCGGCTTAATTCCAGAGGCATTTCAGAGAATGTAGTATCACTGCTAAATTATTCCAGCCAGTAGCCTCGGCAGGTGACGATGTCATTAGACTGCAATGATTTGTAATGAACTACAGCATCTCCTTGCAGTATTTTTATTTGCAAAGGCACTTTTGTTGTAAGTCTGAGGATGCACTTCAGTGAGAACCAGCAATGTAAATGAACAGCTTTGATTAAGTTGATATTGCAGATTTTGATAGAGTAAATAAGGAGAAATTGTTTCCACTGGTGGGAGGGCTGGTCGGCAGATTTAAGATAATTGGCAAAAGAACCAGAGATGAGGAAAAAAATTACACAGCGTGTTGTTATGATCTGGAATGCACTGCCTGAAAGGGTGGTGGAAGCAGATTCAATAGTAACTTTCAAAACCAATTAGATATATACTTGAAAAGGAAAAATTTACAGGGCTATGGGGAAAGAGCCGGAAAGTGGGACTTATTGGATAGCTCTTTTAAAGAGCCGGCACAGGCACGATGGACTGACTGTCCTCCCTCTGTGCTGTATGATTCTTTGAGACCAGGGCCATTAGCAGGTAAATTCTGAGGGCAAAATGGAGGGAAAGGAGACCACTACCAGGCCTTTTCCCTCCTTGGGGGCACCTCAGGGCCGCTTCCCAGGGCCTACCACAAATCTTCCTGATGGTAGCTCTGGGAAATGGTAACACAGGGAGTAGGGATGGGAAATCCACTGGGGAGCTCGGTACCACCTCGACTGCCATCTGTAGGCGGCAAGTGGGGAAGGAACATCCAGTGGCAGTCCTGACGAGGATGAGAGGAGGGACATGCAGGTTAGGCAATGAGATGGTGCTGGGCTTCACTGCCTGAATTTCCTTCATTCTCTGCTTGAGTGGAATAGCGTAGGAGCATCCAGCCCATCAAGTTACTTACAACAATAAAGATAGAATCAGCCCACAGGGGGTTAAAATATGCTTTTCAGAACATATTAAAAAGGAACAGAACAAAGGGAAGGGGGAGAGAAAACACATACACACAAAAAGTTGAGTGACCTGTAAAGTGCTTAAATGGAAAACAGGAGATGGCTGAAGTCATAGTAACATGATACGAAAGGAGGCAATAATGAGTGAAATTAAAGTAATTTATGAGACACAGAGAAAGTAAAAATAACTGAAGCAGTGGGAGGTTAGATAGATAGAAATGAAAACAGCTACCATCAAGCCAGCGGACCAACCCTGGTTCATAAGGAGTGCAGAAGAGCATGCCAGGAACAGCACCAGGCATACCTAAAAATGAGGTGCCAACCTGGGGAAGCTGCAACACAGGACCAAATGCATGCTAAACAGCAGAAGCAGCATGCTATAGACAGAGCTAAGCGATCCCACAATCAACGGAGCAGATCAAAGCTCTGCAGTTCTGCCACATCCAGTCGTGAATGGTGATGGAGCATTAAACAACTAATGGGAGGAGGAGGCTCCATGAATATCCCCGTCCTCAATGATGGTGGAACCCAGCAAGTGAGTGCAAAAGACAAGGCTGAAGCGTTTACAACCATCTTCAGCCAGAAGTGCAGAGTGGATGATCCATATCGGCCTCCTCCTGAGGTCCCCACCATTACAGAAGCCAGTCTTCAGCCACTTCCATTCATTCCACGTGATATCAAGAAACACCTGAGTGAACTGGATACAGCAAAGGCTGTGGGCCCCGATAACATGCCGGCTGTCGTGCGGAAGACTTGCGCTCCAGAACTAGCCGCGTCTCTAGCCAAGCTGTTCCAGTACAGCTACAACACTGGCATCTATCCAACACTGTGTAAACTGCCCAGGTATGTCCTGTCCACAAAAAGCAGGACAAATCCAATCCGGCCAGTTACTGCACCATCAGTCTACTCTCAATCATCAGCAAAGTGATGGAAGGTGTTGTCGACAGTGCTATCAAGCGGCACGTATTCACCAATAACCTGCTCACCGATGCCCAGTTTGGGTTCTGCCTGGACCACTCAGCTCCAGACCTCGTTACAGCCTTGGTCCAAACATGGACAAAAGAGCTGAATTCCAGAGGTGAGGTGAGAGTGACTGCCCTTGACATCAAGGCAGCATTTGACCAAGTGTGGCATCAAGGAGCCCTAGTAAAACTGAAGTCAATGGGAATCGGGGGGGAAACTCTCCACTGGCTGAGTCATACCTAGCACAAAGGAAGATGGTTGTGGTGGTTGGAGGTCAATCATCACAGCCCCAGGACATTGCTGCAGGAGTTCCTCAGGGCAGTGTCCTAGGCCCAACCATCTTCAGTTGCTTCATCAATGATCTTCCCTCCAACATAAGGTCAGAAATGGGGATGTTTACTGATGATTGCACAATATTCAGTGCCATTCGCAACTCCTCAGATAATGAAGCAGTCCATGCCTGCATGCAACAAGACCTGGATGACATTCAGGCTTGGGCTGATAAGTGGCAGTTAACATTCGCGCCACACAAGTGCCAGGCAATGACTATCTCCAACAAAAGGGAGTCTAACCACTGCCCCTTGACATTCAATGGCATTACCATCGCCGAATCCCCTACCATCAACGTCCTGCAGGTCACCATTGACCAGAACCTTAACTGGACCAGCCACATAAATACTGTGGCAACAAGAGCAGGTCAGAGGCTGGGTATTCTGCAGCGAGTGTCTCACCTCCTGACTCCTCAAAGCCTTTCCACGATCTACAAGGCACAAGTAAGGAGTGTGATGGAATACTCTCCACTTGCCTGGATGAGTGCAGCTCCAACAACACTCAAGAAACTCAATACCATCCAGGACAAAGCAGCCCACTTGATTGGCACCCCATCCACCACCTTAAACATTCACTCCCTCCACCACCGGCGTACCGTGGCTGCAGTGTGTACCATCTACAAGATGCACTGCAGCAACTCGCCAAGGCTTCTTCGACAGCACCTCCCAAACCCACGACCTCTACTACCTAGAAGGACGAGGGCAGCAGGCGCATGGGAACACCACCACCTCCAAGTTCCCCTCCAAGTCACACACCATCCTGACTTGGAACTTTATCGCCGTTCCTTCATCGTCGCTGGGTCAAAATCCTAGAACTCCCTCCCTAACAGCACTGTGGGAGTGCCTTCACCACATGAACTGCAGTGGTTCATGTAGGTGGCTCACCACCACCTTCTCAAGGGCAATTAGGGATGGGCAATAAATGCTGGCTTTGCCAGCGAAGCCCACATCCCGTAAGGAAATTTTTCAAAAAAGGTAAAACAGAGCAGACTAAAGGAGCCCAAGTGAAAAAAAGAGCAGGTCTACGTCAAGGATGCAGACAGCCCTGACAGCACAGCGTTCCAACTGAAGGTCCCAACTCCGACTACCAACCTGTCCCGTCCTCCGAAAGTCTGACATACCTATCCCACACTGCCAACTTCTTATGCCAAAACAATTGTGGGCTATAGTGATGTCTGAAGTTTCTGGTCACCCTTATCACAGAAGCACTGGACCTTGCCCAGTGTATTGGCTGAAGCCAATTTTTAAATGACATTTAAACTGTCTATTTTGAGTCTCTTTCCAGCCAGCCTTCCATTGGCTTCAATTTTACTATTAGTTTTAACAACACAAGAGAGGGAAATTCACATTGAAGTAGTATTTTGTACAGAGCAGTAATTGCTGGGATTGGGCATTGCTAAATTTACCAGTGCTCCGCATCCTCACCCCAGAGGAGGATACCAGTAACTACACAGATGTAAGCTTTAGTTACTACTTTGCCTGCCATAGGGATTGGCATTTTAATACTCCAAAACATTATCATTATATAAGCTCAGATCCTAAGACCTTTTTAAATAGCTTTTAGTTTTGTAAACTCAGCTGTAATGAATTCCATTAAAAGGAATGGAAACAAAATTGGAACCGGATTGCCTCCCCCTCTTCCGTGGCCATGTTCGCGCCCGGGTGGCCCTAGAGATGGAGCACGCGGTGTCCGCCGGCACGCTCGAGCTTTTTCGTGACCGGTGGGCGCCGCGGGGACTGGAGTGCATAATTAATCTGGGCAACCAAATTTTAATTTGATTGGTGGAGGGCTCTTTAAAAGGGTTATTGGTTTTTTTTGTTAGTTAATTTGTGCACTTGTTTTTTGGTCGAATGAAAAGAGAGGAAACAAAATTGGAAAATTACCCATCCTCCGATCAAATCCTGGGAACCAAAATATAACCAAGACACATCTCTAAATCATAATTCTCAAGTTAAGCAATTAATTTTGCAAATAGTTTGCATGTGACTGCATTCTAAATGCTAATTTAGAACTGTGCATGCAAAATCAGTACAAGCAAAGACCACATTGTCTAAATAGTAAATTAAATGAATGAGCTCCACCTGCCACTTGTGACCATCAGTCACAATGACACACCCTCAAGGGCTTAACATATCAGATCAAAGCAGGAAAACCAGAGGTTTCAGATATTAGGTTGTCACGGTATAGTGTACTTGATACTAGGTGAAAGAAGCTAATGAATACTTCTATGTTTTTCTAAGGAAAGTATTCCTGTTCACTGGCTTTTTAAAAAACTACTGATCATCTTGATCTAATTGAAGCAGTTGTAGGGAACCCTAGTCCGTAAGAAGATTCTCTGCCTCCAATATTTTCCGATGCGCTCCTTTAAGCGGGTATGAAAGCAGTTAATAGAATTTTTATAAGGTCTGTAGGTTAATGATAATTGTGGAATTGGATAATATTTAAAAAATTGACCTAATGTAAAGGGTGTGTAGGTATTGATTAAGCATGTGGTCTGCTTAATGGATCATTCATTTCTTTCCTTCTATTATGTCATGTTCATCAATGTCTTGCAGTTTAATCCCTCTATCCTCATGTCTTAGGTTTCATAACACCCTTATGAAAGTTTGAGATGCTGGTGGGTCAATGTGCAATGTTTCTCTATTGCATTGGAATGCAGTGTGATAGTTATAAGACTGAGCCAGACTGACTTTGTGAAATTAAAATTTATTACTAGGCTAAATTTATGTGTAAGTTTGTGTTATGAAAGACTAACTATAAAACTTATGACTGTAGTAATGGAAAAATGAAACTAATCAAGATGAGCCTGCTTTTGATGGTGGATAATAATTTCTACCAATTACTACTTTAATTGTTATTTAATAACATTGTTGGTGCAGCTAATGTCTCAAGTGAAAAAAACTGTGGAAACATTTATCAAGAGTCCCATGTAAAGGATCCCATTTTTGCCTTGAGTGAGATGGGCCACATAACTTCTAAATGTGTTTTAGAAAGGTTTTCCTTTATGATGGGGATTACCATGATATTTTATAGTTATCCACTGATT
This sequence comes from Somniosus microcephalus, assembly GCF_052327205.1. Classification (NCBI taxonomy): domain Eukaryota; kingdom Metazoa; phylum Chordata; class Chondrichthyes; order Squaliformes; family Somniosidae; genus Somniosus; species Somniosus microcephalus. Next base: position 249,958,287 of record NC_140990.1, on the reverse strand, counting down.
ATTATGGTTACACTGAGTTTAAAAGTATCCAGCTCAGCTCCTCCAGTATTTAGTGGAGAACTACACCTGTGGTAAGATTGATTAGGTACACTGATCAGGCAGGTCCAACATTCAGTCCCTGGGCTGTACTGTACTGAGTGAGTTAGGTGATCTTTCCTAGGGCATATTTGGAGGTGTTATAATTGTGATAGCAATGATAATTGCTTTTCTAGCTATGTTAGATGTCTGAGTTCTGCTAAATACAATAAGGCCACTGAAAGATTCCCATGGACAGGCCTGCGAGGACTCCCAGGGTATGGCAGAGGTATTAAATGAGTATTTTGCTTCAGTCTTCAATCTTGAAGCCGATGCTCACCTATCCGTAGGAAGTTGCAGTATTAACAATAACATTCTGAGGGTCAAAGTCTGTCCTAAATGGTTAAGACCTTCTGCAAATCCTGCCTGAATGTCAATGTACTAGTTACACTCAAATTTTGAGAGTCCATCTGTTTCCATAATTATTCACAGATCGAAGTACAGATTTGCTTAGGTGCTTGTAGAGGGATTGGAGAATTATATGCAAGTAAAATTTAGAGATGTGGATAATTAAAGGGAAATGCCACAATGAGTCACATACCATCCTGACTTGGAAATATATCGCCGTTCCTTCATCGTTACTCGGTCAAAATCCTGTGTAATATATAGTGTAAACATTTTGAAATTAATTTTTCATAGGAATTACAATATGCTAAGACCAGTGATAAAATTAATAATTTGTGGTAGAGTCCTCGCTGCTTATAGCGGGCAAGTTGGTGTTAATACGATTAGCCTGCTATAAGCGTTAGGCGGTTCACGCCTTTAGAGACACAGAGAGAACAGAGAAGGAAACAAACGAGTGACTGGATTTCAATTCCGTCCCTGTGGTTATTAACAAAAGTTAATGTGGAAAGGGACCAACAGATGGTTTGCCCAGGATTTAAACCGAGGGCTTTTCAGTGTTCCCAAATTACCGACTGAAGAGCTGGAAAAATGCAGGAAGAGCAGGATTTCTTAAATCTCTGCAGCAGTTACTGGCAACAGAGCCATGGTGGGATTCTCGTTCAAAATGAGTGATTGTTAATGAGAGAGATCGTCGGCTCAATACAGATGCAGAATGATCCAGGGAGGGCTTTAAATACAAATATGAGAATAGGATGCGAAGCATTTATTGAACTGCCCAAAATAGCCAGCGGACTTCGCATGTTATAAGCGACCTTTGTAATTGACTCCTATGGTACTGGCAAATGGTTAGCATTATTTGTCCGATATAAGCAGCTGCCCGCGATAAGCGTAGGTGGTGGGGACTGTAATAAAAACCGAAAATGCTGGAAATACGCAGCAGGTCAGGCGGCATCTGTGGAGGGAAACAGGAGTTAGTGTTTCAGGTCTGACCTTTTGTTGGAACTGGAAAAAGTTAGAGATGTAACAGGTTTTAAGCAAGTACAGAAGCAGGGAAAGAGAGGAGGGGAGGAAAGAACGAAAGGTGAGGTCTGTGGAAGGCAGGAGAGATTAAATGACAAAAGGAATGATGATACAAGGCAAAATAGGGTTTTAATGGGACAACTAAAGAAACAAAAGATGGGTGGAGGAGCTGTAAATGGCAACAGCAGAACCATTACCAGTACCTGCTGTCCGAAGAAATGGGAGCTGTGGTTATGATTTGAAATTGTTGAACTGAATGTTGTATAGTGCCTAATCGAAAGATGAAGTACTGTTACTTAAGCTTCTGTTGAGCTTCCTTGGAACAGTGTAGGAGGCCGAGGACAGAGAGGTGGGAGTGGGACGGAGAATTAAAATGGCAAGCAACCGGAAGCTCAGGCCATACTTGCAGACTGAACGTAGGTGTTCAGCAAAGTGATCACCCAATCTGCGTTTGGTCTCCCCAACGTAGAGGAGACCACATCATGAGCAGCGAATACAGTATACTAAATTGAATTGAAAGAAGTACAAGTAAATCACTTGTTTCAATTGGAAGGAGTGTTTGGGGCCCTGGACAGTGAAAGGGCAGGTGTCGCTGCACCTGCGCTTGCACGGGAAGGAGAGTGGGTGTTGGAGGTGATGATGGAAGAGTGGACCAGGGTGTCATGGAGGAAACAGTCCCTTCTCAATGCTGAAAGGCATGGGGAGGGGAAGGTGTGTTTTGTGATGGAAATGTCAGAGAATGATCCATTGAATGTGGAGGTTGGTGGGGTGGAACTTGAGGACAAGGGAAACCCTATCGTGGTTCTGGGAGGGCGGAGAAGGGGTGAGGGCAGAAGTGTGGAAAATGGGACTGACACGGTCGAGGGCCCTGTCAACCACGGTGGAGGGGAATCCTCTGTTGAGGAAAATAAGACTTATCGAAGCATTAGTGTGGAAGGTGGTATTGTCAGAACAGATGAAACGGTGATGGAGAAACTGGAAGAATGGAATAGAGTTCTTGCTGAAAGCTGGGTGGGAGGAAGTGAATCAGGTAGCTGTGGGAGTCAGTGGGCCTATAGTGGGTATTGGTTGACAGCCTATCCCCAGAAATGGATAGAGAAGTCGAGGAAAGGAAGAGTCGGAGATGGACCATATGAAGGCAAGGGAGGGGTGGAAATTGGAAGCAAAGTCAATGACATTTTCTAGTTCAGAGTGAGAGCAGAAAGCGGCACCAATACAGACATCAGTGTACCAGAAAAAGAGGTGAGGGAGGGGAACTGAGTAGGCCTGGAACAAAGAATGTTTCACCTATCCCACAAAATGGCAGGCATAACTAGGATGCATATGGGTTCCCATAGTGACATCTTTTATTTGGAGGGAGTGAGTGGCGTCAAAGGAAAAGTTGTTCAATGTAAGAGCAAGTTCAGCTAGACGAAGGAGAGTGGTGGTGGATGGGGTCTGTTTGGGCCTACGTTCATGGAAGAAGCAGAGTGCCCTCAGGCCATCCTGGTGGGGGATGGAGGTGTAGAGGAGACGGTAAGGGCCAGGAAACTGGAAACTTGTGGTGAAGGATGTCAACAGTCGCAGATGTAGGTCGGTAGAGACTGGATAAGGGAAGAAAAATAGTCGCGATAGGAAGATGTAAATTCCGTGGGGTCAAGAACAGGCTGAAATGATTGGCCTACGAGGGCAGTTCTGTTTATGGATTTGGGAAGAAGGTAGAAGTGGGCTGTGCTGGACTGCAGTTTGTTTAAAAATCCCCCATAAGTGGAAAATGCATAGAACGTCTTTGAATGAAAAATTGGAAGGCTTTGGTCCAAATTATAATGCACTTGCAGTTTTAAAAATTACAAATCCCTATACAAATTACACTTAAGAACCATGAAAGCTATGAGAATAAAGCACTGACATACTGTGCAAAAATCATACAAAAGAAACCAACTCAAATATGCATGGAGCAAAGACTGACGATGTGCTGTTTGTGGTGGTGTGAGGTATAATAAGTGGAACAAAATGTTAGCAAATGAGAAGTTGTATCAAATTTCCACTTTTAAATTTGTCACAATTTTTTCACTCTGAAACCTTGCTCTTTGCTGCCACCCTGCTGTCACAAACACATTTTTGGCCTTTTCAGTCAATGAGCAGAAACTCTAGATTTGACTAGTGTTTAATTTTGGATTTATCTATCACTGCATTTCTAGGTTTTCTTCCCATCTAACTGACAATCTTCCCATCTAGCTGATAACCTTTCATTAGCTAAATCAAATAATTTTGGTGGTGACAATTATTACAATTTTGTACGGACCAGCAATTGTTTGGAAATCTCTTTTATTCGTCAATTTTATGAGACTAAATACTAACTGCATGCACTAAATAATTGAATACTTGTAATTGAATAGAAGAAAAAGCACTGTGGAGGTGGATGTATCAAATTTGTAATTGCGATAAAGGGGCAGGAAGGAAATAGCAACAAATTACACTCTACTGATAATTCAAAGGATTATTTTTGCACTAAAAATTTGAATTCAGTAATTTGAACTAAGCAAAGTGGGAATTTAGTTATAAATATTTAATTATCAGATACATAGAGCGGAGCAGACAGTGCTAAGTATAAAATGCACCCTGGGATTTCTCTCCTCTTCTACAACAACTTGCATTAATAGAGCACCTTTAACAAAAAACATCCCAAGGCACTTCGGAAGCATAAGGGAAAATGGAAAGATTAGGAGAGATGACCAAAAGCTTGGTAAAAGATGTGGGTTTTAAGGATGGTCTTAAAGGAGTTGGGAGGTTTATGGAGGGATCTGACGAAGGGTCCCCGACTAGAAACGTTGACTCTGTTTCTCTCTCTTCGATGCTGCAGGACCTGCTGAGTGTTTCCAGCATTTTCTGTTGTTATGGGGCCTAGGCTTCTAAAAGCACGGTTGCCAATGGTGAGGTGGTGGAGGTGCATAAGAGCCCAGAGTCAGAGGAGGGGAGAGTTTGGTGTACGGGGGGAACTGGAGGAGGCTACAGAGGTGAGGCCATGGAAGACTTTAAACTAAAGGAAGAGAATTTTAAAATTAAGACATGGGGGGGGCGGCTGCGAGCCAGCGTAGGTCAGCGAGGAGAGAGATGATGGATGAATGGAACTTAGTGCTGGGCAACAGAGGTTTTGATGAGCGAAAAGTTTATAGGAGGTGGAGGATGGGAGCCCGGCCAGGAGCGTGTTGGAGTACATTGTACCTGGAAGTGACGAAAGACATTAATGAGGGTTTCAGCAGCAGATTTCCAACTTGGTAAACCCCATGGCAAGGACTCCATGTTAGAAGGGGGAGTGGGGGTGAAATTCCCTGCCTGAAACTACTGAGGGGCATTTTACAGAATCATTTTTTAGTTGCACAGCCAACCAAAAGAGTTTTCTAATCACTCCAGTCAGAGTGGATATTTCAGACCCAGTTTGTGGACAGTCAAAATCTGTTACCTCAACAGGTAAGTCATCTAGATAGCTTATCCCTTTTCTACAGGCTTAACTTAAGTATGAATCTGGTTTAAATAGTGGAATTTCTGGAACAGCAGCTTTTGCCCTCATTATCCTGTCATTTTTAGATATGCAATCACTGTGAGGCAGACACATCTTCAGGCAGCACCCAATTCTACCAGAACTTTACATGTATTTTAGAACAGTTGTAACTCTGGTCTGACTTGCACTCCAATTTCTGTTCCCCTACACTGGAAATACAGTACTCTTGCCCCCAAAAGATAACAGAATTTTGAGCACTTTATTTTTTATATGAACAATTGATCACATTTATATTTGATAGTTTAAAATATATGCACCTTTTATAGGAACATGAGTAGGCTATTCAGCCCTTCGAGCCTGTTCTGCCATTCAGTTAGATTATGGCTGATCTGTACCTCAACTCCATTTACCCACCTTTGCTCTATATCCCTTAAAGCCCTTACTTAACAAAAATCTATCTATCTTCATTTTGAATTTTTCAATTGACCTAGCCTCAACAGCTTTTTGAGGGAGAGAGTGTGTTCCAGATTTCCACTACCCTTGTGTGAAGAACTGATTCCAGACATCACTCCTGAATGGCCTAGTGCTAAGTTTTAAGGTTATGTCCCCTTGTTCTGGATTTCCCCCCCCCCCCCCCACTAGATTAAATAGTTTCTCTCCATCTACCCTATCAAATCATTTAATCGCTAAACACTTCAATTAGATCACCCCTTAATCTTCTACACTACAGGGAATACAAGCCTAGTCTATGCAACCTGTCCTCATAATTTAACATTTTAGCCCCGGTATCATTCTGGTGAATCAGCGCTGTACACCCTCGAAAGCCAACATATCCTTGCTGAGGTGCAGTGTCTAGACTGAATGCAGTACTCCAGATGGGGCCTAACCAGAGTTCTCTACAGCTGGAACTAAACTTCCACCATTTGTACTCCAGCCCTCCTGAGGTAAAGGCTAACATTCCATTAGCCTTTTAAGTTATTTTTTGTATCTGTCCACTAGCTTTTAGTGATTTCTGTACGCGGATCCCTAAATCTCTCTGCTCATCCGCAGTTCCTAGCTTTTTGTCATTTAGAAAATACGCTGATCTATCTTTCTTCGTTCCAAAGTGGCTGACCTCACACTTCCCCACATTGAACTCCATTTGCCACAGTTTTGCCCATTTACTTATCAATGTCCCTTTGAACTTTTCTGCTCCCATCTACACTACTTACTATGCCACCTAACTTAGTGTCATCAGCAAACTTGGATTCCTTTTGAGTTTCAAGTTGGAATATGGCTGAGCCATTATCATTGTTTTCTCCCTTCTATATGCCCCCATCATGACAGGGAGGCCTGATGTTCTGCTCCCAGGCCTTCATCATTGCTGCTTGTAATAGGCAGCTGGGAAGTGACTGTGGTTTGGTCTGACTCACAATTCTTCTGCTTCCCTGTGGGAAAGTGCATCACCTTTGCTTGACATTCTGTTTCCTTTCTCCCCACCCACCCCTCCCTCAGGGGAAGGTGGGAAGCAACTAGGCTGGAATCAGGACTGACTGTACAGAGAATTGTATGCGTGAGCCTGATTCTACAACTCCAGTGGCTGAGTCACTGGGCTGCCACCTAATTTCACATGCACTCCAGATTAATTGTATTGAGTAACTTTTATCTTGCACATGTCTTTAAAATATAATGCAATTTAATGTCATAAGGCTTTTCTTATTTTGCTCAAATAAAGTATAATTTTTTCTCATTTATTCAGTTCCACATATGAATAGAAATTTTCCATCATCTTGTGGTGATTTAAAATACTAAGGGCTCTAACAGTTTTATCCCATGCTTGCACTGTGTGCAGCCAAAAGGTTCAGACAAGGGGCAGATTTACAAACCCCAGCCATGACATCTTGTCACTGCCACCCAAAAACTGGTAGCAGGGCCAGTTGGAGACTGCACTTGACTTTTTTTTAGGTAAGTGGGATGTTTCGTTGGACATGAGTGGAGGTAGCACTGACTGAGAAAGTCATTCACACCATTGGGCTTCCCTTAAATTCAGAGGGGCAATTTGTTTTGTTGGTTTGGATTGAGCATTTCCTTTTCAGCTCAAGGATCTGTTCGTCCTTGAGGCAGAGACTTCACTTCTTTTATGGCTATAGCAAAGGCATCATTAGGTCAGGGAAAACATCCTCCCATTCCTTCATAATCCAAAAGAGCAAGAATTCTGGTCTTTACTGGACTTAAAGGCCTGGATTTTAACTTCGTGATGCACTGGGAGTGGGTGGGTCCGGTAGCACACGGGAAGCTTGGAATTAAGTACAGCGCGTCTGTCAGTGGCTTCCTAACCCATCTACTGCATTACCATATCATTTCCGGGTTTCCTGACCAATTAGCGTGAGCGGGCATGATGACGACTCACATGAGAGAATTTCCACTCCAGTATTTAAAGGGACACTCAACGTGCAATTTGATGGCGTTTGGCGTTGGGAGCACAACAGAGGGAATTGGCTGAATGGAGTCTAGACATTCAAAGGCTGCGCCTCGTTTTAGTGACTCCTCCCTGGATGTGCTGCTGGGGGCTGTAAGGGCCCGCAGGGAGATGCTCTTCCCTACTTGTGAGAGGAAGAAGCCTGCAGGTGAAGTAATGAAGGTGTGGTTGGAGGTTGCCCATGAGGTCAGCAGCAGGAGCGTGGTGCCACGCTCACGGATTCAATGCTGAAAGTGCTTTAATGACCTAAGCAGGTCAGGGAAGGTGCGTACTGTGTCACATTCACCTACATCCTGATGTGTGTATCACCCCAACTCCCTCACTCTGCCTTCTCAAGCCTACTCCAGTACATCACTCCTCACACCAACTTGCCTTGCAAGTACATCCATCCCTTTCTGTCTATACGCTTTCTCGCATCTCCATCTGTCCATCCACCACAGACGCTCACCCTCATCCATATGCAATATCATGCCTCTCCCTCATGGTCACCCTCAACAAATGCTCTCAATCCATCCATTCAACACATGCCATTACTCTCACTCATAGGTCTCTTTCACTCCTTGCAGGAGAAGAGAGCACAGAACAGAGGGAGAGGCAGAGAACTGGAGATGGCCCTCCAGCCATCTCTCAATTGACAGCTGCAGAGAAGGAGTCACTGGAGATTAGCGGAGTCTCGGCATGCCTGGCCATTGCAGATGGGGGGCCTCCCAGCTACCGGGTGACAGAATTAAATATCAGGCAGCCATATGGCCCACAGCACTCACTCATGTTGACTTGATGTCAGCAGTGAGTGAAATATGATCAGGTGCCTTGTGTCCCGATGGCCGAGTCTGCCCCTGCACAGGAGGAGCAGTCTTTGCCGGGGCCCTTACAGGCTCCAAAACCCAGAGGACGTCTGCTAAAAGTATCTAAGCAGTCAGAGCAGGGATCTGAGCAGCCTGTCTCTACCTCTGCTGAAGCCACAGGAGTTGCATCACGTAGAAGTGCTATGAAGAGGAAGACTAAAGATTTGTTGTTGCACATGGGCGTGTTACACAATGTTATATTGGTAAGTTTGTGTTTTATTTTTGAGCCGTGTAAATATTCTTTCTTTCCACCACTTTCCAGTCTTGCCCAATTTGGTTGCTGCCTAGCAAGTGGCCTTTCACTTGTGGTGAATGGTAAGATATGAATTGATGCCGAGCAATGGGGGTGCTGTGAAAGGGATGCTCAGTTGTTTGTAGGACTGCTTTATGTTAGTGTCGTTGGGGGTAGTGGGGAGTGGCAGTGCTTTTGCATGTGGTTGTCTCTTTGGGTGGACTGGTGGAACCTAAGTGAACATTGCAATGAGCGCAGCTGCTAGTGCATTGGCCACACCATGTTCTGCCTCTTCCTCCTCCTCAAAATCATCTGAAGAGGCTCTGCACCTTGTTCCTCCTGCAGGTCGAAACCTCGCTGCTGTGCAATGTTGTGCAGAGCGCAGCAAACCGCGACCGTTCTGGCTGGTGCGTACTGAAGAGTGCCTCCAGATCTGTCCAGGCACCTGAAGCGCATCTTCAGCAGCTTGCTCAATGACCCATCTGGATGTCATATGGCTTTCATTGTAGTGCTCCTGGTCCTCATTGATTGGGTTCCTCACGGGTGTCAACAGCCATGTTTTAAGTGGGTATCCTTTGTCTCTGAGCAGCCAGCCAGTAAGTCTGCTTCGAGGTGTGAAGAGATCAGGGAGGGTGAACTGCCGCAAGATGAAAGCATCATGGCAGCTGCCCAGGAATTTTGCGCACACCTCCATAAACATCTTTTTGTGGTTGCACATTAATGGAGTGGAAGCCGCTGTGGTTGATGAATACTCCTGGGTGATCGGAGGGTGCCTTACTTGCCTCATGCTTGCAGTCGGTGATGCCCTGCACCTGTGGGAAGCCAACTAGAGCCGCAAACCCAAGCGCTCGCTCATTCTGACTGGCATCATCATGGGCAAAGTTAACACAATTGCTGACCCTGGCAAACAAGCAATCAGTCACCTGTCTTATGCATTTGTGGGCCGCTGACTGTGAGATCCTGCAAATGTCTCCGGCAGAGCCCTGGAAGGATCTAGAGGCAAAAAAGTTTAGGGCGGTGGTGACTTTGACAGCCACTAGTAAAGCATGGCTACCAGGCCCACTTGGCAGCAGGTCTTGTTCCAGTAGGCTACAAATGTCTGCCACCACCTGACGCGACACCCTGAACCTCCTGAGACACTGGTGTTCCAACATGTCGAGGAAGCTTATCCTCTGCCTGTAGACCCTGTGTGCCGGGTATGGCCTCCTGCGAGCTGCACCTCTGCCGATCCCCCCTCTCCTGTGGTGTTACAGGTCTGTGAGCAGCAGGCTGCTTCTGCTCCTGCTGATACTGGTCATCTTGGTCCAAAGTAATACAGCATAAACTGCACCCATGCTGATAGATCAGAGTTCCAAAGTGCAGATCAGACATATAAACCTCCAAAGTGAGATGACACCTCCAAAGTTGTAAAAGTAACCTCTCCGCACAAGTACTGTGAACAAAGCCTTTCACACAAGCAGGCAACAAAGCAGCTGTGAGGTGTCAGTAGTTATTCACATATTTCCCCGTCATGCCTTCAGTGCCCTCAATTGCCATTACGTTCTCGCCTTGCTTTCACTGGCGAGTTCCAGGAAGCCTGGGAAATCCGTGGACCCAGTTAAATTGCAAAAGCCATGTTAATATCACTGTAATTGAGCGACTAACATTGAAATTGATAACCTGCCTCTCCCAAGATGGTTGCACACACACAGCCTAACTCGCTGCAGATATGTACAGATATCGGCGGGTTGGAGCCGGCTTCCCGACATGCTTGCATTTTTCCAGGACTTAACCACCCACACTCACACCTAAACCCATGCTAAAATCCCCCCCCCCCCCCCCCAAAAGGTTCTGCGTTCTTTCAGATTGAAGGAAAATTTCAATATTCAGTCAGCCTAACTGGTCTATTGCGATGACTGTCTCGGACTGCATTAATCCCGTATCTTTGTAACTACAATTTAATACTCCCCTGACAGAATAAGTGTAATCTGGAAGAGGCAGGAACCTAAGGACTGGTGTGATAGTTCAATCTTCCTGATCTCAGTCGAGAAGAGAGGAGAAACTTGTGGGTGGTGGAGGTGGAAGGGAAGGAGTTTTCCTATATCAAATAAATTGCAGCAGAAGGAAGATTTTAATTGGACTAGTTGGCCAAATATTAACTTGCACATGCCAAAGCAAATGTGATCAAACTACAGTAAAATCATAGACTCAATTTAATTTTCTTCCCATTGAGTGATCATAAATTCTTAGTAAACATAAAGAAAAAAAAAATGAAGTGGCTGGTCAGCTAATCTGAGGGTTAATTATCTTCTAACGTTAATCTGTAATGAATCGGATCTAAATGAAGTATGTATTACAAATGTTGATGACATGTCATGTAGTGCAGTTTATTTATCCAACTATGGCAGTTGTTTTCAAATTGCAAAACTGTGGAGATGCACCCTGAGCTTACCTACAGTATTAACAACAAAAATTTGCATTTATAAAGTGCCTTTTAAAGTAGAAAATGTCTTGAGGTGCTTTATTGGGGTGTTGGGTGGGGGTGGATGGAAGGGAGAAGAGAAGAGAAGAAAAAAATATATAAAGGGAATGGACATGGTGTAAAAGAGGATAAGTGATCAAAGGTTTGGCTCAAAATGATGAGTTTTGAGATGGTCTTTAATGGTGGAGAAAGAAGTGGAGAGGCAGTGGATTTTAAGGAGGGAATTCCAGAGAGTAGGGCCACGATGATTGATGGTTCTGTCATCAACAGTGGGGTAAAGGGAGGGGTGGATACATAAAATGCCAGAGTCATAAGGATATGTTGATAGGATAAGGTGGGGCGATGCTCGTGTGGAGCAGTAACGCCAGCATAGACCCGTTGGGCCGAACAGCCTGTTTCTATGCTCTAAAATTCTATGTAAAGGGTATGGGAGGGGCTACTGAAGCAGAGTGGGGTGAGGTGATGGGGGGGATCCATCCAAGGACGAAGATTTTATTTAAGTCAGTGAGGATAGGAGTGGTGGATTAGTAGGGATAGGCAATGTTCCCTGTATTTTGTTCTGGCCCTGTGTGGCCCCTTTACTGCGCAGACCATTCAAAATACTGCACATGTGTGGTTTTTACATTGAAAAGCCGGCTGCGCGGGTTTCCTGACGCAGCTGCACAGCTTACGGGGAACATGAGGATAGGATATGGACAACTGAGTTTGGAGCAAGTTCTGGAGGATGGGAGGTTAGCAAGGAGGACAATGGAGAAATCTGGTCGAGGGTGACAAAATGTAAATCATGATAATCTGATTGCATTCAAATGTAAGGACATTTTTTAAATCATGAAACCAAAATGATTAAGCATTCGGCAATATTAAATTCTGCTTACCGAGACAGGATGCGTTGGATCAACATAGGTCACTACTAATGAAAATGCAGATAGTGCTGTTGTAGGTTTACATCCTATTGTAATGCCTGACTGTTCAAATCCAGGCAGGAAGGGAGTGAAAATACTGGGAGGTTGCACTGTGTTAGCAGTCCTTGTGCTACAAAAAGCTACTCAGATTTCCTGAAATAATTGCCAAAATAAACTTCCTTTTATGTAGACTTTTTAAAGTAAGTGGGTTCATACAGACTGTTGGAACAAGAGGAGGAACAAATCTGATGTTTGCTGTTATAATGGAATAAAGAAGTTAATGCATTCTTGGGTTACTGCTGCTACAACCAGATTTCATCTCCGGTTAGTTGTAAGTGTTTCATTATTGCATTAGTATAGTAACAATGAAACCTTATCCAAATTGTAGTAATTGCTTTAATGGCTTTTGTTACAAAAGTAGCATTATTGTAACTGTAGCTATTCGTTAAGTACTTGCAACTGCTTTAGTTTAAAATTGCAAATCATTAATACTTCCATTTACCGATAAAGTACATTTCTATATGTGGTGATCTTTTGTTAGGCAAAGTTGTCACAGCAAACATCTCAAGTGCTGTATTGGAATCTCACTGATGGTCTCCCTGGAATGTTATGCAGTGTTTTTCTAAAGTGTGATTAAGAATGGCCCGAATAATCCTGCTATAGACTGATTAAACTGGACTGTCTTGCTGGTTTGTTTATATTTTGAATTGTAACCAGCAGCATAGCTGACAAAGTTGCTTTTGCAGCTTATAGGAAAGCAGTTACTGTTCCATAGTATAGTATAAAATTTCCTAAATGTGAACCGCAACCCACATTTTGGCTTTGTATAAAATATGGATATAAAATTGACTGACTTATCATTGAATAGATTTTATAATTTTTGTCCGGATTTGAGACTTCAGTTTCCGTGTGTTCCTATTTCAAGCTCTACTGCTCCTCTGACAATGCAAAGGCACCCACATTTTGTTTAAGTCTTAGTCTTGTAGCAGGGAAAATGGGGGGGAAAAACCGAATCCAAACAAGCAAATAACGTATTTGCTTCTTTAGATTACTAGCCCCTTGAATTTGCTTTTCCAACTTTTTATATTAGAATTGTTTTATTTTGATACATATTTCTCTGTTCTTGATCGTTTAGATTCAGTAGAGAGAACTGTTGCTCTATCATTCCTTGTTTTTATTGACGCTTGTGATACCTCCATTTACATAAGAACATAAGAAGTAGGAGCAGGAGTAGGCCATATGGCCCCTCGGGCCTGCTCCGCCATTCAATAGGATCATGGCTGATCCGAATCTAGACTCACGTCCACTTCCCTGCCCTCTCCCCGTAACCCCTAATTCCCTTATCTGCTAGGAAACTGTCTATCTCCATTTTAAATTTATTTAATGTTGCAGCTTCCACAGCTCTCTGGGGTAGCAGTGAAGAAGTTTCTCCTCATCTCAGTTTTGAAAGGGCAGCCCCTCATTCTTAGATTATGCCCCCTAGTTCTAGTCTCACCCAGCAGTGGAAACATCCTCACCGCATCCACCCGATCAAGCCCCCTCACAGTCTTACATGTTTCGATAAGATCGCCTCTCATTCTTCTGAACTCCAATGAGTAGAGTCCCAACCTACTCAATCTTTCCTCATACGTCAACCCCCTCATCTCCGGAATCAACCGAGTGAACCTTCTCTGAACCGCCTCGAGAGCAAGTATATCTTTTCTTAAATATGGAAACCAAAACTGCATGCAGTATTCCAGGTGTGGCCTCACCAATACCCTGTATAACTGCAGCAAGACTTCCCTGTTTTTATACTCCATCCCCCTTGCAATAAAAGCCAAGATTCCATTGGCCTTCCTGATCACCTGCTGCACCTGCATACTAGCTTTTTGTGTTTCATGCACCAGGACCCCCAGATCCCTTTATACTGTAGCACTTTGCAGTTTCTCTCCATTTAGATAATAGCTTGCTCTTTGATTTTTTCTGCCAAAGTGCATAACCTCCCAATTTTCAACATTATATTGCATCTGCCAAATCTCTGCCCACTCACTTAGCCTGTCTATGTCCTTTTGCAGGTTTTTTATGTCATCCTCACTCATTGCTTTCCCTCCCATCTTTGTATCGTCGGCAAACTTGGCTATGTTGCACTCGGTCTCTTCCTCCAAATCGTTAATATAGATTGTAAAGAGTTGGGGTCCCAGCACTGACCCCTGCGGAACACCACTGGTTACTGATTCCCAGCCCAAGAATGAACCATTTATCCCAACTTTGTTTTCTGTTAGATAGCCAATCTTCCACCCATGACAGTATATTACCCCAAATCCTGTGATTTCTTATCTTGATCAGTAATCTTTTGTGTGGAACCTTGTCAAATGCCTTTTGGAAGTCCAAATACACTACATCCACTGGTTCCTCTTTATCCACCCTGTATGTTACATCCTCAAAGAATTCAAGCAAATTTGTCAAACATGACTTCCCCTTCATAAAACCATGCTGACTCTGTCCTATTAAATTATGTTTATCCAAATGCTCTGTTACTGTTTCCTTAATAATGGACTCCAACATTTTGCCAACCACAGATGTTAGGCTAACTGTTCTATAGTTTCCAGCTTTTTGTCTACTTCCCTTCTTAAATAAGGGTGCTAATTTAACCAGAAATTAAACCGATTCTACGACAGTACTTTCAATTTTTTCTTGAACAAAATAATGGAACAAAAATTAAGCCTTTTGAGGAGTGCAATAAAATGTCTGCATTAAAGTAAGAAATGTGATTCTACATCATTGTTTTTAATTCAAGACAATCTATTGTGAATTGCCTTTGCCCACCATTGGTAGCTGTACTTTCAGCTATCTAGGCCCTACACTCCGGAATTCCCTTCCTAAACCTCTCTGCATCCACCTCCCTCCTTTATTAGACCATCCCTAAAACCCACCTCTTGACCTCTTCGACAAACCTCCTAATGTTTGGCTCGGTGTCCATTTTTGTCAGATTACACTTCTGTGGGACCTTGGGACATATGTCTAACGTCACTATATAAATGCAAATCATGATGAATTGGGCTATTCTTCTCTCTTTCTCGCCCCCCCCCCCCCTCACACACACACACATTTTACTCTAACCATCATCAATATGTTTTGCAGTTATATAAAAGCTGATAAGGCATTGAATATTCAAGATTTAAAGCTGTTTTAATATAAAATGGTAGCATGATAAATGCAGATGAAAGTATAACCGCATTGTGCTCATAAATGCTTCTGTTTCTTGGAAAAAGTTTGTGTAGTGTAAGTATTGAACAATTAATAGTGAAATATTAAAACTTCTTCACTAACTTTTGACCTAGTCCATATTGTGTGCGAGTCACCATTTTAATGTACTGCTGGCCAATAAAACATGAGTGCTTTAAGTAATGTTATTTTCTCTCAAGAATTGTGTGTGCTTAAATTCAAATGGTTAGCCCAAAAGGTGTCTGTAATGCAGTTTATTGTGGCTGCTAGGAAGTATTAACAAAGCACATGCAATCATGTCACCTTTTGGCATTAACAGCCCACTGTAACTGTCTGCTGTCATCAGTACCTTCTGAATATTTGTTCAATATTCAGGCTTGAGGGCTGAAAGGCTAACTCCTGTACCTATGTTCCTAATATTCATTACAATTTTGCGATCCTATGTGTATTCATGAGCTAAGAAGTCTAAGAGTTCAGTGAAACATGATATAAAATGTCTGTGACTTGATTATCTGATTAGTTATCTCTGTCCCAGTCAACTATCCTCACCAGACTCCTCTTTGACCTACAAATGTTACTGTTTTAGTCTCTGCTATTTGGTGTCTTGGAGGCAAAAAAAGCCCTGCTTGCTCAGAATCCTACTTGCTTTTCTGCCTTTATGTCCTGGCTGGCCCAACCCTAAATTGGTTGGCTGATCAAGTCCTCCAGTAATTTGTTTTTATCATGCTAAAAGTATGCTAGATTGCATTTGAAATTTTAAAAAACGTTACAATGTTGCACAAGTTTGTGCTTAACGTTCCTAATCTCAGTTGCCAGCTGGAAGAAAACTGAACCTGCTCTCTCTCTCAATACAGTACTTACCTGCCTACTCCATTCCCTGACATGCACTGTGTTGGCTTATGTAAGAAGCAACCATTGAATTCAATTTTACAACAAACCTGGAATAGAAGGATAAACTTTTTAAAGATATGGTAAAGAGCAAATATCCAACCGTAAGGATCAGAAGTGGAGTGGTTTTCCAGAATTGGGTCCCTTGGACAAGTGGGTTACCTGACTCGCAGGTTTGTTATAAAGTTAAATTCAGTGGTCACTTCTTCCACAAACCAGCATTATTCTCATTACAACTCTCTCACTTGTACCCTTTCTCCTCTTTATCTTCTCAATAGTCCAAACGTTGTGTGTTTTTTAAGGTTTTGACAAAGTTTCATCTGCAAACCCTTTTTCAGCCAATTAGAGACATGGGAATTCATGTTGGAAATTCCTCAGTTAATTTTCCAATAAAAAGGGGGAATAATAATGAGTGGAATAAATAAAGGTCCAGTGCTAGCTGCTCAATTCCTTTTTTCAGTCACACATAATGCTGTGGCTCCTGGATACACCAATACCACTCTTGCTCCTGCTTTCTCTCCCCCTGCCTCCACTGGAGGGAAGACTTGCTGAAAGAGAAAAGTACATATAGCAAGATTGGTAGAATCAAGAGGACATAAAGGGAAGGAGAGAATCTCACTCCCCTTCTCTGAGAAATAGTCTGAAATACAGATATAATGGGGGAGACTTGAGAGTGGATCAGAAAGAACAGGAAACTAGACAACAAAACAGATGGCGTAAGCAACACATTGAGAGATCAACTAGTATACATTACTATTTCCTAGTTTTCTTTTCAGTTGTAGCAGAAATTAAATTCTCTGCTGCTAGTAGAAAAACAATGCAAGTGAAGATTTTGTAAAGTCTGTGGGTTGTACGGTTAATAACGACACAGACTTCAGGAGTAACAAACAAACAGGTCTTTACTATTCGAAGGTCAGGGCGAATCTGCCCCAGCAATCCTGCCACAACACTTATATACTGGTGTGGTCACTATTGGTATTACAGTATACAGAAGCCAAACAAATAGTGCCACACCTAAAGTAGTTCTCTTAAAGGTGAACGGTTACATTCAATAGTTCCCTTAAAGGTAGACGGGTACATACACTACAATCCTCCCTTTTTAGCTTATTACTTAGAGTCCCCGTTAAACATACATATCTTCAACTTCCTATAAAACAATTTACAGATATAATCTTGGTGGGAACAGTTCACAGGTTCAGTCTCTGCGGAAACAGTTCATAGATTCAGTCTCTGATCTTGACTCGTTCCAAACAACATCTCTTTGGTGTAGCCGGTTCACATGGCTAGCGTGACTCCTCCATAGCCTTTTTCTTGACGTAACAGCTTGAACTTTCGTCCTGTTGAACCAGCAGTGCGGACTTTTACAACCAACTGGCTGTCTTGATATTTTCCATTTTTTTTAACTAATTTAGTTCCTTTCGTAGTGTCCTGCCTGAGATGGTAGAAGTGCTAATATTTTAGACAGTTATTATCTTCTGCTGCTTTTTCTTTTCTGCCTTTTTGACACTCTCGGAGCTCCTTTCTCGGCTGCCAGCTGTAGCGCCACCAACTCTCTATGTTCCTTAGACCTTAAGTGCTTCCTCCGGATTTCAGCACTTTGGGAGTTTTCATCACAAACTGAGCAGACCAGATCCTCGTAATATTCAGTGTCACTCAACAGGTCATGGTAATATTCGGGGTCGTCCTGAGTTAGGCCAGTGCGAGGCCCTTCTACTTCCTTCTTATCCATCTGGACGTTAGCCGACGGTGGTTCCTTCCCTAACCATCTTTCTTGAAAAGACTTCTTCAAACATTCATATTCATTCCGCTCTTCCGGGGATGTCTGCCATTCCTTCACTACTGGCCTCATTTGTGAGTTCAATACCTTCCCTTCCATCGGGGATTTCGTTGTCAGGCTATTTAATCCTTCTACTGGAGTATCTGTTTCCACCCCCTTCTGTTCCCCTTGATGCAATTCAGCGTACTTTTGGCATCCTTGTAAAAGCTGTGTTGCCACCTCAGCTATCTCTGTGACTTTTGGAAGCTCCGAATTCTTTCCCTTTGAACCCTGAAACCGTGTTCCCATTTTGGAGTCTTGTCCCTCAGCGTGTGTAAGAGTTGGCTGGCCGTTAACTCTTCTACGGGGACACTGTGGATTAGAGTCTTCTCCATTTCATCCACCTTTCCCTCCAATGTTTTCACCTTCCTTTCCTCCGGTACTTTGGTTTTAAGCGCTCGAAGAAGTTGCGCCTTGATGTTCTCTAACTCCTGTTCAGGGGCCATTCCTACAGTCTCTGTGATCCTTCCAGTTGCCTTTCCTTCCACTGCCCGGATTCCTAGTTGAATATGTTCTTCAAGTTGTTGAACCTCGGCCATTGCCGCCTCATATTTGTCCTGGGTTGCCTTCAATAATTTAATGAGTTCTTGGACATCTTGAATTTCATGTTCTGCTATGTCTTCCACCTCTAATTTTTCATCGATGGATGGAATCTCTACCGATGAGTCTGTCTTGGCCTGGAGCTCATCAAACATTTCCTGCAGCCTTTGTAATTCTCGCTCATGTTCAACCTTTAGCTGTTCAGATGCTTTCACTAAAACTAGCTTTTCGGAGGTTGCCGAGTTAACCCCTTCCAGGATTGTAGTCTGGGCCTGTTCATACTGTTCTTTCAACTTGTTACACTCTGCTTGCAACGAGTCGTAGAGATGAACTGGGATAAAATCCTGGCTTCCTGAAGATTCCTCTTCCTTTGGTTCGTTCTGTAAATATTCTAGTTCCTGAACAGCATCAGGGGAATGTGATTGGTATTTGGCCACGATGGCTCTATGGTCGCTCTCTGCTTGAGCTAGCTGTCTCTGTTGTCTTTCCAGGTTCTCCCATTCGGTGTCCCAGAACTTTTCCATATTTTTCATCTCTTGTACGAGACGGTCACTCAACTGTTCTAATTGTTGTCGTACTTTGACACAAGTTTGAGTCCGAACTCGGTGTTCTTCCGTCGTGGATGAATCCTTTGCTTGAACAGGCTCAGAATTCTCTGTCAACCTGGAGTTCTGCTCTGCAGCTTTATTCTTCTTGGTAACATAAGTCCTTCTACATGTCTTCGTTTCCTTCCCCATCGTCGGCAAGTCCCTTTTTAGCCTTGTCTTCCATCTTTGAATTGGTCTTATCGTCATCCATTTCAGAATCTGAGCTGATAGCTTGCACCGAGTCCTCCCTCATTATGGCTTTTAGGTAGTGCCATTCCATATCTATTTTCTTAATCCACTCCCGTCCTAGAAGTGGTGGTCCTCCTTCAGGCAATACGTACAAGTTCATTCTTGGGTGTTCTTTACCCCTATCTCTCACCTTGACTCTTATTTTCCCCATGGGGTATACGTTATGCCCCGTGTATGTCTGTAATACGAACTTGGTATTTCTTAAAGGTATGTGAGAGAATAGCCGGTGGTAGTCCCTTCGGTTGATGACTGATAGAGCTGATCCAGTGTCCAGCTCCATCCTTACTTGGACTCCAGCTATTTTTAGTATGACCCAGATGGTTTGTAGATCCGTTTCTTTACCCACATTGTGGATTCTCAGACTACCCAGCTCCTGGTTGTTTGGGTCTGAGTCTGAATTCTGTTCGTCTGAACTCTTCTCAGCCACCTTGTGTACCTTGTTGTACTTTTCTTGTGGTGGCTTCCTTTGATTGTTGGTCTTCTTCCCTGACCGGCATACCTTCGCGATGTGACCCAGTTTGCCACATTTCCTACACTCTTGGTTCTTAAACCAGCATTGATTCTGGTCATGCGTTGTCTTCCCACAACGGTAGCATTTTGTTGTGCTTGAAGTAATTTGGTCCACCCCGAGTGCCGCCGCCTTTAGTTGCATTTCCACCGTTCCTTTCGCTGCAGCTTCGTGCGATGCAGCTATAAGGACAGCCCTGTCCAGTGTGAAGTTGTTCTCTTCCAGTAGTCGCTTCTGCGTCCCTTCTTTGGACAATCCGCATACGAACTTGTCCCGCAGTGCTTCTGTCAGATTCCCTCCGAACTGGCAGTATTTCGCTAGCCTACGCAGTTCGACCAAGTGCTCCGCATTGCTTTCGTCTTTCCTCTGCGTTCTTGCGTAGAATTTGAATCGTTCAGCCAGCATCAACGGTGTGGGGTTTCAAGTGGTCCTTCAGCACAGCCACAATCTCTTCGAAGGTCTGATCCGCTGGTTTATCTGGTGCTATTAGATGCTTCAAGAGCCCGTATGTTTTTGCCCCCATCGAGTTTAGCAATGTTATCGCCTTGTCGTCTTCCTCTATTTTGTTGGCTTCGCAATAGATCTCTATGCGTTCCACGTACGTGGCCCAGTCTTCTATTTCAGAATTAAAGTCGTTAATATTCCCTCGCTTAGGCATCTTTCTTCCCTTGGGAGCAGCACCAGTATTTCTTTAAGTATTCTTATTTATTTGTTTATTTCTAAGATGGCGGTTTTCCCGCGAAATCGGCGGTTTCCCGCTCTTTCCTTCTCTCCCCGCCCACTTCAATGGCAGTATGTCAGTTAAGATGGCGGTTTTCCCGCGAAAATGGCGGTTTCCCGCTCTTCCTTTCTCTCCCCGCCCACTTCAATGGCGGTTTCCCGCTTCTGTCGTCTCCTCCGCCTAATGGCGGCTTCCCGCGTTTCTTCCTGGTGGAAGGGGTACGCTTTCCCCACAGCGGACAAGTTCAGCCGCTGGGCTGGCTCTCGCACAGCTCCCCTTACTCGGCTCTGTCTTTTCCTCCCGCCCGCACGGCTCTACCGGCGCTGAGTACACCCCGTTAACGGAGGACAGTTCAGCCGCTGGACTGGCTCTCGCGCAGTCTCTCTCTCCGTACCCGGCTCTGTCGCTCTCTCTCCCGCACGTTCGGTTCTACCGGCTCTGGGTACCCCGTTGGTGGAGAACAGCTCAGCCGCTGGACTGGCTCTCGCGCAGTCTCTCTCCCCTTGCTCGGCTCTGTCTCTCTCTCCCACCCGCACGGTTCCTGTTCGCCTCCCAGCCCTCTCGCAGACCGGTGTTTCCCTCCCCGGCTGCAGCTGGGTTTCTCTTCCCGCGCCTACTCCCAGTCTCAGCGCTTCGTGGCTGCGGTCGCTGCCCGGCTTTTCCCGCCGATCGAGGTCCGACTGTCTCACGACGCCGTTGGACCCGACTTTCTGATCGGCTCCGTTCCCCCTCGACCGTGGTCGAGTGCACAGCCCTTATCCTCCGGATATTCTCTACACCTTCCCCTACTCACAGTCTCCGCGGCCGCCTTGTTTCCTGCTGATCGGCTCACTCCGCACCGTGGTAGAAGGGTAGTCAGTGCCTGTTGCAGATGGAAGCTTTTGTTGCTAAAGTCTTCCTCCTTCCTCCTGCTGCAGCCTCGTGTTTTCTTCCAGCAGCACGACGAGGGCGGTTGCCTCTCTTCGACGCTCTTCGTTGCTTTGGTAGTCTTGCCGCAGGGTACAATCGGACTCGTCGCCACTGGAAAGTCTGTGGGTTGTACGGTTAATAACGACACAGACTTCAGGAGTAACAAACAAACAGGTCTTTACTATTCGAAGGTCAGGGCGAATCTGCCCCAGCAATCCTGCCACAACACTTATATACTGGTGTGGCCACTATCGGTATTACAGTATACAGAAGCCAAACAAATAGTGCCACACCTAAAGTAGTTCTCTTAAAGGTGAACGGTTACATTCAATAGTTCCCTTAAAGGTAGACGGGTACATACACTACAGATTTGTCTTGAAATTTCTGTTTCTTAAAGTATGGCACTGCTTTTTATTCCACATCTTACAGCCATGCCTGGAATAAGATGTTTGAAACACTCATCAGATTAATGCTCTTGTTTTACTAGAGCCGCTGGTGCAACAAAAACCAGTGACCATAATCACATCCTTATTCACCCTTTACTGTGTGAGTCTGACTCGCTTGTGCTGGTAATCAATTTTGTGTACAGTTGCATTTTGATCTTGGTCACTTCCTCAATTTAAGACTAAATGACAGCATGCAATGCGGACTTGGACTTTTGCTTTGGCAGAAACTGATTAATTTGAGGTATGCGCATCAATCGGATGTTAACAAGTACAGTAATATTTTTGCACTGAGACAATTTTTGGAAGGGATATCCGTACTGTAGCCTTTAAAGCTAAAATTATTTTAACAATCCACTAAAACAGGAAACTAACAATCTATTTGTATCTTTTAAGCACACAATCCTCTAAGGACTGTTATGGTTCCGGATATCCAGTCTTCAAGTTTAATGGATACTAGAGCCTGTTTCCAATTTTCTGCCAACATTGCTTTGAAATATCATATTTGAAGTATTGCAAGTCCTAACCTTGTTTATTATTTGGGTTATATTTATTTATGTTGAATCGCATTCATCTTCAAAGTTCAATGGTCAAAAGTATACAAAAGGAACTGAAACTACCAGATTTTTAAAATTTCATTATAAATAGTTGAGTATTTCTTCTCAAGTCCTTGAACGTGCTGTCGCCTCCCAAATCCGTGCCCATCTTTCCCACAGCTCCATGTTTGAATCCCTCCAATCAGGTTTCCGCCCCACCACCGTACTGAAACAGCCCTTATCAATTCACAAATTACATCCTCTGTGACTGTGGTAAACTATCCCTCCTTGTCCTTCTCGAACTGTCTGCAGCCTTTGACATGGTTGACCACACTATCCTCCTCCAATGCCTATCCTCTGACATCCAGTTGGGTGGGACTGCATTCGCCTGGTTCCATTCTTCGCAATCCAGTCGTAGCCAGAGAATCACCTGCAATGGCTTCTCTTCCCGCTCCTGCATCGTTACCTCTGGAGTCCCCCAAGGATCTATCCTTCGCCCCCTCCTATTTCTCATCTATATGCTTCCCCTCTGCGACATCATCTGAAAACACAAAGTCAGGTTCTACCTGTATGCTGACAAAACCCAGCTCTACCTCACCTCCACCTCTCTCGACCCCTCCACTGTGTCTAAATTGTCAGACTGCTTGTCTGACATCCAGTACTGGATGAGCAGAAATTTCCTCCAACTAAATATTGGGAAGACCGAAACCATTGTCTTTGGTCCCATCGCAAACTCCATTCCCTAGCCATCAACTCCATCCCTCTCCCTGGCAACTGTCTGAGGCTGAACCAGATTGTTCGCAACCTTGGTGTCGTATATGATCCTGAGATGAGCATCCGACCACATATCTGCGCCGTCACCAAGACCGCCTGCTTCCACCTCTGCAACTTCGCCCAACTCCGCCCCACCTCAACTCATCTGCTGCTGAAACCCTCATCCATGCTTTTGTTACCTCCTAGGCTTGGCTATTCCACTGCTCTCCTGGGTCAAGTGGCCCACACATGTAAAGGTGACTCAAAAATGCCTGCCACAACAGTGGCCAAGAAAAATGGAGCTGTCGCATGCCCCTCCAGTCTTTCATGGGCCCTAGGTTCATTCTCGAAGAGGACCCTCCATTAATTTTTAAAATGGTTGTCTTCATGCAATATGGCAGTAATAGCCCAGTATTTCCCCCAGACATGACCCCTTGATGGGGAGGTGGTTGGAAGAACAGTTGCTGCCTGTATCAATTTTATCAATTCCTTTTATAGTCTTGAAGGGACAGTGTTTTCAACCACTGAGTTACAGCAATGTTAGGACAGGGTTTTACAACACATTGTACAAAACTTGGTTAAAATACATTGAGATGCCTTAACTACACTGCTTAATTAAATAACTTATAATATATTTTCAATACAGCCAAGGAAACCTTTAGTTTACGAACAAATTCAAAGATGACCATTTTGATAAGAGTTGCATATGTGTATTAAATGTGCAAATATGTGGCATTGTTTTAAGAAAAAAAGTTATAAACAGTATATTTAAAAACTTAAAAGATAACAGCCCAGCTAAACTGGTCAAGTGCTCAAAGACAACAAGGGGGAAAAATTGAGTTGTGCCCCCTTTGGGGCATTAATTTTGCCGTTTTAGCACCCCAAAAAAATTAGCACCCCCGTGGCTGAAATTCATCGGTAGCGCTCCAAGAGGGAAGCAGGGCGCTACTGGAAGTGCCCCGCCTCCCTCTTGGGGCGCTGTGAGGGAATATCACGGCGCGCCACGGTACTGCAGGCCTTCCTCCCCAAACG
Organism: Somniosus microcephalus; assembly: GCF_052327205.1. Lineage (NCBI taxonomy): Eukaryota > Metazoa > Chordata > Chondrichthyes > Squaliformes > Somniosidae > Somniosus > Somniosus microcephalus. Next base: position 249,934,282 of record NC_140990.1, on the reverse strand, counting down.
ACAAAAAAGAGTCCGGCACTCAAAGTGCCGGGCTCATGGAGCGCAGCCAGGGAACTGAAGAAGAGGCCGGGGATGGCACCGGGGATGGCACCGGGGGGCAGGTGCTGGCAGGCGGCACCTCGCCTTTAATTAGTGCTGCCCCGGCCACAGATAGGCCCCCCTGACCCCGTCGGACATAGCATCCGGAGGTAAGTCAGGGGGCGCCAGCGGGGTGCTAATGGTTACCGCCACTGCTGAAGTTCGCGGGAGGCGTTGGCAGCGCTGCGCCCAGGTGCGAGTTGCTTTGCGCCCTTTAGCGCCCGCGCTAACAGGAGGCGCAATGCAACCGAATTTTTCCCCCCAAAGGTTTTAATTTGTAAAGAACTATACAGGAGAAACATTGAAAGCCCTACAGTATTTTGTTTGCATTAACAGTAATAATAATGGAAAGCACAGTTCTAAAAATTCTGAAAAAAAACTTCAATTTTATTTAATGGCATCAATTACAGGTTTGTACCAACATCTCAATGAATCAACAATTGCCCAGTTTCTAGTGTGCTTTGGCAGCAGCATTGTAATTACAATGGAGCGACAAGGAGGAAATGGCCTCACAAGGAGCAGGAAATTCACAGGACATTTCCTCTTTGAATGTGGGATACAAAGCAGACACATTTTTTTTAAAAAACAACAAAAAAAACAACTTGATGACAAGAAGGTTGTGGATGCCTCTATCTCATTTAGGGCCATTTAAAGTACAGGAAACTTTGTGATATCCGGCAGCGACGGGACCGGCGTGTTGCCGATCTATCAAAACTGCCGGACATACAAAGTTAATGTTGAAGCATACGGAGGTTTTCATCTCCGTATCTGACAACAAACACTGTTGCTTAGCAACAGCTTCTAAAGAATCGGCTGCAGCTGCAAGCGCCTCTAGCTGAAGCTGTTGCTATAGCTACAGACCTTGCAGTGCCTGACTGGGGGGAAAAAAAGAACGAGAACTAAAAAAAACTTATAGAAAACGGTTCCTGATTTTTGCCGTTAGATCGAGTATTCCGGACATACAACCTCCGGATAAACCAAAGTTTCCTGTAACTTGCATTTTTCTCCCCCCTCCCCCCACCCCCTCATGCACAGCACCACCTGATAGGGTTGGATTGAAGATATTGGTGCACTCCTGCTGATGTGATCCAGAAACAAAATTGCAGTTGTGCCTCTGGTACCCCAAATATTGTTTCCACTGTCTCCGTAAAACATTTCATAAACCCAGCAGTAATGGGAGGGAACCAGATTCCATAAGTAAATTAAATCTCTTATGAATTGAAACATATATCTTTATTGTCTGCTATATTGTGATTAGCATAGCCCAGCAATAACAATAAATCCCCAATTGCTTCCTGGGTAATATATAGAATGTTGACCATTGTTGATTTTGTTACAACATTTTAAACAGGATAAACTACTGTTCTGGATTTCATTAAGTAAAATGATGAATAGAAACAAAGATGTAGGCAAAATACTAAACTGCACAATACTTGTATGAGACAACTGGAATTTGTCCACATGGGTGGAATTTGTAGCCTTCACTGGCTAATTAATATAATAGCATTTGTACTTCAATTGTTCAGATAATTGTTTTCATCCACCCCTTTTTGTTTCCTTTCCATTTGATCTTGTGTATATTTTAAGTTTGTCAGCAGACTGCTGTCAGCACGTTCACCCTAGTTACCAGGTGTTTAGATAATTCCACATGCTTTTTAATTCAGAATGATGATTACCAAAAATGTTGTGGGGTACCAGTCATCATCACCTAAGCATTGACGGTATTTACCCAGCATGAAGATATCAATATGGAAAATCAGTTGAATTGATGATGGCACTATTTCATAGTGATTATTATACTATAATTAGGGGTGGAAAATTCCAAGCTTTAACTAGCATGCCCAGAGTTGCATTTGCGCTTTGAGCTGAAAAACAAAGCAGCATGCTGGTTTGCAAATAACACCAGTGTTTTTATCCATCCCGCTCCAAATCTTCATTTTTCATTCTCGTTGCTGCATCAGATTCTTCCTGGGCTTCTGGGGCTATTCTTGACCCCACTGATTAACTCCTTATCTATATTAAAGGTATGTTTTAATCTGTTCTTATATTTTGAAACTAATTTCCTCTAGTTATAATTCAAATATTGGTTTTTGATAAGTAAAAGGTACGTTAAATTACAAAAAAACCCTAGTCACAAAAGTGACACAAAATGTTTACAATAATTTTATCAAGCACTGACTGTAATATGTTTTATATTCCATCAGACAAATGTGTCTGTATTGTTTTTTGCTGTCTGAAAATTGAAAATGAAGGGACTGTTTCTATTTTGATCAGATGAAAGTTTTGTATTAAATAGAATAACGGATGTCACTAAGTAAATTACAAGGCAGTAATCCAATCAAGGTGTTTGGATTGAGTCATAAGTGAGAGTCAAATTTGAGCAGTTTATCATTTGAACTCTGAACTGAGTTTACTGCCAACAATTTACTGATCGGTGAATGGAAAATCCTGGACATTTGCAATAATTCTCTTTCTCTCTCATTAGTTTGAGCCATTCTCGATTTGGTACTGTATACTCCTCCTGGGCACTTATAAGGTTAGATTTGTCTTGCTGCTCTTGGTATAAACTGGTTGGATTAATTTAATTCTCTTGAGGTTTTTTTGTGGTTGAGTTCTTCCTGTTTAGGTTGCAACATCACCGTTTCAGTGCCGTCTTTTTACCCAGCTTGATGTCTCTTTTTGATCGTAAATACCAACTATTGCTGCGAACTGGTTCTCTTCTTCTGTTTTTTTAGCGCTAATGTTGTCTTACTATAGTATTCCAAAATTAAAGGGATGATTTTAACTCCACCTGTCCAGAGGGAAAGGGGCGGTAGCGGAATTAATTGCATCGGGAGACTTACTGCTCGACTCCCGCCCAGCACCACCTTAACTGCGCAGTTCATTTAGGTACCTGCTGAAGGAGCCTCATGAATGCATGTAAGTTGGGGTCCTATGATGCCGTTAGGACCCCATGTGGTTTTAATGTGAAAAAATAGAAGTCCCACTCAGCAGCGAACCTACTGAGTAAAACTTAGCAAGATTGGTGTTCGAAAGGCCATTGGAAGTGGTATTTCTTCTTCTTGGGTATTTAAAGGGATTTTCACTTGCAATTACTCAGATCATCATAGATATATGTTTGTAATTGTGTTTTTTGGATTTCCACAGGAGTGTTTGCCTCAGATTGTTTTTTCTACATTATTCTGCTTGCACACTCTCAGCGGACAGCTTATGTTGGGTGTCATTCTTGCAACTTTAACTTGGTGACATGAGGAACAGCAGGAGGTCCTACCACAAGGTGCAGCAGTTGGGCCAGTTGGTAGACAACACTTGAGGGGGTATACAGGTCGAGTGAGTTTCCTGGATTTATCTGAGGAGCAGTGTATGAGGAGGCTGTGCTTCTCCAGACAGGCTGTCACAGATCTCTGCCGCCTCCTGCAAGAAGGCCCACTGCCTGCTGGGTCAGCTGGTCATGCTTTGTCGCTGGCAGTTAAAGTCACCACTGCAATTAACTTCTTTACCTCCGGCTCTTTCTAGAGTGCTACAGCGGACACACTCTGCCTGCCATTTGAACAAAAATCATCAAATACAAACCCAGTCCCAGCGCTGTCGGTAAAACCTGGTGGCGTTCGTGTGTAAGCGTTCCTGAAAGTGTATAAAAGGGGCTCGCAGCTGCAGCCCCCTGGATCAGAGGATCTTTGATCTGTCTGGTTTGCTCGGAGATTTTCCAGTTTAGAAATTGCTAATTTCACACTTTTTGTAATTACCATTTGTAAGCTTCATCTGCTTATGATGAGGGCTGTTCTTGCTACTTCTGGATTCAGGAACACTTGGAAGAGGGGGAGCAATAGCCTCAGCAACCACCACCAGCAGCTGGTCTCTCAGAAGACAGCAGGTGAGGGGGCTGTTTGTAAGAGGCCATACCCAGCACACGGTGTACAGGCTAAGAGTTACTCTTTTGGACTTGTCTGAAGAGCAGTGCAAGTGGAGGCTATGCTTCTCTAGGCCAGCTGTTGCAGACCTCGACAGCCTCCTGCAGCAGGGTCTGCTGCCTGCTGCGCCAAGATGGGGGAGTGGGGGGAATGTTTTGCCAGTGGCTCTCAATGTCACTTTTTATTTTCCACTGGATCCTTTCAGGCTGCTACAGGGGTCATCGGTTGCAATATTGGGTTAATGACACCCTGTTCGCCAGGGCAGCGTAGCACATCTCTTTCGTCTTTCACATGCATAATGTCATTGACTGCACACGTTGCCATCAGGGCACCAGCACACCAGCCAGCAACATGTTTAAATAGAAAAGGAATCCACTCCCATCAATGTGCAGCTAGTGGCTGATCAGAGGAGCACCATCACGCAGGGGTGTGTGCATGGTACCCAGGGAGCTGCCATGATGCATTTATCCTGCCACAGTCTAGCCAATATTCGACTCTGTGAGGAACGTGACGGTGGCTGCTGGGGGGACAAGATGCCCACTACAGATGTGGCTAATGATACCCCTTTGCAACCCCAACACGAATATAATCAAAGCCAGGGAACCATCAGGATCCTATTGAACGCATCATAGGGATGCAGAAGCAGAGATTCAAGTCTCTGGATTTTCTAAATACATTTAGTTTACTTTGTGTATATCTAATTCTGACATATCTAAACAAAACTACTGTCGTAATCCCATTTAGTGCAGGACCTCACTGCAATAAATCTAAGGGTGTTGTAGCTTAATTTGCACCACTGTTAAAACACTTTATTTCCAAAATAATTAACGTAAAATAAACTGGGATTATTTTTGGAGCAGTGGTTAAGAGGAGATTTAATAGCGGTGTTCAAAATTATGAGGGGTTTTGATAGAGTGCATAGGGAGAAACACTGGCAAAAGTGGCAGTGACCAGAGGACACAGATTTAAGATAATTCACAAAAAAGCCAGGAGGAGATGAAGACTTTTTTTTTACACCACAAATTATGATCTGGAATGCACTGCCTGAAAGGGTGGTGGAAGCAGATTCATTAGTAACTTTCAACATGGAATTGGACATCTACTTGAAAAGGTGAATTTGCAGGGCTATGGGGATAGAGCGGGAGGGGTGGAACTAATTGGATAGTTCTTCAGAGATGGCACCGACACGATGGACTGAATATCCTTCTGTGCTGTATGATTCCAGGAACAGACACGTGTGTATTGCAATGCTGCCACATTGAGATCTTCAGATGTCATACACAGCAGGAGCAAAGCTCAAGGGAGAAAAATTCAGCGGCGTTAAACACTACCACCTACCACCACAATCTCCTGCGCCCGCAGATCGTGACGTCAGTCGAGCGTGCAACACCCCGGTAGCGCCCTGGACCGGATATTGAGTTGCACCCCCTGCCTTTCCACCTGCCGCTAGCAATGCCAAGTAGAGGGGAACTTTTGCAGTCGGGAAGGGGCTGGGGGAGCGCTATTTAAAGGCGGCCGTTTCCTGCCTTTTTTTGTCTGCGACATTTTTGCACCACGCATTCAGAGAGAGAGAGAGAGAGAGAGACTCAACACTGTGTGAAGGAGTTTTAGTTACTGAGCAGCACTCTGCAGGTTCATTTTGATTTGACATTCATTGCAGCGATTTAGAAGAGACTATGGGGGCTGCACTGATTTAGGGCATCATCCTGCAACCTGCAGAATCGGAGGCAGCACAGAGAGAATGGCAAACATGGCCAGAGGGAGGAGGGCCAACCGGCCTCTGCACAGGAGACCTTACCCTCTGAGGGTATTCAAGGAGCAGTTCTCCTACCTTCATTTGTCTGAGGAGCAGTGTTTGCGCAGGCTGCGCTTCAGCAAGGAGGTGGTCACTGAGCTCTGCCACCTGCTGCAGCCAGATCTGCAGCCTCAACTGAGGACCAGGACGTCTCTGTTGGTGGCAGTGAAGGTGACAGTGGCTCTGAATTTTTATGCCAGCGGCTCCTTTCAAGCATCTACTGGGGACATCACCAATCTCTCCCAGTTTGCTGTCCATTGTTGTATCCGGGAGGTGACAAATGCCCTGTATAAAAGGAGACTCCAGTACATCTCTTTCCCTATGACCCAGGCCAAACAGCATGAATGTGCATGTGGCTTTGCTAGGATAGTGGGCTTCGCCATGGTGCAGGGCGCCATTGACTGCACGCATGTGGCATTTTGGGCACCGCATGAAAATGCAGAGGTATTCCGAAACCGCAAGGGCTACCACTCCTTAAATATGCAGGTGGTCTGTGACCACAGACGGCTCATACTCGCTGTCAATACCCGCTATCCTGGCAGCAGCCACGATGCTTTCATCCTGCGCCAGACTGGTGTGCCAGACCTTTTCCAGGCACTGCATCACCCAAGTGGATGGCTCCTCGGGGACAAGGGTTATCCACTCTGCACCTGGCTGATGACGCTCCGCAACCCAACACCCCTGCCAAGCTGCGGTATAATGAGAGCCATATCGCCACCAGGAACATTATTGAGCAGACGATCGGCGTGCTCAAGCAACAGCTCCGCTGTCTGGACCATTCAGAAGGAGCCCTGCAGTACTCTCCTGAGCGAGTCTTCCTCTTCATAGTTGTGTGCAGCATGCTTCACAACCTGGCAACCCTGAGGACCCAGCCAATGCCACCAGGGATTGGTGCACCAGAGGAGGAACAGGAACGTGGGAGGAAGGCGCACAATGTTGCCACTGCAAGGACCGTCCGGGAACGGCTGATAAGCCGCTTCTAGGCCCCTACTCGGGAGATGGCTTCTGGCATGCAGAACAACATCATGGAAAGCAACCTGCACCCCCTATTGCTGGCCAAAGCTGGAATGATTGCAAAGGCCAAAAATGTAAATTTTGAATACAACAACTTTTTTCTGTAACAAACTCTGTGTCATTCATTCAGGACAACCAATTAGAAACAAACACAACAAATCATGAACTAACAGAACTGGTTCTCACAAGATGGAGATAAACGGCAAAACAGTAAACAAATGTAATAACATGAACCTCGACCTTTACTACAAACATTCCAGTAGTGTATGCCTCCGTCTACCTTTAAGAAAACCATTGTATGTAACCGTTCACCTTTAAGAGAACTATTTTAGGTGTGGCACTACTTTGTTGGCTTCTGCATACTGTAATACCGACGGTGACCACACCGGTATATAAGTGCTGTGTCAGGATTATTTGGCAGATTCGCCCTGACCTTCGAATAGTAAAGTCCTGTTTTAAGTTACTCTTGGAGTCTGTGCATTAATTAACTAAACCCACAGACTTTACAGTGGCGATGAGTCCGATCGTACCCTGCGGCAACAATACGTCCGAAGCAGTTAATGAGCGTCGAGAAGAGGCAACCGCCCTCGTCGTTCTGCTGGGGAAAAAACTCGAGGCTGCAGGACTAGAAAGGAGGAAGAATTTAGAGACAAAGACTTCCATCAGCAACAGGCACTGACTGTCCCTCCTGCCACGGTGAGGAGTGAGCCGATCAGCACGAGAAGCAAGGCGGCCACGGTGACTGTGAGTAAGGGAAAGTAAAAAGAATAACCGGAGGATAAGGGCGGTGCACTCGACCACGGTCGAGGGGGAAAGGAGCCGGACAGAAGTCGGGCCCAGAGGCGCTGAGACTTTGGGCAGCGTGGAGCAAGGAAGCCGCGGTACAGACAGGCTGGGGGACGCAATGGCGTCGTGAGACAGCTAGACCGCGACCGGCGAAAAAGGCCGGGCAGCGACCGAAGCCACGAAGCGCTGCGACCGGGAACGTAGGCGCGGGAAGAGATAAACTCAGCCGCAGCCGGGGAGGGAAGCACCGGACTGCGAGAGGGCTGGGAGGCGCGATTGGGAGCCGAGCGAGCGGGAGAAGCGGAGCCGACCAAGGGAGACTGAGCGAGAGCCAGTCCAGCGGCTGAAACTGTTCTCCGTCAACGGGGTGTACCCAGCGCCGGTAGAGCCGAGCGAGCGGGAGAGAGACAGAGCCCGAGCAAGGGGAACTGATCGAGAGCCAGCCCAGCAGCTGAAACTGTTCGCCGTCAACGGGGTGTACCCAGCGCCGGTTGCCCTGCCGAGAAAAGGGAAAGCACTGAAGCCGACGCGCAGGCTGTGAACCTGAAAACCAGCGGCCGTCGCCCGTGGGGAAAGTGTACCCCTCCCGCCAGGGGAAGAAACGCGGGAAGCCGCCATTAGGCGGAGAAGAAGACAGAAGCGGGGAACCGCCATTGAAGTGGGCGGGGAGAGAAGATAAGCGCGGGAAACCGCCATCTTCGCGGGAACCGCCATCTTGGGAGAAAAAAAGAAAATTTAAAGAAATAATCCGTGGTGTTATCAGGAAGAGAGGAAGATGCCTAAGCGTGGTAACATCAACGATTTTAATTCCGAAGTAGAAGACTGGGCCACGTATGTGGAACGCATTGAGATCTATTGTGAGGCCAATAAAATAGAAGAAGATGACAAAGCTATAACCTTGCTAAACTCGATGGGCGCGAAGACATATGGGCTCTTGAAGCATCTACTATCACCGGCTAAACCGGCGGATCAGACTTTCGATGATATTGTGGCTGTTCTGAAGGATCACTTGAACCCCACACCGTTGATGTTGGCGGAACGATTCAAATTCTATGCGAGAACGCAACGGAAAGACGAAAGCAACGCAGAATACTTGGTCGAACTGCGTAGACTAGCAAAATACTGCCAGTTTGGAGGGAATCTGACAGAGGCATTGCGAGACAAGTTCGTGTGCGGATTGGCAAAGGAAGGAACGCAAAAGCGACTACTCGAAGAGAACGACCTTACACTTGACAGGGCTGTCCTTATTGCAGCATCGCACGAAGCCGCAGCGAAGGGAACTGCGGAAATGCAGCTAAAGACAGCAGCACTCAGTGTGGATCAAATTACCTCGACAACAACAAAATGCTATCGTTGTGGGAAGACAACACACGACCAGAACCAATGCTGGTTTAAGAACCAGGAATGTAGGAAATGTGGCAAACTGGGTCACATAGCTAAGGTATGCCGGTCAGGGAAGAAGACCAACAACCAAAGGAAGCCATCACAGGAAAAGTACAACAAGGTACACAAGGTGGCTGAGAAGAGTTCAGACGAACAGAATTCGGACTCCGACCCAAACGGCCAGGAGCTGGGCAGTCTGAGAATTCACAATGTGAGTAAGGAAGCTGACCTACAAACTATCTGGGTCATGCTAAAAATAGCTGGAGTCCAAGTGAAAATGGAGTTGGACACTGGATCAGCTCTATCAGTCATAAATCGAAGGGATTACCACCAGCTATTCTCACATATACCCTTAAGAGATACCAAGTTCGTATTGCAGACATACACGGGGCATAAAGTATACCCCATGGGAAAGATAAGCGTCAAGGTGAGAGATAGGGGTAAAGAACACCCAAGAATGAACTTATACGTACTACCTGAGGGAGGACCACCACTTCTAGGACGGGAGTGGATCAAGAAAATAGACATGGAATGGCACTATCTAAAAGCCATAACGAGTGAGGACTCGGTGCAGACAATCAGCTCAGATTCTGAATCGGATGACGATAAGACCAACCCAAATGTGAAAGACAAGGCTAAAATGGACTTGCCGACTAAGGTTGGAAAAACGAAGGCATGCAGAAAGGCTTATGCTCCAGAGAAGAACAAAGTTTCAGAACAGATCTCCACCAAACAACGACAACATAGTTTGACAGAGAATTCTGAGTCTGTTCAGTTTAAGGACATATCCATGACGGAAGAACACCGAGCTCGGACTCAACTTTATTTCAAATCACGACAACAATTAGAACAATTGAGTTACCGTCTCGTACAAGAGATGAAAACAATGAAAAAGTTCTATGACACCGAATGGGAGAATCTGGAAAGACAACAGAAGCAGCTAGCTCAAGCAGAGAGCGACCATAGAGCCATCGTGACCAATCACCGATCACATTGCCCTTATGATGTTCAGGAGTTAGAATATTTGCAGAAAGAAGCAAATGAAGAGGAATCTTCAGGAAGCCAGGATTTTATTCCAGTTCTTCTCTACGACTCCTTACAAGCAGAGTTTGAGAAGTTGAAGGAACCGTATGAACAGGCCCAGGCTACAATCCTGGAGGGGGTTAACTCGGCAACCTCCGAAAAGCTAGTTTCAGTGGAAGCATATGAGCAACTAAAGGTTGAACATGAGCAAGAAGTCCAAAGGCTGCAGGAAATTCTTAATGAGCTCAAGGCCAAGACAGACTCATCGGTAGAAGTTCCATCCATACATGAGAAATTAGAGGTGAAAGACATGGCAGAACATGAAAGTCAAGATGGCCAAGAACTCTCAAAAATATTGAAGGAAAGCCAAGACAAATATGAGGCGGCAATGACCGAGGTTCAACAACTTGAAGAACAGATTCAACTGGGAATTCTTTCAGTGGAAGAAAAGGCAACTGTAAGAAACACAGAGACTAAGAATGGCCCCTGAACATGAGCTAGAGAGCATCAAGGCGCAACTTCTCCGAGCGCTTAAAGCCAAAGTACAAGAGGAAAAAAAGGTGAAAGCATTGGAGGAAAAGGTGGATGAAATGGAGAAGACTCTGATCCACAGGGTCCCCGTGGAAGAGTTAACGGTCAGCCAACTCCTTCATATGCTGAGAGACAAGACTCTGCAAGGGGAACCATTTGAACACGAGCTTCAATCTTCAAAGGGAAGGGGTTCGGAGCTCTCAAAAGTTTGGGGAATAGTTGAGGTTGCAACACAGATTTTACGGGGCTGTCGAAAGTACGCTGAATCACGTCAATGTGAACTACAGAATGTTGAAACAGCTGCTCCAGTAGAAGGATTGAATAGCCCGATCAATCAATCCCCGATGGAAGGGGAAGTATTGGAATCACAAATGAGGTCATTAGTGAAGAATTGGCGGGAAACCCAGGAAGAGCGGGATGAATATGAACGCATGAAGTCTCTTCAGGAAAGATGTCTAGGGAGGGAACAACAGTCGGCTAACGTCCGGTTGGGTAAGGAAGAAGTAGCAGGCCCTCTCGCTAGACTAGTTCAGGACGACACCGAATATTACCATGACCTGTTGAGTGACACGGAATATTACGAGGACTTGGTCTGCCCAGCTTGTGATGAAAACTCCCAAAGTGCAGAAATCAAGATGAAGCACTTAAAGTCTAAGGAACATAGGGAGATGGTGGCGCTACAGCTGGCAGCTGATAAGGGAGCCCCGAGAGTCTCCAAGAAGCAGAAAAGAAAAAGACGAAGCAGAAAGTGATAACCATCTAAATCATTATCACTTCTACCAGATCATGTATGTGGGCCCTACGAAGGGAGCCAAATCAGTTGGCAAGTAGGAAAAATTACCAAGGCAGTCCAGCTGTTTGTAAAAGTCCTGGTTCAGCAGGACGGAAGTTCAAGCTGTTAAGTCAAGGGAAAGACTATTGGATGAGTCACGCTAGCAATGTGAACTGTTCCCGCAGAGACTGAATGGTGGTGACCACACCGGTATATAAGTGTTGTGTAGGGATTTGCTGGGCAGTTCAGCCCTGACCTCCGAATAGTAAAGACCTGTTAAAGTTATTCTTGTGGTCTGTGTCCAGTGCTTTATAATAAGCTTAACTGGGACACACAGACTTAACAGTGGCGACGAGTCCGATCTTACCCTGCGGCAGTTTTACATCCAAGGCAGCTTCGTCCTCAGAACGGGCGTCGAGAAGAGGCATCCGCCCTCATCATCCTGCTGAGCACCATCGCACGGGAGGCATCGAGAACACGGGTTAAAACGAAAATTCTGACCACGAAGCCCTCCATCAGCGACGGGCAGTGATCATCCCTTCTACCACGGTGGTGGGTAAGCCGATCAGCGACACGAGCAGAAAGTCGGCTGCGTTGACTGTGGAGTGGGGGAGGGAAAACGGAGGAAAAAGGGCGGAGAACTCGACCACGGCCGGTAAAAAGGGCCGGGCTGCAATCGAGGCCGAGAGGCGCAGCCACTGGGGCAGCTTAAGGCACGAGAGCCGCGGAGAACTCAAACGCAGCCAGTGTAAAGGACTGGGCTGCAAGCGGGGCTGCGAGGCAAAGCAGCGTCGGGGAATTGAGAACCGCTGGGGAGGCGAGAACGGCAGCAGCACGGCAATCGCCATTGCAGCCAGCGGGGGAAGAAGGCAAACGCGGGAATCCGCCATTGTAGTCGGCGGGGGAAGAAGACGAGCGCAGGAAAGACCGCCAAGCGCGGGAAGCCGCCATTTTAGTAGGCAGGGGAAGAAGACAAGCGCGGGAAGCCGCCATTTTGAGAAAAAAAAAATTTTTAAACTTGCAAGGATGCCTAAACATGGGAACATTAATACCTTTGATAGCGATATCGAAGATTGGACCACGTATGTAGAACGCATGGAAGTTTATTGTAAAGCAAATAAGGTACCAGATGATGAGAAAGCACTAACCTTATTAAGCTCAATGGGTGCGAAGACATACTGGCTATTGAAGCACCTTCTATCACCAAATAAACCGGCGGATCAGACTTTCGCGAATATTGTTACTGTCCTGAAAAATCATTTAAACCCCACGCCGCTGATGATAGCGGAACGATTTAAATTTTACAGAAGAACGCAGCTGAAAGACGAAAGCAACGCTGAATTTTTAATTGAACTGCATAAGCTAGCAAAGCACTGTCAGTTTGGAACAGGACTAGCAGATGCGCTGAGAGATAAATTTGTGTGTGGATTGTTAAAAGAAGGAACACAAAAGCGACTGCTTGAGAATGATCTTACGCTTGATAAAGCTGTCACTATTGCAGCATCGCACGAAGCCGCAGCGAGAGGCACGGCGGAAATGCAGCTACGGTCACCGGAACTCAGCACCAATCAAATGGTCTTGGGTACAGTAAAATGTTATCGTTGTGGAAAGACAACGCACGATCAGAACCAGTGCTGGTTCAAAAATCAGGAATGCAGAAAATGTGGCAGGCTTGGTCACATAGCTAAAGTATGCCGGTCAGCAAAGAAGACCAGCAACAAAAAGTCACCGCAGGAAAAGTACAGAAAGGTACACAAGGTGACAGAGAACAGTTCGAACGAACAGAAGTCAGATTCAGACTCCAGCAGTAATGAACTGGGTAGTCTAAGAGTACACAATGTTGGTAAGGAAGCAGACCTCCAAACAATTTGGGTCACGCTTCAGATAGCAGGAGTCCAAGTGAAGATGGAATTGGACACTGGATCGGCATTGACGGTCATGAATAAGCAAGATTACAAAAGGTTATTCCCACATATTCCCCTACGGGATACGGAGATTGTATTGAAAACATACACGGGGTATACTCTTTGCCCCATCAGGAAGATAGAGGTAAAGGTGGTCCACAAGGGCAAAGAAAGCCGAGGAATGGACTTATATGTGCTACCTGAGGGAGGTCCACCACTACTGGGACGGGAGTGGATTAGGAAAATAAATATGGACTGGCATTCCTTAAAAGCACTAACGGTAGATTCCGGTAAAAAAGATGTCAAACTTAAACGATTGTCCAGAATATTGGACGATGCTAAAGAGGTGTTCCAACAGGGACTGGGAACACTGAGAGGAATTACGGCAAACATCAAGGTTGAAGAACATGCAAACCCGAAATTTTTCAAAGCCAGACCGGTACCTTATGCGATACGACCTGCTGTGGAAGCTGAGCTGGAAGGGCTAGAACGTTCAGGAGTACTGTCTAAGGTAGACTGGAGTGAGTGGGCCACGCCCATTGTCCCCGTCATGAAGCGTTCATCGAGCAACAAGCTGGGGGAACCGGGGAAGGTTCGCATATGTGGAGATTTCAAGATCACTGTTAATCCGGTGCTTCACACGGTGCAGTATCCGCTTCCGCGGATTGAGGATATCTTCGCTTCGTTGTCTGGCGGGAAACACTTCACCAAGATAGACCTGGTGCAGGCGTACTTACAGATGGAAGTTGAGGAAGAGTCACGCCAGTATCTCACGATCAACACGCATAGAGGCTTGTACTGGTATAATAGACTGGTTTTTGGAGTGGCATCGGCTCCAGCAATTTGGCAGAGGGCCATGGAGCAGGTATTACAGGGAATTCCAGGCACACAATGTTACCTGGACGATATTTTGATTACAGGAGATGATGACGAGGAACACCTTGCAAATTTGGAACTGGTGCTCACCAGATTGAAAGAATATGGACTTCGAGTTAATCGCCAGAAATGTGAGTTCTTTCAGAAGCGGATCTCGTACTGTGGTCATGTCATTGACCAGGAGGGGCTTCATAAGTCTCCTGACAAGATCGAAGCTGTTGTGAAGGCTCCCGCTCCGGATAATGTATCCCAGTTGAGGTCGTTTCTAGGGTTGATTAACTATTACCATAAGTTTCTGCCAAATTTATCCACGGTGCTGCACCCGCTGAACGCTCTTTTGCAGAAGGGAGTACCATGGAAGTGGAGCGAGGACTGTAAGAGGGCCTTTCGCAAAAGCAAGGCATTGATCACCTCAGAGGAAGTGTTGGCTCACTTCAACCCAACGCTGCCTATTCGTTTGGCTTGTGATGCTTCTCCATATGGTATTGGGGCAGTACTCTCACACAAGTTGCCAAATGGCCTGGAGAGGCCAGTCGCGTTCGCATCCAGATCATTGACCTCCGCTGAGCGCAACTATGCTCAGATAGATAGGGAGGCTCTCAACCTTGTGTGGGGAGTAAAGAAGTTTAATCATTACCTGCAGGGCCAAAAGTTTACGCTTCTGACAGACCACCAGCCGTTGGTATCCATTTTTAACCCTAAGAAGGGTGTTTCGGTGATGACAACACAGAGACTCCAGAGATGGTCCCTTTTCCTAGGGGCACATCAATATCAGATTGAATTCAAAGGTACAAAGCAGCATGGTAATGCTGATGGGCTGTCGCGCCTGCCACTACCTACAGAGGAGGAGGCACCGACGGTTGACCCTGTTGAGTTATTTCACTCGACCATCATCGAATGTTTACCAGTCACCAATGCAAGTATTGAAAGAGAAACCAGGAACAACCCGACACTGTCCCGGGTCTACGAAGTGACCGTGAAGGGATGGCCCGCACATGGTGATCCACTGTTACCGGCATTCTCAGCAAGACGAGACCAGCTGTCCGTCTGTCAAGGAACATTGATGTATGGAACAAGGGTGATTATTCCTCCTAAGTTAAGAGAGAGAGTTCTAAAGGAACTGCATGAAGGTCATCTGGGGGGAGTCAAGATGAAAAGCCTTGCTGGGGCTTATGTGTGGTGGCCGGGTATCGACCAACAGATAGAGGATCTGACAAGAAGCTGCTCAGGGTGCCAAAAAGTGCAAAATGCACCTCCGATTGCACCGCTGCATCCATGGGAATGGTCTTCAACCCCATGGCAACGTGTACATATTGACTTTGCTGGTCCATTCATGGACTCCATGTTTTTAATTGCGGTGGACGCACATTCTAAATGGCCAGAAGTGATTAAGATGACTACCACTACCTCGGAAAAGACGATCGCGGTGCCAAGAACGATATTTGCAAGAAATGGATTGCCAGAACAAATATGTTCAGACAACGGACCGCAGTTCGTGTCAGAAGAATTCCAGAAATTCATGAAGAAGAATGGGGTGAAACATCATACCTCTGCCCCATATCATCCGGCTACAAATGGGTTGGCCGAGAGATTTGTACAAACGTTCAAAAAAGCAATAAAGGCCATGAGCGAAGATCAGATCCCACTACAACACAAGGTGGACAAATTCCTACTGGCATATCGAAACGCCACTCATGCAGTGACAAACCAAAGTCCTGCCATGATGCTCTAACAGGAGGTTGCGGTCCAGGTTGGACTTGTTAAAACCAAATGTGCGGAGGGAAGTTGAAAACAAACAGTTCCAGCATATAAATAACAAGACCACTCGGAGTTTCGAAATAGGACAACCAGTGTTTGCCATTTCTCGTTTTTATAGTCCCGGGCTATCTGGAACAATTCGGGCCAGACAAGGACCCCTGATGTACACGGTAGATATTGGTGAAAATGTAATACGGCGTCATGCTGACCAACTGGTAGAATCGAGAACAAGGGTCGAACCTATGGTTACGGCAGAGACAACCGTGGAAGAAGTTAGTGAACCTGAAGCATCTACCTCCGAAGTGAATGTACCTGATGATGATGTCCAATCCATAAGAGACCAACTAGATGAGTCAACCCAGCAACGAGAATCAGAGACCCCTGAAAGGCGTTATCCAACTCGAATCAGGAGGCCTCCTCAAAGACTGAATCTTTGAACTGTTTTGCATGAAGTTGTACATATATATATATGTTATTATGTTATGTTAAATGGGGATATAACTGTTAAGCTAAAAAGGGAGGATTGTGGTGTATGTAACCTGTTCCACCTTAAGAGAACTACCTTAAGAGATGTACTACTTTCTCTTGGCTGCTGTATACTGTAATATCGGTGGTGACCACACCGGTATATAAGTGTTGTGTAGGGATTTGCTGGGCAGTTCAGCCCTGACCTCCGAATAGTAAAGACCTGTTAAAGTTATTCTTGTGGTCTGTGTCCAGTGATTTATAATAAGCTTAACTGGGACACACAGACTTAACAGAAGGCGTGGTCTCAGGGTCGGCATGGGCTCCCTCGGGAGACGCAGGCGGTGAGGCTCCGGTTTCCTCTTCCTCCTCACCTGGGACGTTGCTCCCACTGCTTGGTTGAGGGACAGGCTGGTCAGCTGGTGGCTCACTATATGAAAGCAGGGAGGTACAAGAGTAGCTTTAGCGTGAGGGCAGGGGGGCAGTAAGTGAGCAAGGACTGGAGACATTTAGTAAGTTGGATTGAAAGTGTAAAAGGCTGGTGTTGAGGGGCAAGTGGAATGAGAGAGGAGAGAGAGCTGATGAACATACCATTGCTGTCCCCAAGGGGGTCGACATCTCCAGCAGCCATGGCACCGATGACCTGGCTGGCAATGATCCTGTGCAAATCGTTGAGGGTGTGTAGGTCAGCCGGTCCTCCTCCCGTGCGGTGCTGCTGCCACCTGTTGTGAGAGAGCTTGGCCTGCAAGAAAAAGGACGGCGTCTGAGTGTGCATCCTTGTGCTTGCCTGATGTGCCTCCCATAGTTGAATAGCCCTTAATGTATGCAAGGTGTGGATTGCGTGTGTGTTTTATGAGATGGCCATAGGTCTTGGATGAGTGTTGGGAATTTGGGGTTTTTAAACCCTCTGGGCACAGAGTGAAGTTGAGATAGTGGGATGTAGAGGTGTGGAAAAGCAGCCACTCACCCTGACCACCAGAGTGAGGTCACTGAATTTCTTCCGACATTGGATGTGGGTCCTCGGCACCAGGCTCCTCGAGAGACATGCTGAGCCACCTCCCTCCAGACTCTCTGTATTCGCGGGGCAATGGCTTCCTGCCACTGTGGGTAGAGCACTGCCTGTTGCAGCTCCACAGCGCCAACCAGAGCCACCAAGGCCCAGTCGCTGAAGCGCTAAGCTCTTTCCCTGGGCCCCTCCATTGGTGGTTCCAGCACAGTTGATGTACAGGTCTCTCCAGGCCGAGATTCAAGGCTGCAATGAGCAGGGTGTGGCTGGACAGCATGTTTCACCCTCCCCTTTAAAAACTGGCCAGCACCAGTCTGTCTGTGTCCCATTACTAACTGACAACACCTGAGCTTCGCCAGCACTCTGAGGTAGCGCCTCGCTCCTTGACATTGGCGCCTTAAGACAGGTGTGTAGCGCCTGATTTGGCGCTCAAATCACCTCCGGGAGCGATAGAGGCCAAATCTGCAGTTGGAGGCGATAATTAGCGCCAGGCGCTAAACTTTGCGCCCGGCCGATAATAGTGCCCCAAATGGGGCGATACCAAATTCCCCCCCCCCCCCCCCCCCCCCCCCAAGTGTTTTTAAGCAACATCTGAATCCAGAGATGCTGCCATCTCGAATCCACTACTACATAATTTTTGATTCTACTTCATGGGCCAGAAATTGGTGAACGGGGCTTGCAGCCCCGTTTCTGCACTTACCCCGCGCTACTGCCGATCAGCTCCAGGGACGCCTGGAATTGGTGTTTCCAGAAGAATAATCCCGGGCAGCGTATGATGTCACGCCGCCCAGGAGTGCAGCCAGCGCGAAGCCAGGAGCGTGCAGTGCAAGTGAGACACGCCCCTTGAGGTCTCAGTTTCACTGGACACGCCCCCAATGTTTCTGTCAAGCTGCTAAGCATTTTTACATGCAAAGCAGCAGTTTAAATAGGTTTTTGGAAGTTTTTTGAAGATTTTGGTAACTTTTATAAACTTTTTAAAATGTTTACATTATTTTGAGTAATCTGAAGTAGTTTTAAACAGAATTAAAGCAATTTAAAGACTTTTAAAAGCCCTAAAAGAATTTTTTTTAATCCATTTATTTATTTAGCAATGTCGTCGTCATACGTGTCTTCACACTGTTCCCTTTGGGGAACTGTATGAAGTGGTGGAAGGATTTATGGCCATGATTAACGCTCATTCCGTGACCGTAACCATCTTTGAACCAGGCATTAGGGCGGTTAGTCCTATGGCGGGAGGGTTTTACGGGCTCCCACAAGCTATACAAGGAGGGGGGGCCACCCACACCCACGGATGCAAATATCCCACTGGATGTCAACCCAGAATTTAGAGCCGGAGCTCCGACTCCACTTGCCGGGACTGTCTGGAGCGGGGTTCGAAACCCTACCCTGATCTGGCCCAGCAGCGGGGATCCTACCGCTATGACAAAGGCCCAATCCGATTAGCAACGTGAAATGGCAGCATAGGGCTCCAGTCACGGGGAGGGAAAAGGCACAGGAAACATATGGGTGTCACCTTTTGTGCGGAGTGGGCCTTTTGCGTAGCAGTAAGCATCCCCGCCGCTGGGCCAGAAGGAGTAGGGTTTTGAACCCCACTCCAGACAGTCCCGGCAAGTGGAGTCGGAGTTCCAACTTTAAATTCTGGGTGGACATCCAGCGGGATACTTGCGTCCATGGGTGTTGGTGGCCCCCCCCCCCCTCAGATGGGTTGTGGGAGCCCGTAAAACCCTCCCGCCATAGGACTAACCACCCTAATGGCTGGTTCAAAGATGGTTACGGTCACGGAATGAGCGTTAATCACGGCCATAAATCCTTCCACCACTTCATACAGTTCCCCAAAGGGAACAGTGTGAGGATACGTACGATGATGACCTCTTGCGCAATGCACCTCCTTGGACCCTCAGTCGCAGATGCGAGGGGGCAAGTCGTGCAATTGTTAAATTTTTCATTTTATTGACATGTAAAATGTTGGCCCGGTAATTCCCTTCCAACTGCGCGAGTACGGCTGGGGTACTTGGGCATCTGGCCGGATGAAATGCCGGTTTTCAGCATGCACAGTGCTTTTGGGGAAAACCGGCATTTCCTGTCCTCTGAACGAAGGGGTTCAGAGGCAGAACGCGTGCGACTGCACAGGCAGTGCGTGCGTAGTATAATTCGCCGCTTTCATTCATGCTTTCAGTGAGGTCAAGTCCTTACAACTTACACATGAAAAAAGCATGGGTACAGTTGCTCCAGAGGCTGCGGAGGAAGATATTTCTTATCGTGGAGCTTCTGAAAGTATGTATGTCTGTATATATTCCTTTGCGTGTTATGTATATATTCCTTTACTTATGTGTATGAATGTATTATTTAATTATGACTTTCAGAGAAAGTAACTTATTGGAAAATCATAATTAAAAACATACATTCATACACATTAGTAAAGGAATATAAAACATACATACATATACGTAAAGGAATATATGTGGACATACATACATAACTCATTCTCACATTCCATTCACACAGCCACAATTGCTCCTTCTACCTACCGTTCTGAAAACCCTTTTTAAAAAAAATAAAAAAATAAAAATTTTAACTTTAAAACTTACTTAAAATTTCTAAAAATAACTTCCCTCCCTTTCCCAAACAAAAATATTGCATTTCAGAAGCTCCACGATAAAATGTTTCTTCCTCCGCAGCCAATGAACCACTTTACACTTGCTTTTTTCAAGTGTAACTTCTGAGGACTTACCCTCACGGATTTCATGAATGAAATCTACGAAGTTCACTGCGCAAGCGCTGCCTGTGCAGTCGCACGCGCTCGAGGTCTGGAAATGCCGGCGTTCCCCGCATGCGCTGTTCATGCTGAATGCCGGCATTTCCAACGGCCAGATGCGTGAGTACCCCGAGCGCACTCACGCCTTTGGCCGCGAATTTCTGGCCCAATATGTACAAGATGTGTTGGAGAATGTTCTGTGATGACTTAAAATCACAATATGGGTGCCATAGATCTGGCTGTATGCCATAAAATAATCTTTAAACAAAAAAAAACTGACTATCCATATAATATTTCAATAACTGAACCTCACAGAGGGGAAAATTACCCCTTAATCTGCAGGTTTTCAATGGCCACGTCTCCTTGTGCAAAACAGAAAACATGAGCTTCAGAATCCTTCTATACTGCAATTACTTTATAATTTTTTAAAAATTCCTTCTCCTGAAGAGCACATGCCTTTAATCTTCCCCTGCTGTTTCAAAATACTACCTGGCCCTGTGTTTGTACTGCTAAGAGGGAGAACATTTCTTGGCTGTTCAGCTGCCGGAAGGCATGTGACAGTAAACTAGAAATGTCGCCCCATTCTGTTTTTTTTTGCCTCCCTGCAGGGTGATACCATTGCTTCCAGCCCAGTGTGGCTCAGATTAGAACAGAGCAGAGTATTTGGTGTTTTAATATGAGGGGCTACATTAAACACATTGGCGCACATCACTTTGCCAGCAAAGCTACACTGGAACAAAGGATATCAGTAAAAATAGTGCACAGAAACTATACTGGAACAGAAGAGAAAGTAGAACCCAAAAAGTCTAACCATTCTTTCAGTTCTGAATTTCACTTATTTTAGTGTTTGTGTTATTCTTTCACCCATTACTAATGAAGTGTCCTCCATTAACGGTATCTTGTAACTAATCTTGATATTAGTACTGTATGCAGGACAAATCCCTCGGTGAGTGAATTGTTACTATGAGCACTGTGGCACCATTAAGTGACAGTTAAGCTTGCAATGTCATTGAGAATTGAATTGTGCAGTGCAGCGTACCATTTGGAGCTGTTCTCTTACTAAAGGTCTAATCTGCTTTATGGCCATTTCTGCTACTACAAGTTTAAAAAACGAATCTT
This sequence comes from Somniosus microcephalus, assembly GCF_052327205.1. Lineage (NCBI taxonomy): Eukaryota > Metazoa > Chordata > Chondrichthyes > Squaliformes > Somniosidae > Somniosus > Somniosus microcephalus. The sequence goes on along the minus strand of NC_140990.1, from coordinate 249,913,106 downwards.
TTAATTCATGTGTGTGTTTCAGTTTTGGTCAGGAAATATTCAGTGGGTCAGATGGTATGAATTGATGGACTCATGTAGATATTTGATTATCAACAATAGGTACTAATGTCCTATGGCATTTCTAGCAACAAACCAGAGGACACATTTTTTTCATATTGTGGGCCTGCTGAGCTCTGAAAGCAACCATCTCTTCTGCCTCCCTGCAGACAGACAGACACACACACCCCTCTAGTTCAAGAAGGGTGGTCCCTCAATCCTTCCTTCCTCTCTCCCTCCCTCATGTGCTTTTTATTTTTATTTTGCACTGTAGGTTTGGAACCTGGGAAGTCACTTGTAAAGTAAGGGAGAAGGATGTCCCTACTGTCCAGGATATTCAGAGGCCCTGCAGGACATCATTTTGTTTGTGCAAGGGAGGTTAAACACTTTTTTTAAATGTCTTAATTGTTTTTATTTTAGTGGACTGTATAAAGGACTGTTTGGCAACTGTATCTCAGAATTTATTTGGGCTACATTTATTTTGAGAGAATGTGATTAGGAAATCATTATTTTTTATATAATTTGATTGGCAAATAATGAAAATAGCAAATAATGAAAATAGAAAATAATGAAGTCAAAGGGAGAAAAATAGAAACTTAAACACTTAACCAATGAGGAAGAACAAAATTGGTTCAGTGTAAATGGCAAACTTGTCATTGACCTAGATGACCGTAAATGTATACCACAGATGGTCATTTTATCCTAACCCACCCGGTGGGAAATGGACGTGACCAGATCGGCCGCCTGTTTTACACACCACCCGATTTTACCTTCCAGTGACCCGCTGGGTATGTTGGGTTAAAATTATCCCCAAAGATTTTTTTTTATTCTCAATCTTTTGTACAACAGGCTTTAAGAATATAAAATAATACAAAAATATTTTTCTATTCCACTTACAAAAATTTTTTTTTTTTTACTTTGCCCTTCCAGTGTCGGCTCCAAGCACTTCAATGTTAGGTGTAAAATAAACAATCCCATATTAAACGATCCCATAATCCGCAGCATGAGGTAAACACTGCTGACAAAAAAATCCAGTAAAAATTCCACATACCTCCAGTTCCTGTGCCACTGCTGTATTTATCACCATCACTACTTGCATCAGGCTGCCACCACTAAACTTGGCATACCTGCCACGTGATGGTAAGAAACTTTAAGTTCTGGCAGCACAGTAAGGGCTGTAATTAAGGCTCCAAATTACACTGACGATCATATACTCTTGCACTTAACTCTTGTGACTTATGATACCATTGAGTTTCTTGTGACTCACTGCCAGATGTCTATATGGTGGTTTTATTGTTTCTAGATTTGACAGTGTTGTTATAGATTATATAGAAACATAGAAACAAAGAAGATAGGAGCAGGAGTAGGCCATTCGGCCCCTCGAGCCTACTCCGTCATTCAATGAGATCATGGCTGATCATCCAAACTCAGTACCCTGTCCCTGCCTTCTCCCCATACCCCTTGATCCCTTTAGCCTTAAGAAATATATTTAACTCCTCCTTGAGTATATTTAATGAATTGGCCTCAACTGCCTTCTGCGGTAGAGAATTCCACCGGTTCACCACTCTCTGGGTGAAGAAATTCCTCCTCATCTCAGTCCTAAATGGGTTTCCTACATTACAGCAGTGACTACACTCCAAAAGTACTTGGTTGGTTGTAAAGCGCTTTAGGAAGTCCAGTGGTCATGAAAGGCACTACAGAAATGCAAGTCTTCTTTCTATTTTGTTTGCAGTGTTCTGCATTTCTTTGTGCTATTATGCTTCTCTTCTCTATTTCTATCAGTCTCTGCTCCGTTCTGCTTTCCTTTGGTGGTCTATCAGATTTTGTTTCTTTGATTTTTGAGAGGCAGAGGGTGGCATTTGAGGAGTGGAATCCAGGTAGGGTCACATGTCATGGGTGACTGGTTGTGAGTAGCAGGTTACAGATGGGGAGAGAGATCTGGATAGGGCAGAAAGCAATATGAAGATGGCGGCACTTAAGCCATGTTGTCTGAGATTTTCTCTCGCAAAAACACATTCTGTCTTATTGTTTACCCCTTTTCACTCAACCCATCGATCCTACTATTGTCTCCTGTCTATCACTCCCTTGATCCCTTTTGCTTCTTCTCATTTGGTCAAGTCTCTTCCCTGTGCTTCCTGTATCCCCCTCACTCCGATTGCTTTCTCTACCTGTTCATGTTTCCCTTCATCTTCCTATCTCCCATCTCACTATCCCTTTACCCCCTCTGGTTTGATACCGATTCTCAGGAGTGCTTTTCCCTGTATCGCCATGCCCCTCTTGTTGGCCTGTCATCCCAAACTTTTCCTCCCCCCATCATCCCCTCTCTTTGGTGTCCGTGTCTGTGTCATCACCCTTGCTGTCCTTATCATGTGTTCTCTCATATCCCTGTGTCTCCTATTGCTTCCACATAAAATATATATATTGATCTCTGATTATGAAATGTTTGCCTATCTTTAAAAAAAAAAGGTTCCTGTACAGAATATTATGAACTTTCATGCTTGTTTTAACTCTTCTGCCTCAGAAGAGCAGAGAGTGGTGTTTTTCATTTGTATCTAACTGGCCACATTATAGCCACTGGCCTCTGCAATTGTATGCATGCACCATTCATTTGCATTTGGAATGCAGAGCTAGTCTAGTGGTGTGCTTATTTTCATGAAGGTAAATATCCTTTTTTCTTTTTTCCCCTCGTCTACTTCTCCCTAATTTTCCTGGGACAAAGATTTTTTGAAAGGGACCTCAAAGTTGTAACCTCAAGATTACTTCAAGTGCCATGTGCTAGTGAGTATATGAACAGGAAGATAGTGCAGGTAAATGCATGGCTGGCGAAGTGGTGCATAAGGGAGGGTTTCAGATTCTTGTGGCATTGGGACCAGTTCTGGGGGAAGGGGCATCTGTACAAGATGGACAGGTTGCACTTGAACAGAGCCAGGACCAATGTTCTCGCTGAGAGGTTAACTAGTACTGTTGGAGAGGGTGTAAACTAATTTGGTGGAGATGGGGAATCAGTAAATAGCAGAAAGGAGCAGCAATGAGATCAGAGGACAGAGAGATATAAACAGCATGGAATCATAGAATGGTTACAGCCATTCGGCCTGTCGAGCCTGAGCTGGCTCTCTGCAAGAGCACTTCAGCTAGTCCCACTCCCCTGCCCTTTCCTTGTAGCCCTGCAATTTATTTCCTTCAGGTACTTATCCAATTCCCTTTTTGAAAGCCACGATTGAATCTGCCTCCACCACCCTCTCGAGCAGTGCATTCCAGACGCTAACAACTCGCTGCGTTTATAAAAAAAAAAAAAAAAAGTTTTTCCTCCTGTCGCCTTTGGTTCTTCTGCCAATCACCTTAAATCTCTGTCCTTTGGTTCTTGATCCTTCCGCCAATGGGAAGTTTTTCTCTCTCTACTCTGTCTAGACCCCTCATGATTTTGAATACCTCAATCAAATCTCTCCACTTTCTCTGCTCTATGGAGAACAACCCCAGCTTCTCCAGTCTATCCACTTAACTGAAGTCTCTCATCCCTGGAACCATTCTTGTACATCTTCTGCACCCTCTCTAAGGCCTTCACATCCTCCTTAAAGTGCGGTGCCCAGAATTGGACACAATACTCCAGTTGAGGCCAGACCAGTGTTTTATAAGGGTTCGTCCTAACTTCCTTGCTTTTGTACGCTATGCCTGTGTTTATGAGGCACAGGATCCTGTATGTTTTTATAACCATTTTCTCAACCTGCCTTGCCACCTTCAACAATTTGTGCACATATATCCAAGTCTCTCTGTTCATGCACCCCCTTTAGAATTGTACCCTTTAGTTTATATTGCCTCTCCTCGTTATTCCTGCCAAAATGTATCCCTTCACACTTTTCTGCGTTAAATTTCATCTGACACATGTCCGCCCATTCCATCAGCCTGTCTATGTCCTCCTGAAGTTTATCACTATCCTCCTCACTGTTCACTTTACTTCCAAGTTTTGTCATCTGCAAATTTTGAAATTGTGCCCTGTACGCCCAAGTCCAAGTCATTCATATATATCAAGAAAAGCAGTGGTCCTAGTACTGACCCCTGAAGAACACCACTGCATACCTTCAAATCAAATCAACTTTTATTGTCATTGTTAGTGCACAAGTGCAGTACAACGAAATGTAGGCTTGCGGCTCCCGAGAGTGTACATTTAGATTAAGACATTTAAACATTCAACATACATTTGGCTTGTAATACATTAACATAAACATAACCATAATAAAGTGCATTGGCAGATGTCCAGGCTTTAGAGTTTATTTGTGGAGTTCAGTAGGATGACAGCCCTGGGAAAGAAGCTGTTCCTAAATCTGGTCGTACGGGTGCGAATGCATCTGTAGCGTCTCCCAGATGGCAGGAGGGCGAACAGACTGTGGCTGGGGTGGGTAGGGTCTTTGATGATGGACCGTGACCTCCGTAAACAGTGTTTCTGGTATATGTGCTCTATGGTCGGTAGCCGGGTGCCGGTAATGCGTTGGGCAGTTTTGACTACCCGCTGCAGGGCTTTCCGGTCATAGTAGCTACAGCTGCCATACCATACTGTGATACAGTTTGTCAGGATGCTCTCTATTGTGCAGCAGTAAAAGTTAGAGAGGATCAGAGGTGACAGGTTGCATCCCTTCAGCCTCCTTAGGAAATATAGGCGCTGCTGGGCCTTCTTCACCAGAGAGGAGGTATTGAGGGACCAGGAGAGGTCTTCCGTGATGTGGACTCCGAGGAACTTAAAGCTGTCCACCCTTTCCACCACAGCCCCATTGATGTGGATGGGGGTGTGACTTCCGCCATTTAGACTTCCTGAAGTCCACAATGATTTCTTTGGTTTTCTTGATGTTAAGGGCCAGGTAAAACAACCGTTCACCACTAATCTCTGATTCCTGTCAATTAGCCAGTGTCATATCCATGCTTCCACTGTTCCTTTTATTCCAACTTTGCTGGCAAGCCTATTATGTGGCACTTTATCAAATGCCTTTTGGAAGTCCATGTACACCACATCCACCGCATTACCCTCATCAACGCTCTCTGTTACCTCATCAAAAAACTCAATCTGGTTAGTAAACACGATTTGCCTTTAACAAATCCGTGCTGGCTTTACTAAATTAATCCACACTTGTCCAAGTGACTTAATTTTAAGAACATAACATAAGAAGTAGGAGTAGGAGTAGGCCATACGGCCCCTCGGGCCTGCTCCGCCATTCAACAGGATCATGGCTGATCCGAATCTAGACTCACGTCCACTTCTCTGCCCTCTCCCCGTAACCCCTAATTCCCTTATCTGCAAGGAAACTGTATCTCCATTTTAAATTTATTTAATGTTGCAGCTTCCGCAGCTCTCTGGGGTAGCAAATTCCATAGATTTACTACCCTCTGAGTGAAGAAGTTTCTCCTCATCTCAGTTTTGAAAGGGCAGCCCCTTATTCTTAGATTATGCCCCCTAGTTCTAGTCTCACCCATCAGTGGAAACATCCTCACCGCATCCACCCGATCAAGCCCCATCACAATCTTATGTTTCGATAAGATCGCCCCTCATTCTTCTGAACTCCAATGAGTAGAGTCCCAATCTACTCAACCTTTCCTCATACATCAACCCCCTCATCTCCGGAATCAACCGAGTGAACCTTCTCTGAACCGCCTCGAGAGCAAGTATATCTTTTCTTAAATATGGAAACCAAAACTGCACGCAGTATTCCAGGTGTGGCCTCACCAATACCCTGTATAACTGCAGCAAGACTTCCCTGTTTTTATACTCCATCCCCCTTGCAATAAAAGCCAAGATTCCATTGGCCTTCCTGATCACCTGCTGCACCTGCATACTAACTTTTTGTGTTTCATGCACCAGGACCCCCAGATCCCTTTGTACTGTAGCACTTTGCAGTTTCTCTCCATTTAGATAATAACTTGCTCTTTGATTTTTTCTGCCAAAGTGCATAACCTCACACTTTCCAACATTATATTGCATCTGCCAAATCTCTGCCCACTCACTTAGCCTGTCTATGTCCTTTTGCAGGTTTTTTATGTCCTCCTCACTCACTGCTTTCCCACCCATCTTTGTATCGTCGGCAAACTTGGATATATTGCACTCGGTCCCTTCCAAATCGTTAATATAGATTGTAAAGAGTTGGGGTCCCAGCACTGACCCCTGCGGAACACCACTAGTTACTGATTGCCAGCTGAGAACGAACCATTTATCCCAACTCTTTGTTTTCTGTTAGATAGCCAATCTTCCACCCATGCCAGTATATTACCCCCAATCCTGTGATTTCTTATCTTGATCAGTAATCTTTTGTGTGGAACCTTGTCAAATGCCTTTTGGAAGTCCAAATACACTACATCCACTGGTTCCCCTTTATCCATCCTGTATGTTACGTCCTCAAAGAATTCAAGCAAATTTGTCAAACATGACTTCCCCTTCATAAAACCATGCTGACTCTGTCCTATTAAATTATGTTTATCCAAATGCTCTGTTACTGTTTCCTTAATAATGGACTCCAACATTTTGCCAACCACAGATGTTAGGCTAACTGGTCTATAGTTTCCAGCTTTTTGTCTACTTCCCTTCTTAAATAAGGGTGTTACATTAGCAGTTTTCCAATCTGCCGGGACCTTTCCTGAGTCCAGGGAGTTCTGGAAAATAATCACCAATGCATCCACAATCCCTACCGCCACTTCTCTCAAGACCCTAGGATGTAGGCCATCAGGTCCGGGGGATTTATCCGCCTTAAGTCCCATTATTTTACTGAGTACCATCTCCTTAGTGATTTTAATCGTGTTTAGCTCCTCCCCCCAACCACCCCCCCACCCCCCCCCCCCCATTGCCCCCTGTTTGTCCAGTGTTGGGATATTTTTAGTGTCCTCCACTGTAAAGCCTGATACAAAATATTTGTTCAGCGTCTTTGCCATCTCCATGTTCCCCACCGCTAGTTTCCCGGTCCCATCCTCTAAGGGACCAACGTTCACTTTAGCCACCCTTTTTCTTTTTATATAGCTGTAGAAACTCTTGCTATCTGTTCTGTTTTTATATTTTTTGCTAGTTTACTTTCATAATCTATCTTCCCTTTCTTAATTAATTTTTTAGTTATTGTTTGCTGGCTTTTAAATGCTTCCCAATCTTCTATCCTCCCACTAGATTTGGCTACTTTATATGCCCTTGTTTTCAGTCGGATACAATCCTTTATTACTTTACTAAGCCACGGATGGCTGTCTTTTCTTTTACTCCCCTTTTTCCTCAGTGGAATATATTTATCTTGAAAGATGTGAAATATCTCCTTGAATGTAGACCACTGCTCTTGTACTGTCTTACACTTTAATCTGTTTTCCCAGTCCACTTTAGTCAATTCTACTCTCATACCTTCATAGTCTCCTTTATTTAAGCTCAGTACACTGGTTTGAGATCCAACTCTCTCCCCCTCAAACTGAATTTGGAATTCAACCATGTTATGGTCACTCATTCCAAGGGGATCCTTTACTAGGACATTTTTTATTAATCCTGTCTCATTACACAGGACCAGATCTAAGATTGCCTGCCCCCTGGTTGGTTCAGTTACATACTGCTCAAGGAACCCGTCCCTAATACACTCAATGAACTCTTCCTCAAGGCTGCCATGCCCAATTTGATTAGTCCAGTCAATATGAAAGTTAAAATCCCCCATGATTATAGCTGTTCCGTTATTACAAGCCCCAACTATTTCCTGATTTATACTCCGACCAACAGAGTTGCAACTGTTAGGAGGCCTATAGACTACGCCCACTAGTGACTTTTTCCCCTTATTATTCCTTATCTCCACCCAAACTATTTCACTATCCTGATCCTTTGACCCAATATCATTTCTGACTATTGCAGTGATTCCATCCTTGATTAACATAGCAACCCCACCTCCCTTTCCTTCCTGTCTGTCCTTCTTAATTGTCAAATACCCTTGTATGTTTAGTTCCCAGTCATGATTATCTTGCAGCCATGTTTCCGTAATGGCCACCAGATCATACCCATGTGTAGTTATTTGTACCGTCAACTCGTCAATTTTGTTACGAATGCTGCGTGCATTCAGATAAAGAACTTTTAAATATGTTTTCTGACAATTTATTCCTGCTTTTACCCCTTTTACTATTTTACCTTTATCATTATACATTCTGTCCCTTCCTGACACGCTCTGGTTTTTAATTCCCCCACTGCTACCTTGCTCTATTGCCTTCTCCGCTGTCATTTTTATTTTTCGCTCTCTTAAAACCTCCCCCCCCACTAATTAGTTTAAAGCCCTCTCTACAGCCCTAGTTATTCGATTCGCCAGGACTCTAGTCCCAGCACTGGCCAAGAGAAGTCCGTCCCAACGGAACAGCTCTCTCCTGTCCCAGTACTGATGCCAGTGTCCCAGGAAGCAAAACCCATTTCTCCCACACCAGTCTTTGAGCCACACATTTAACTCTCTAATTTTATTTACCCTAGCCAAATTTGCACGTGGCTCAGGTAGTAATCCAGAGATTATTACCCTTGTGGTTCTGCTTTTTAATTTGGCCCCTAGCTGCTCAAACTCCCTCAGCAGAACCTCCTTCCTTGTCCTATCTATGTCGTTGGTACCAACATGGACCACGACAACTGGATCCTCCCCCTCCAAGTTTCTCTCCAGCCCAGAGGAGATGTCCTTAACCCTGGCACCGGGCAGGCAACACAGCCTTCGGGACTCTCGCTCTCGGCTGCAAAGAACCCTACCTATCCCCCTAACGATACTATCCCCTACCACTACAACATTTCTTTTAT